>NC_135232.1:610364454-610680954 GCF_051348905.1 Ranitomeya variabilis
GCTGTCACCTCATGTTATGCTCCAGCCTTACCCACAGCTGTACATAATGCAGCTATTACCTCAGGTTATGCTCCAGTTACACCCAGAGCTGCATATAACGCAGCCACCACTTCGGGTTACGCTCCAGTCACACACAGCTGCACATAACACAGCCGTCACCTCATGTTACACTACAGTCACACCCAGAGCTGCATATAATGCATCCAACACCTCATGTTACACTCCAGTCAGACCCACAGCTGTACATAATGCAGCTGTTACCTCAGGTTACGCTCCAGTCACACCCAGAGCTGCATATAACACAGCTGTCACCTCATGTTATGCTCCAGCCTTACCCACAGCTGTACATAATGCAGCTATTACCTCAGGTTATGCTCCAGTTACACCCAAAGCTGCATATAACGCAGCCACCACTTCGGGTTACGCTCCAGTCACACACAGCTGCACATAACACAGCCGTCACCTCATGTTACACTACAGTCACACCCAGAGCTGCATATAATGCATCCAACACCTCATGTTACACTCCAGTCAGACCCACAGCTGTACATAATGCAGCTGTTACCTCAGGTTACGCTCCAGTCACACCCAGAGCTGCATATAACACAGCTGTCACCTCATGTTATGCTCCAGCCTTACCCACAGCTGTACATAATGCAGCTATTACCTCAGGTTATGCTCCAGTTACACCCAGAGCTGCATATAACGCAGCCACCACTTCGGGTTACGCTCCAGTCACACACAGCTGCACATAACACAGCCGTCACCTCATGTTACACTACAGTCACACCCAGAGCTGCATATAATGCATCCAACACCTTACGTTACGCTCCAGTCAGACCCACAGCTGTACATAATGCAGCTGTTACCTCAGGTTACGCTCCAGTCACACCCAGAGCTGCATATAACACAGCTGTCACCTCATGTTATGCTCCAGCCTTACCCACAGCTGTACATAATGCAGCTATTACCTCAGGTTATGCTCCAGTTACACCCAGAGCTGCATATAACGCAGCCACCACTTCGGGTTACGCTCCAGTCACACACAGCTGCACATAACACAGACGTCACCTCATGTTACACTACAGTCACACCCAGAGCTGCATATAACGCATCCATCACCTCATGTTACACTGCAGTAACACTCAGAGCTGCATACAACGCAATGGTCACTTCACATTAAGCTCCAGTCAGATCCACAACTGTACATAATGCAGCTATCACCTCAGGTTACGCTCCAGTCACACCCAGAGCTGCATATAACGTATCCACCACTTCGGGTTACAGTCACACACACAGCTGCACATAACGCAGCTGTTACCTCACGTTACACTACAGTCAGACCCACAGCTGTACATAATGCAGCTATCACCTCAGATTGCGCTCTAGTCACACCCAGAGCTGCATATAACGCATCCGTCACCTCATGTTACACTGCAGTAACACTCAGAGCTGCATACAACGCAGTTGTCACTTCACATTACGCTCCAGTCAGATCCACAACTGTACATAATGCAGCTATCACCACGCTCTAGTCACATCCGGATCTGCATAACACGCAGCCGTCACCTTGGGTTACACTCCAGTCACACCCAGAGCTGAATATAATGCAGCGGTCACCTCGGGTTACACTACAGTCATACCTACCTGCACATAGCGCAACCGTTACCTCACGTTACGCTCCAGTCAGCTGTCACACCTCAGGTTACGCTTCAGTCATACCGAGAGCTGCATATAACGCAGCCTTCACCTCATTTTACACTGCAGTCACACCGAGAGCTGCACACAACGCAGCTGTGACCTCACGTTTCACTCCAATCACACCCAGAGCAGCATACAACGCAGCTGTCACCTCAGGTTACGCTCCAGTCACACCTAGAGCTGCATATAGCAGCTGTCACTTACGGGGGACGTCCCGAATCATAGACCCGAAATCTGCGAACAGTTCATTAAAATCTCTGAAAATATCATCAAAGCCGAAGGGGTCTCCAACCGGAGGTCGAATGCGCGAAGATGGCGGCTCTTGACCGAATCCTGGGGAACGGAGGAAGAAATCATCGTCCTCCTCATCTTCGTCCTCCTCAATCATCCCCCCGAAGAACGGATCCCTAAAATCAAACGGCATGTGAAAACACGCCCCGAATAAACCGGTATGGTGCACACAGCGCCCACTTCCGCACGCCTCACCTCCTCCCCGGGGGGTGGAAGAACCTCCGGAACAGCTCGAACACGCTCATGTCCGCGCCTGTGACACGAAAAGCGCTAGCACTGCCACTTCCGCCAACCACACAAAGCAGGGAAACTACTTCCGCCAGTCTTTGAGGTCACTTCTGTTAGAGTACGCCCAACCTTGATGCTCACGGAAACGTCACTTCTGTAAACACCTCAGCGTCTGAAAGCCAGCAGGAGCCGACGAGGACCACAAGTCTTCAGTTTGCGCTTTCACCAACAGTGTATGCCGCAGTATGAGCTGTGCGCACCGGAGCCTCTCCTGCTGGGGCCCCTTTCACATATCAGGCACAATCCGGCGAGTTTCGAAAAAAACAGATCCATTTTTTTTCCGCCAGATCTGTTTTTTTCTCAGAGTTGTATTAGCGCTGGATTGCACCTGATGGCCACACGTTTCATCCGTTTTTTTGCCGGAACCGTCAAAAAAGCTGTTTCCGGCGGACTGAGAAAATGTAGAGAAACGTTTTTTTCTGTCCGGCAAAAAAACCCAGCGACTGATCCGGCGAAAAACGTATGAAACTGAGATGTGACAGGATGAATCCGGTTTTTCATGCATTCTCCATACAAATCATGCACATTTTCTGGTCTCTCTGGAGCAGGAAGTCCAAACTCGATCCCCGGGATCATTTATATAAAAAAACACAAAACCGGATCCAGCAAAAACACGGATCCGTTGCATTCGTCTTTCACAATTTGCAACGGATCTGCTTTTTCAAAATTGTGCCAGATGGCAAAATACTGATGTGTGAAAGTAGCCTTAGCCTGGCACTACAACTCCCAAGGGACTCTGCGTGACACCACACATTTAGGCTACGTTCACACGATCCTTTTTTCACTGCGGATTTTTCAGGTCCTTTTTCGGGAAAATCCGCAGTAAAAAACGGCGGTGCTTCTCTCTGCGGTTTTGTGTCCTTTTTCTTCTGCGGATTCCACTGCGGGTTTCCAACTGCAGTTTCCTATTGGTGCTGTTGGAAACCCGCAGCGGAATCCGCAGAAAGAATTGACATGGTACTTCTTTTTTCTGCAGGCAAATCCGCGCGGATTTGCCTGCGAAAAAAAGGATCGTCGGCACAGCGGTTTTTGTTTTCCATAGGGTAACATTGTACTGTAACCTGCATGGAAAACTGCTGCGGATCCGCAGCTGCAATTCCGCTGCGGATCCACAGCAAAAACCGCATCGTGTGAACATAGCCTTAGAGGTGTCTGCAGAAATGAGTTAGGTAACACACCTACCCCAATGAGTGGTCTGGCCACAGTAAGGTCAGGTGCTGGAGCATATGGTGCACAAATGCGAGATCCTTGTAGAACCACAGTCGCATCATGCAGCAGTCTGGCGTGGGTTTGCGGCGGTGCACCAATTTTCTTATCCAGAGCCAGATAAAGACAAACGAGGAACAGTGTGAAGCATCCTGCGCACCGTGAGCGTCCCGTCCTATGGCGCACTCGGCGCCAGGATCAGATTACAACATGGAGGGGCAGAGAGAAAAACGAACTAAACACGGCTGTAACAAAAAGCGTAGAACAGAAGACGTCTTAAAGACTGACGAGAAGCTGCACAAGAAAGTAATGTGAGGAAAGTTACAGAAGAGCACACACCTACAAAATACCAAGTTCCAAGAGGCTGAAGAAAAAGCACATGCAATTCATTAAATAAAAGGGCTCGGAGGGTGGAACGAGGGCGCGGAGGCGCACAGAGGGTGGAACGGAGGCGCACAGAGGGTGGAACGAGGGTGCGGAGGCGCAGATTGTGGAACGAGGGCGCAGATTGTGGAACGAGGGCGCGGAGGTTGGAACGGAGGCACAGAGGGTGGAACGGAGGCACACAGAGGGTGGAACGGAGGCGCACAGAGGGTGGAGCGGAGGCCCCCAGAGGGTGGAATAAAAACTCAGAAATGCAGATGTATAAAACAAAAGGCAGAGCCGTGGTGGATGGAATAAAAATTTGAAGAGGCATAGAGGTATTTAATGAAGACTCGGAGCAGAGGTGTTTAATGAAGGTTCAGAGTGGCGCAGAAGTGTAACGAAGGCTTGGAGCAGCGTAGAAATGTCTAATGAAGACTCGGAGTGGCGCGGAGGTTTTTAATGAAGACGCGGCACAGAGGTTTTTAATGAAGGCTCGGAGAGGCGCAGAGGTTTTTAATGAAGGCTCAGAGAGGCGCAGAGGTTTTTAATGAAGGCTCAGAGAGGCGCAGAGGTTTTTAATGAAGGCTCAGAGAGGCGCAGAGGTTTTTAATGAAGGCTCAGAGAGGCGCAGAGGTTTTTAATGAAGGCTCAGAGAGGCGCAGAGGTTTTTAATGAAGGCTCAGAGAGGCGCAGAGGTTTTTAATGAAGGCTCGGAGAGGCGCAGAGGTTTTTAATGAAGGCTCGGAGCGGCATGGTTGTTTTTAACGAAGGCTCAGGGTGGTGTGGAGATGTAATAAATAGTGATGAGCGAGTGTACTCTTTGCTCGGGTGACCTCCGAGTATTTGTTATTGCTCGGAGATATAGTTTTCATCGCCTCAGGTGCATGATTTACGGCTGCCAGATAAGCTGAATACATGTGGGGATTCCCTAACAAACAGGCATTCCTCACATGTATTCAGTGTATCTGGAAACCATAAATCATGCAACTGAGGCAAAGAAAACTATATCTCCGAGCAATAACAAATACTCGGGACGTCACCCGAGCGTGCTCTGGAAAACCCGAGCAACGAGTATATTCACTCATCACTAGTAATAAACACTCAGAGCAGAAGTGCAAAAGGTTCGGAGCGTCGCGGAGGATTTAAATGAAGGCTCAGAGCGGTGTGGAGGTGTAATAAAGGCTCAGAGCAGCAGAGATGCAGCTGTGTTTTCCTTTTATATATACAAGACACATTTATCCATTAAATTTATAACACAGTACAAAAAAAACACATCAACTAATGATTCATACAATGCAGAATTCATAGCAATCCTTCCGAGGGGCACAGAGGCGGCAGAGCACGGAGGCCCCTCACTCACCTCTGCACGTTGAGGTTAAAAAAAAAATACATGAGAGGGAAAAAAGAAAAAGAGAAAAAAAAAAAAAACCCGGCCGCCCCCTCAAAATAGCAAACGTTTTATAATCCGGCTGCAGAAAACTGGAAGGAAAATACAAATTCTATGTTACATACAAGAAGGGGCAGGGGAGGGGAGAGGCCGGCAGAGGCTCAGCATGGAGGGGCTGCAGAGAACGCGGAGGTCTCGTGTGCTGATCCTGTGGTTCGGTTGGGGGAGGGAGATTATAAGATCTGCAGTTCAGTTCGACCCCCAGCTGTAACTGCTGTACGCAGACTTGCTGGCCTGAGACTTCTGTGGCATGGAGGCGCCTTGGTTTCTTTGTCCGGAGCCAGTCTGTGAAGACAGCAGAAAACACCTCAGACCCCTCATTATGGGAAAGACCCCGCTACTGATGCACAGAGCAAAAAAATTCTATGGGATTTTGGGTTACCTCCTCAATGAGGCTACATTCCCACAATGAGATGATGTTGCAGATTTTTTGCACCTATTTTAATATGGTTACTTGCATTTTTTTGCCTGTTTTAACAGTGCCATGCTTTAAGCCCTTAGTGACAGGGCCATTTCTGACCAGTGTCACTTTATGTGGTAATAACTGTGGAACACTTTAACATCCCATTGATTTTGAAACTTTTTTTTTTGTGACACAAACTACCTTATGATAATGAGAACCTATACGAGAAATGAGTTAAATGCCCTGAAATAAATGTGTAAGGTCTAGATAACTAAATAAACAAAGGAAAACCAGTGTCTCCTTATAAATATATAAAAAAAAGTTTATTGACAACATACACATATCATAAGGGTGAGTACAAATACATAACACTTAATAAGCTAAATGAATAAGATGACAGGCAAAGACAAAAAAACACAGACACTGGGTACTGCACGTGTCCAGCGGCATGCACACATGGAATATAGTGCAGGATAATGGCAAATCTCAGAGGTGACCATTAAAAGTATACCAACTCATTGTGGTGGTGGTGGGTCCATACACCTTCCCTTGATAAATATTAAAGCATAAAGTAATCCCAGGGGCTCATGTAACTGGGAAAGGGGGCAGGCCCACAAACATCATCCAAAAATAAAGTGCTGCAAATAGTGCTATCAGCGAATTGCTTACCCATGTGGGGGGTCTCAGTGTCTACCTGTTGTGGCCCCGACGCGCGTTTCGTGTGGTGGGCTTCCTACTTTATGATAATGGGAAATTTAGGTTGATACGTTTTGCATTTATTTATAAAAATATCAGAAATGTGCTAAAAATTTAAAAAATTTGCAATTTTCAAACTCTGAATGATTATCCCTTTAAACCAGATAGTCATACCACACATAAACATTAATAAACAACATTACACTCATGTCTGCTTTACATCAGCACCATTTGTAAAATGTTCTTTTGTTGGCATTTTAGAAGGTCTAACCTCTTAACCCCCAGAGCTTTTTTCGTTTTTGCATTTTCGTTTTTCGCTCCCTTCCTTCCCAGAGCCATAACCTTTTAATTTTTCCATCAATATGGCCATGTGAGGGCTTATTTTTTGCATGACGAGTTGTACTTTTGAACGACACCATAAGGCCGGGATCACACATACGCAAGATACATCCGAGTCTCGCAGGTGAAATCCCTCCTCTGGCGCCGGCACTTGGGAGTGGAGTGTGCAGCTCCATGTGTTGCTGTGCGGCTGCACGCTCCGCTCCGGAGTGCCAGCGCCAGAGGAGGGTTTTCACCTGCGAGACTCGCACGTATCTCACGTATGTGTGATCCCGGCCTTAGTTTTACCATGTTGTGAAAATGGGAAAAAAAATTCCTAGTGCGGTGAAAGTACAATCCCACACTTGTTTTTTGTTTGGCTTTTTTGCTAGGTTCACTAAATGCTAAAACTGACCGGATATTATGATTCTACAGGTCAGTACGAGTTCATAGACACCAAACATGTTTAGGTTCTTTTTTATCTAAGTGGTGAAAAAAAATCTTTGTGTTAAAAAAAAAAAAAAATTGTATTATATTCCAATACCCGTAGTGTCTCCATTTTTTGTGATCTGGGGTCGGGTGAGGGCTTATTTTTTGCTCGCCGAGCTGACGTTTTTAATGATACTATTTTGGTGGAGATACGATCTTTTGATCGCCTGTTATTGCATTTTAATGCAATGTTGCGGCGACCAAAAAAAACTTAATTCTGGCGTTTTGACTTTCTTGCAACGCCGTTTAGTGATTAGGTTAATCCTTTTTTTTTCCTTGATAGATCGGGCGATTCTGAAAGTGGAGATACCAAATATGTGAATGTTTGATTTTATTTTTATTGTTTTATTTTGAATGGGGCGAAAGGGGGGTGATTTGAACTTTTATATATATTTTTTTTTTTTCTTTACTTTTGGCATGCTTCGAGACTAGAAGCTGCCACAACCCGTTTGGCTCTGCTACATAGAGGCGATGTTCAGATCACCTCTGTATAGCAGATTTACTCCACTTGCTATGAGCGCCGACCACTGGGTGGCGCTCACAGCAAGCCGGCACCGACAACCATAGAGGTCTCCAGGAGACCTCAGGTTGTCATGCCAACACACCGGTGACCCGCGATCACGTGACAGGGGTCAATGGTATGCATATTTCCGGAAGCGCGATTTAAATGCTGCTGTCAGAGTTTGACAGCAGCATTTAACTGGTTAATTGCGGACACATGTCAGCTGTTCAAAACAGCTGACATGTTCCCGGAAAGATGTGGGCTCACCGCCGGAGCTCACATCAAATGGAGGGAGTCAGACATCAGCGTACTATTACGCCCGATGTTGGAAAGGAATTCAAAATGTAGCAGTAATTTTTCAAGGAAATTAAAATGTATTTTTCTAGGTACCTGTTCAGGTTTGAAGTGACTCTGGGGGTTCTATATATTGGAAAACCCCAAAAATGATGTCATTTTAAAACCACACCCCTCAACGTATTCAAAATTGCTTTCAGCTTATTCAATAACCCCTTTCTGACCTCGGACGGGATAGTACGTCCGAGGTCAGAAGCCCCGCTTTGATGCGGGCTCCGGCGGCGAGCCCGCATCAAAGGCAGGACATGTCAGCTGTTTTGAACAGCTGACATGTGCCCGCAATAGCGGCGGGTGAAATCGCGATTCACCCACCGCTATTAACTAGTTAAATGCCGCTGTCAAACGCTGACAGCAGCATTTAACCGGCGCTTCCGGCCGGGTGGACGGAAATGAGCGCATCGCCGACCTCCGTCACATGATCGGGGGTCAGCGATGCTTCTGCAGAGTAACCATAGAGGTCCTTGAGACCTCTATGGTCACTGAATGCCGGTAGCTGTGAGCGCCACCCTGTGGTCGGCGCTCATAGCACACCTGCATTTCTGCTGCATAGATCTTATGATGCTGCGGACATGCTGCAGATCTGAAATACATGCCCCGCAGGTTAGTTTAAACAGCGTTAAAAAAGAAGCACAGTGGGAAGATTTCTATAAATCCCATCCACTTAGCTGGAACTGTTAAGACGCTGTGTTTTTCACACAGCAAAAATATATCAAAAGCTCATGATGGGAATGTAGCCTTACACCCCAGAGCTGCACTCACTTTTCTGGTGCCGTCACTGTGTACATACATAACTGATCCTGTATACTACAGAGCTGCGCTCACAATTCTGCTGGTAGTGACACCCAGTTACCTGAGCATCCTGCTGGAGGTGGTGATGCAGAATCTGAGAGTGCGGCTGCTGATGTGGAGCCAGAATGTGCATGAATGGAGCCGGGGGATATGCCGCCGCAGTGGCCGGGTTCATGGGGCCACCACTGCCCAGAGCTGAGGGCAAGTTAAAGGAGGTGGCGGGGGTCCCAGTGTGGAATCCCTGCTTCTCGAATGATTGCTGTGAGGAGAGGATACAAGCTGTGAGTATCCAGCCCCTAAAGTAAAAGCCCCACCTTCCCAGCAGGGGACAGCAGCGCTCCTCCAATCACCTACCTGCGTCTTGGAATAGACTGAGCCAGAGATATCCGGCACACCGGTGTTACTGGAGGTGACAGACACGCCTGTAGGGACAGCAGAGGAGCATGTGCTGAGCAAGTCCGGCTGTACCCCTCTACCCTGTATGTAGGCATGATTAACCCCTTCTACACCTGGCACTCAGCAAACCAATAGCTGGGGCAGGTGGAAATTAGGCTGGGGTACGAGGTTAATGCACGAGGATACAGAGGGGTCAAGCTGGGGCCTAAAGGAGTGGAGGATTAGGAGATGGCTGCTATATAAGAGAGGAAGAGGCAAAGCGGGGCGGGCAAGAGGGCAAAGAAGCAGAGAGCACTTACCAGCGCCGGGTCCATTGGTGCAAGCAGCAGCAGGTTTGCTCTGAGCAGCAGAAGCCCCACTAAATGCACCCTTACAGAAATCACCCACGCTGGAAACCTGGCCCAAGTCCTCAAAGCCTGCGAACAGACACAGCCCTCAGCATGGGAAGGGATCCCGGGGACCCCCCCACCCATGCCTCCCCCACAAGCCGAGCCCCTCCGACGTCACAACACAAGAGGCCGCTGCCGAGACCCCACAGCTCAGCACCTGCTGCTGCTCGGACCACCAGCGGGGGGCAGACGCTCTGCTACAGGGAAAAGTTAGGACACAGGCACAAAAGAGCAGGAAGGGGGTGCGGAGAAGGGGGCAATCACTGCTCACCCCAAATCTACATCTCACCCCCTGGAGTCTGTCAGAACATGGGTGGCATCTCCTTACCGGTGCTGTAGGCATGGGAGCCGTAACTTGGCGCTTGCTGGAAGGCGCCAGCAGATGTATTCACCCCAACATTGACTCCGTGCTGTTTTGATGTGGTAGGTGCCACCTGGAGGGGAGACAAGAGGTGTACAGAGCCTATGAGGGTGAGGCGGCATTGGCTGCCTGCGTGGTGTCATGCCCGTTTGTCCAGGAAAGGGGTCCTGTAGGGAGTGACGGGGAGCCCACAGAGGGCAGGCAGACGCCGGGACATACCTGGAGGCGCAGGAAGGAAGACACAGCCGCTGCCATCCACCATGTGTCACCTGCAGTCACAGGGGTCAGACCCTGCATCCGCCCACTCATCCCTCCCCCAATAAAGGACGGCTCGGAAAGAGCAGATGGGCCACACTTTATTGAAAATACTTTTATTAAGTATCAAGATTTGTACAAATCAGGCAACAAAGATGAATTATCACAAGCCCGGCGTTGTCGGCGGCGAACGGAGACCCTCCATTAGGGACCTCGTGGTTGACCGGAGGCAGCAGCAATCCACTGGGGGCCCGTATAGGAAACACCAGCCCTGACCACACTCTGGGTCCACCCTTGCCCTCCAATCAATGCTACGCTAAACACAGAACGGAGGTCCAGACGTCCAATAAGCAGACTCCCCCTAAAATACATCCGAAGTGCCGGACCCCCCAAGGCCAGGTGTCCATTCCAAATCCGCAGGACTTCTGACAGTTCACCACTGCCCGTATACAGGGGCTTCATGTCCGAACCACAGGAATATAGGGTGGCTCGTGTGTATAAGATGCTATGTTCAGGGGCTTCCCATCTCCCCCTCCCCAAAAACAGCTTTGGGTGACACCGTTTACTAACGGAAATGGGAACTCACTGGGAATACGGCGGGTCCATACTGGAAGGTGCTTGGCAGACCCGGTACCCCGGTGTAGTAGGGAAGACTTGTGTAGCTGTAACCGGGCGGCAGCGCAGGATTCAGGAATGTCTGCTGTGTGGTGTGGTGACCCTGCGTCTGGCTCTGCTGCGGCTGCGCCAAGGTGGTAGCTGGAGCCGGGGAAGACGCATCTCCACGACCGAACTTGGAGAGATCACCTGAAAGGAGGAGGAAAAGAAGGTAGTCATCAGCAACTGGGCAGAAAAATGGAGGTAGCTACACTGGTGGCCAGGCACACTCCCACTACAGGTACACCTACCAGAATAGGGGTTACTTGTCAGATTGGCGTCTCTCCCAGTGAGCGCGGTGCTGGGTGTGGGGAAAGGGATGCTGTAATAATCCTACAAAGCAGAAAGCAGAGCAGTCAGTTAATCGGACGTGGAGAAACTGGCCCGGGGGTGGTGTGGGGGTCCGCCGTGCATCACTCACCAGGGGAAACCTTGTCTGTAACATCTGCAGGTCGTCATAGCCATAGACCTGGGGCTGGAAACACAACAGTGTGCATGTTAATTGCCGACCGCGGTAAAGGTGCCTGACCCTCTGCATTACCAGCCATCACTCCCACCATTCTCTCCTCTCTTTCCCAGCAAGAACTATTACACGACCACTGCAGCCAGAGGTCAAATGCTGTATAAAGCCAGACAGAACAGTTTCCTATTACAACAGCAGCAGTGTAGAGGAACCACCACAGACCAACAAGAACTTACGGGATAAGCGTGTAACAGACCGGGAGCCATAATGTATGGGTTTGGTAACAGCGGTGCGACGCCAGGAGGTAAGTTTGGAGGTGCTTTACCTGCGAGAAGCAAAAGACAAAGGGTTAACATTGCACAGCCTGGCACACAGGTTGGCATAGGGCATAGTGGCAGGTGCAGTACCTGACGTGGTGGCTATGGAGTTTCGAGTAGAGGGAGCGATGGTGGAGCTGGTGCCGAGACCCAGGCCGAGGCTGCTGACGCTGAGGGAGGAGGACACGGGCGCAGCGCTGGCGATGGTACTGGGCACCGTAGAGAAGGTGGCAACTGAATGTAGGCTAACATCGCTCTCCACATTGGTGTGCTGCTCGGAAAGAGACAGGTATATTATGGAGTAGATAATATGTTATCTATGCTGTCTACAGGTGTACGGACGCTGTGGCCAGTGGGCACCACGTGGGTGGCCACACGGCAGCAGATCCAGCTGCTCTAGCATGTACTGTCCCCCTTCAAGGCCATGGGAGCAGCCAGAAGGGTCAACTTACATGCAGGACACGGGACTACAACTCACCAGAGGTGTGGATGATGAGGTTCGTACTGTGGAGGATACAGGCGTCTGGTGCTGAGGGGGTAACGTACTGTAAGAGACAAGAGGAGAGGCTGCTATTGTGGTTCTGTCTCTGGGGGGAGGACCTCGGGCTGCCCACTCTAGAGCACACTACCTGCTAAGCTGAACTGAGACCACCGGGTTCTGCAGCTCCTCAGTGTGGCTTAGGTTGCTCAGCTGAGACTGGTGGGGTCCGGCGGTGGTCAGTAAGGAGGACGCAGACACCGAGTCGTTGAGGGAGACTATGCTGCTGGAAGCAGACGATGAATCGGCTTTAATTGTGGGGGCTGAGGGAACTGGAAGAGAAAAAAAAAAAAGCGGAGGTTAGGGTAGCCATTGTGCTGTATTATCACTGTACAGACCAGTCCCAGGCACCACAACCACACTACACGTGACACCTCGTATGACCGCTCTGATTACTGTACGACACACTGTCCCCCCTTTATGGCTACATACAGCCAGAAAGGGTCTACGGGTGTCCGGTGCCATCGCACCCGACAAGAGGAGGACATACCTTCTCCTGATACAGGAGTCTGCATGGTGGACGTCTGCGAGGAGCTGTAGCCACTCTACGAGGAGAGAAGAGACACGACATAAAGGACCAATCAGGCAGTACATTATCTTGGCAGATGTAATGACCACACACAGACCAGGCAGCCAGGACACTGGACTGACAGCCGTGGAGGGCACACTTAATATTGCATGCGCTGTCCCCCCCTGATGGCCACAATTGCTACCAAAAAGGGTCTACTGTCATGCTGCAGAGAAGAACGCCCCCGCACTGTGCCCCCAACATACAGTACCTTGGACTGGCTGAGCTCCTTCTGTGGTGAGGAGGTGGAGGAGGAGATAGGGTAGCGCCGGGTCTGCGTGGACCTCTGTTCGTATAAGGGGCCCTGAGTGCTGCTCTGTGAGGTAAATGTTGTGGTCTGGATGCCGCTTCCTTGGTACACAGACTCAGGACTCTGACTGCTGATTGCACTGCTGGACGATTCACTGCAAGAGATGGCACCTGTTATACAGCAGACCGCGATGGACCATCACCTCCTGAGAGGCGGCCCCCAGCCCAACCAAACACCCCCCCTCCCAAAACCAATGACCGGACAGCACCCCCCCCTACCGGTAGCAGAAGATGTTATCTGATAAAGAGTCACAGACCATGGTGGAAGTAATCAGTGGTGTCGTCCACAAGTCATGCTGACTTTGCCGCTATAGAGGTAGCATTTAAAAGGTATACTACTGCCGTGCACCCGCTCCCTCAAGGCACACCGAATGTCACACCTTGCCGGGCTGGTGTAGAGACTGCTCTGGGCCTGGGTCACAGTCGTGTTGGTGGTCGGAGAGGACTCATACTCTGGGAGGTCTGGCTCAGACCCAAACTGCAAAGCACCAAACTGTAGATTGAGCCCCGCCATATCGGCTGTTCCAGGCATCTCCACGGCCAGAGCTGGAATCTGCGGAGAAACAGGAGATGTAAAGAAGAGGAAACCACTGTCTTGGAGACGCAGGTGTGTGTGGAGGGCCCAGGTGTATGTATGGGAATACTGGCCACAATCTGTGTAGTGGGGGTCTAACATGTCCTGTAGATGCCATGTAACCAGATACACACAGACAACCACTACCTTAGACGTAAGGGATGTTTTCTTCCTCTGCACTTTCATCTTATGGTGGGCCGGTTGCGGACTTCCTGACTGATTTTCGGGCGACACTGGGGACATCTGGGGGGGATGGTTTGTTTTGCTCATCAGAGGGGAGGATGGGCACACCGGCATTGCAGAGGGAGAGCTGGTGATGGTTGCCTTCTCTTGCAGGTACACATCCATCATGGTGGAGGCTGGGGAGAAGCTCTGGTGCTTGGTGAAGGGATCCGATGAGCTCTTCAGATCTGTGGGGAGATCACTTTTAGTGAATCGTCCCCTCATGTCCAGACGAGCCCAGGACAGAGAAGTCTTACCGAACTGCCCCAGGGCGGAGGTCTGCGCCGAGGAGCCCAGGTCCCAGGTTGTGGCACCAGAGGAGTCCGAGTTCTGAGCGGCAAGATGTGCCAGGGCCTGTGCAGTCTTAAACTGCTCCAGGAACTGAGATCCGGTGGTGGTGCCGCCCTTGGGCTCTCCCTCACCAAAGCCCTTACTCAGCATGCTGACCTGCAAAATAGGAGCACGGTTACCAGGACAGCAGGACGAGGGCCTGCAACATGCAGAGGGGACAGGAACGTTGTAGTGCCCCCACACAATAGTCAGCCAGAAACTGACAGGCAGTGGTGCGAGGCAACAGTTCTTATCGCATGCACTGTCCCCCCCTAATGGCCACACAAAGCCAAAAGGGGTCTACTGGCATGCTGCACGGGACAGACCGGTACATGGCACAGACTACAGCGACCTCAGAATGGTAATCATGGAAACAAATAGCAGGAAAAGCCTACCCAACTTAAAGCACAGCGCTCCAGATACATCTGATCCAGTCACACCCAGAGCTGCGCAGACACAGGACACCATACATACAAGCAGTAGTAACCTGGCGGTGATACTTGCCATGCTGCTGTGAGAGAAGGAGTTGCCAGGACTGGCCTGGGACAGGGAGCTCTGCTTGGAGTTGCTGAACACGAGGGGCTGGGATAGGGTGGGGTTCTGTGCAGGGTCCAGACTGGAGGCCTCGTTCTCTAGGGATGACGGGCTCTTCCCTAGTAAAACTGCCAGGTCGATCCTGTAGAGAGAGCAAATGAAGGCTGTGTCATGTATAAGGGACCCCAGCGTGTAGGGACCACTTCTCAGGCTGCCACTCACCTCTGGCCCGCAGTGATCGTCACACTCTCAGGGGCAAGGGGTACAGAAGAAACACTGGACGCTGTGAAGATCTTTGTTTCAGAAAGCTAAACAAAACAAAAAAAAAAGCTCATGACCTGACTCATCTGCTGGCAGAGTTCACCTGCAATGCTACAGAATTCTATGTGGGATTTGCACTCACATCCTCATTCCAGTCCTCAGTCCCCCACTCCTCTGTGGCTGTCCTCCAGGCACCTGGTAAAAAAAAGCACATGGAGGAGGGGGAATTATACAGGTAGGCAGAAGCCCCCGGACCCATCCCGGCAGCAGTCACCCCCAGATTTGCAAAATTAACACACACGCCATGTCCAAATTGAAAAATATTAACGCCCTGGAGCCATGAGTAATCCAGAGTGACACCACACCATGAGATGACACCAGCGACATCGATGTCTGCCACAGGGTAGAAGCCTCCGTTCACAGAGAGGACTAATCACATTGAGTCTTCTCTCCGCTCACACCCAGAGCTGCGCTCACAATTCTACTGATTCCACTGTCTTGAAGAGAGGTTCATTAACTTCATTACTCCCATCCCTAAAAGAAACACCCAAATCTCTACTGTACACCCCACCACTATAGCCTAGGGTCTCCCCACTTTTTCCTGTGTATGCAGCTTTGGATGTAACTGGAGTAGACTATTATATTGCCATAGAGAAAAAAAAAAAAGCTGAAAATACATTAATCAAGTCAAGATCAGTGAGCAGCCATGACCCCCAGTCACCCCCGCAGGCACTGTACAGAGTGCCACTGGCCAGAGGACATGCCACGTAGGGGCCACTACCAGCGGCAGTCATTTGTACAGAGCGAACTACAAGTTCCAGAATCTGCACACACAATGAGGGCAGCTGCAGAGGGGTGCAGTCCATGCTCTCCACACCCAGCCCCGTGAAGGGAGGGACAGGTTAGGAGGGAGATAAAAAACACACAACAGTCAGAAGTACGAGGTTGTCAGGGGCAGTGAGTGCACCTGGATATGTCATACCAGGAGCAGTGGAAAATTTTCGGGGATAATCTGACCCCTCACCCCCAATGAAATCAAGTCCTGAAACAAAAAGGGAAAAAAAACAAAAAACAAAGACAAATCAGATTGAGCTGAAGAACAGGCGGTTCCCCGAATCTCCTCACACCCCTCCTCCCCATACGTGGCCACAGCATCACCACCCCTGGAGGTCGCATGGTAGGGGCATAGGGACCGCAGGGGGCAGTGGGACATACTTGTTCCATCATCCGGCTCAAAGCTAGCGACGTTATTCCAAGTGCTGCTGTTCCCGTAGTTGTCCTCAGTGCTGGAGGGCTCAGCATAGTCTGCAGGGTTAAAGGTCCTGGAAGAAAGGGTCCGAAATAATCAAGGGACGGGTCAGACAGAATCCCACATGAGCACAAACAGTCGGGCACACGTACCCCATGCCCTGCGCAGAGAAGCGGCCGCCTCTTCTTCCTGATCCACCTAACCATAAAAAACAAAAAAAAACAAAAACAAAGAATAGCATTAGAGCCCGGAGGAGCTGCCCGTCTGTCACCTGTGGGGGCCTGAGGACATGGGCACAGACCTCTGCCCCGGCCACGCCCTCGGCGTCCTCTCTCTGTGCCTCTGCCTGAAGAGCCGCCAGATTTGCCACCTTCCAAACCGTTCTCCTGTGCCCGGACTGCAAGAGGAGAAAGTATCATGGTCAGACGGCAGGACACAGACTGACGGGCTGCAGCAGTCACTCGGTTAGTACCAGTCACTCACACTCTCTGCCGCGGCTCCCGCCGCGCCCTCTCCGCGGTGCCCCGCCACGCCGGCGGCTGTAGTCGCGCTCTCTGTCACGGTTCTCTCGCGTCTCCTCGCTCTGTTCGGCTTGCCCCGTCTCTTTCTGTCCAGACACTCCTTTCTTCTTACCCACCATCTCCCAGGAGTGCTGTAAGGGGTAGAACACAGCATGTCAGGGGGCACAGCCAGAGTGGCGGCCATTACAGACATGTCTCTCTCGTGCATCGCTCACCGTGTCGGGGTTCCCCTCCAGCAGGACATTGATGGCGCGGTTCAGATCGCCATTGCAGTCGTGAAGTGCAATCACACACTCATCCTGGTTCTTCCCCGTGATGTCGATCAGCTGAGGAGAGAAAGATGGAGGTGAACAGAGGGGCAAAGGCAACGTCTGCAGAATGGGATGCAACAGGGAATCATGACACCAAACCACAGAATAAGGAGAGGTCAGCGCTGATGCGATAACAAATATTCAGCTCTGGCCACACACTCACCTGTTTTACTTCTTCCTCAAAGTCAGCGTCATTCTGGTCCGAAATCATCTGTGCCAACCGGATCTGCTCTGCGGTGGCCTAGACAGGGAGCGGAGACATCAGTCGGATAGGGCATGTGTGAGAGGGGATGCTGCCCCTGGGGAACTGTCATTACCTGAGGCCTTTGCTTGTGCTGCGTCTGGTTCTGTGTCTGTTCCCAGGTTCCCCGGGTGCGGGTCGTGGCCACCGAGGTCATCATTTACAGTATATACAAATAACAGTATTTACAAGTTACAGCTCTGTAGAGGAAGCAGAGAGGGTTAAAGCTGGGGACCCCAAAAGGCCGGCAGATCTATACATTACTTATCCTGCATGATACCCCTCCCCCAGGACTGGGCTTCTAGCATTGCCTCATATACCTGGAGCACACCCCCTCCCCTCCAGCACCAGGCCCAGAATGGGCCGAAAGTGCCCCCTGCAGGACCCAAGTCCTACATCAGGTGCAGACGCAGCATTCATAGAGAGCAGAGTATTGACAAAACCATGTGACAGCCCACAGAGGATCACCGTGGCCACTGCTGTATAACTGATTAAAAAAAAGGAAAATAAACTGTGCCAACAAAGCAGTGCTGCTCACACGACACGTCATGCAGAGGATGTTGACATGAGAGGGATAAGCCTCACAGTCTTACGTTACCCGGTGTCCCCCGCAAGACAAGTAGTCTAACATGATGTGTGACAACAGGTGCAGGACAAGAGTCGGCCACTGCTATATAAGGAGCTGTTTCTCCTGTCACTGTATCCCATCAAGGGGGGTCCTCACCACAAACCCCGAGGGGACACAGCACAGGGGGGGGTCCTAAATGCAGACCCCAATGGGGGCTGGGGTCCTCAACGCAGACCTTGAGGGGATACAGCAGAGGGAAGAGGGGGAAGTCTTAAGTCTTCAGCGAAGACCTCGACGGGACACAGCACACGCGGGTGGGTCCTCATTGCAGACCCCTAGGGGACACAGCACGGGGGGTGTCCTCACCGCAGACCCCAAGTGGACTCAGCACAAGGGAGGTCCTAAATGCAGACCTCGAGTGGACACAGCACAGAGGTGGGGGGCCTGGGGTCCTCAACGCAAACCTCGAGGGGACACCGGGGGCTCATCGCAGACCCCAAGGGGACACAACACAAAGGGGTGCTCAAGATAGACCTCGAGGGGACACAGCACAAAGGTATCCTCACCACAGACCCCAAGGGGCATACAGCAAGGGGGATCCTCACCGCAGACCCCGAGACACAGCACAGGGGGGTCCTCACCGCAGACCCTGAGGGGACACACCCCAAAACGGGGGGGGGGTTTCTCACCGCAGACCCCAAGGGGACACACCCCAAACGGGGGAGGGGGGGATCTTACTGCAGACCCCAAAGGGCAAACAGGAAGGGGGGTCCTCACCGCAGACCCCGAGGGGACACGGCACGGGGGGGGGGGGGATCTTTCACCGCAGACCCCAAGGGGACACAGCACGGGGGGGTCCTCACCGCAAACCCTGAGGGGCAAACAGCAAGGGGGATTCTCTCCGCAGACCCCGAGGGGACACAGAATGGGGGGGGGGGGTCATCCTCGCCACAGACCCCGACACAGGACAGGGGATGAACTACAAGTCCCAGCAGCCTGTGCCATCACTGCTGGGAGAGGTTACCCAGGACTGATCTCATCCAATAAGGAGTTTGGAGAAAAGACCGGAAAAACCGGCGACCCAGGCGGCAACCGCAGCTACTCCACCCCGAGGCTTCACCCGGCCTAATAGGCCGCAGCGCCGGAGGAGCCGCGGAGGCGCATTGTGCTCTCGGACCGCCACCGTCGCAGCCCGGGTCGCTCTCCCAACAGACTACTACCGCCGTGCCTCCGCCACCGACATTACATTAACCCCCTCCCACCGAGCTTCGAGAAAAGCTCCGTCCTCACCTGCGGCTCCTCCGCTCTGACACCACGTGACCGCACTTCCGCTCCACCCCCTCTCACGTACGCTAGGCTGCGTCAAGACGCGTCCAGGATGCGTTTCACAGGGCTGTGCGTTCCACAACTCGATCTTGGAGGAAGTGATTGGATGGCTGATGGCAAGGGCCTGGTTTGCGGGTTGAAAGGGTCACGTGACATAGGCGGAAAAAAAATAATTAAAAACGAGGAAAAAAGATGGTGAAGACACAGCACAAAGAGAGTAACTGGCTGTCCGGGGTCAACGTGGTGCTGATCATGGCCTACGGCAGCCTGGTGAGGAAGAGGACGGGAGAGCTGTACAGGGGGGTTTCCCAGGGCACCAATACAATGGGCTGCTGTCTCACTGCACCCAAACCCTCATAACTGTCAGCACCACATAAAGCGCTTGGAACAGTCAGCAAGCAGGAAGGAGGGCTGGCAAACGAGCAGCTGGCTGTGCGGAGGGGACAGTGAGAGAGAAAGCAGGGGGCTGTGCAGAGGGGACAGTGAGAGAGAGGGCAGGGGGCTGTGCGGAGGGGACAGTGAGAGAAAGCAGGGGGCTGTGCGGAGGGGACAGAGAGAGAGAAAGCAGGGGGCTGTGCGGAGGGGACAGAGAGAGAGAAAGCAGGGGGCTGTGCGGAGGGGACAGTGAGAGAGAAAGGGCAGGGGGCTGTGCGGAGGGGACAGTGAGAGAGAAAGCAGGGGGCTGTGCAGAGGGGACAGTGAGAGAGAGGGCAGGGGGCTGTGCGGAGGGGACAGTGAGAGAAAGCAGGGGGCTGTGCGGAGGGGACAGAGAGAGAGAAAGCAGGGGGCTGTGCGGAGGGGACAGAGAGAGAGAAAGCAGGGGGCTGTGCGGAGGGGACAGTGAGAGAGAAAGGGCAGGGGGCTGTGCGGAGGGGACAGTGAGAGAAAGGGCAGGGGGCTGTGCGGAGGGGACAGTGAGAGAAAGCAGGGGGCTGTGCGGAGGGGACAGAGAGAGAGAAAGGGCAGGGGGCTGTGCGGAGGGGACAGAGAGAGAGAAAGGGCAGGGGGCTGTGCGGAGGGGACAGAGAGAGAGAAAGCAGGGGGCTGTGCGGAGGGGACAGTGAGAGAGAAAGGGCAGGGGGCTGTGCGGAGGGGACAGAGAGAGAAAGCAGGGGGCTGTGCGGAGTGGACAGAGAGGGAGAAAGCAGGGGGTTGTGCGGAGAGGACAGTAAGAGAAAGCAGGGGGCTATGCGGAGGGGACAGAGAGGTAGAAAGCTGTGGGTTGTGCGGAGAGGACAGTAAGAGAAGGCAGGGGGCTGTGCGGAGGGGACAGTGAGAGAGAAACCAGGGGGCTGTGCGCAGGGGATAGTGAGAGAGAGCAGGGGGCTGTCCGGAGGGGACAGTGAGAGAAAGCAGGGGGCTGTGTGGAGGGGACAGTGAGAGAGAAAGCAGGGGGCTGTGCGGAGGGGACAGTGAGAGAGAAAGCAGGGGGCTGTGCGGAGGGGGCAGTGAGAGAGAAAGGGGGCTGTGCTGAGGGGACAGTGAGAGAGAAAGCAGGGGGCTGTGCGGAGGGGACAGTGAGAGAGAAAGGGGGCTGTGCTGAGGGGACAGTGAGAGAAAAAGCAGGGGGCTGTGCGGAGGGGACAGTGAGTGAGAAAGCAGGGGGCTGTGTGGAGGGGACAGTGAGAGAGAAAGCAAGCAGGGGGCTGTGCGGAGGGGACAGAGAGAGAAAGCAGGGGGCTTTGCGGAGAGGACAGTGAGAGAGAAAGCAGGGGGCTGTGCGGAGGGGGCAGTGAGAAAGGGGGCTGTGCTGAGGGGACAGTGAGAGAGAAAGCAGGGGGCTGTGCGGAGGGTACAGTGAGAGAGAAAGGGGGCTGTGCTGAGGGGACAGTGAGAGAAAAAGCAGGGGGCTGTGCGGAGGGGACTGAGAGAGAAAGCAGGGGGCTGTGTGGAGGGGACAGTGAGAGAGAAAGCAAGCAGGGGGCTGTGCGGAGGGGACAGAGAGAGAAAGCGGGGCTTTGCGGAGGGGACAGTGAGAGAGAAGGGCTGTGCGGAGAGGACAGTGAGAGAGAAAGCAGGGGGCTGTGCGGAGGGGACAGTGAGAGAGAAAGCAGGGGGCTGTGAGGAGGGGACAGTGAGAGAGAAAGCAGGGGGCTGTGCAGAGGGGATAGTGAGAGAGAAAGCAGGGGGCTGTGCGGAGGGTATAGTGAGAGAGAAAGCAGGGGGCTGTGCGAAGGGGACAGTGAGAGAGAAAGCAGGGGGCTGTGCGGAGGGGACAGAGAGAAAGCAGTGGGCTGTGCGGAGGGGACAGAGAGAGAAAGCAGGGGGCTGTGCGGAGGGGACAGAGAGAGAGAAAGCAGGGGGCTGTGCGGAGGGGACAGTGAGAGAGAAAGGGCAGGGGGCTGTGCGGAGGGGACAGAGAGAGAAAGCAGGGGGCTGTGCTGAGGGGACAGTGAGAGAAAGGGCAGGGGGCTGTGCGGAGGGGACAGTGAGAGAAAGGGCAGGGGGCTGTGCGGAGGGGACAGTGAGAGAAAGGGCAGGGGGCTGTGCGGAGGGGACAGTGAGAGAAAGCAGGGGGCTGTGCTGAGGGGACAGTGAGAGAGAAAGCAGGGGGCTGTGTGCTGAGGGGACAGTGAGAGAGAAAGCAGGGGGCTGTGTGCTGAGGGGACAGTGAGAGAGAAAGCAGGGGGCTGTGTGCTGAGGGGACAGTGAGAGAGAAAGCAGGGGGCTGTGCTGAGGGGACAGAGAGAGAAAGCAGGGGGCTGTGCGGAGGGGACAGTGAGAGAGAAAGCAGGGGGCTGTGCTGAGGGGACAGAGAGAGAAAGCAGGGGGCTGTGCGGAGGGGACAGTGAGAAAGCAGGGGACTGTGCGGAGGGGACAGTGAGAGAGAGGGCAGGGGGCTGTGCGGAGGGGACAGTGAGAGAGAAAGCAGGGGGCTGTGCGGAGGGGACAGTGAGAGAGTAAGCAGGGGGCTGTGCGGAGGGGACAGTGAGAGAGAAACCAGGGGGCTGTGCGGAGGGGACAGTGAGAGAGAAAGCAGGGGGCTGTGCGGAGGGGACAGTGAGAGAGAAAGCAGGGGCTGTGCGGAGGGGACAGAGAGAAAGCAGGGTGCTATGCTGAGGGGACAGTGAGAGAGAAAGCAGGGGGCTGTGCGGATGGGACAGAGAGAGAAAGCGGGGCTGTGCGGAGGGGACAGTGAGAGAGAAAGCAGGGGGCTGTGCTGAGGGGACAGTGAGAGAGAAAGCAGGGGGCTGTGCGGAGAGGACAGTGAGAGAGAAAGCAGGGGGCTGTGCGGAGGGGACAGTGAGAGAAAGCAGGGGGCTGTGCGGAGGGGACAGTGGAGAGAAAGGGGGCTGTGCGGAGGGGACAGTGAGAGAGAAAGCAGGGGGCTGTGCGAAGGGGATAGTGAGAGAAAGCGGGGGCTGTGCGGAGGGGACAGTGAGAGAGAAAGCAGGGGGCTGTGCGGAGGGGACAGTGAGAGATAGGGCAGGGGGCTGTGTGAAGGGGACAAAGAGAGAAAGCAGGGGGCTCTGCTGAGGGGACAGTGAGAAAGCAGGTGGCTGTGCTGAGGGGACAGTGAGAGAAAGCAGGGGGCTGTGCGGAGTGGACAGAGAGGGAGAAAGCAGGGGGTTGTGCGGAGAGGACAGTAAGAGAAAGCAGGGGGCTGTGCGGAGGGGACAGAGAGGTAGAAAGCTGTGGGTTGTGCGGAGAGGACAGTAAGAGAAGGCAGGGGGCTGTGCGGAGGGGACAGTGAGAGAGAAACCAGGGGGCTGTGCGCAGGGGATAGTGAGAGAGAGCAGGGGGCTGTCCGGAGGGGACAGTGAGAGAAAGCAGGGGGCTGTGTGGAGGGGACAGTGAGAGAGAAAGCAGGGGGCTGTGCGGAGGGGACAGTGAGAGAGAAAGCAGGGGGCTGTGCGGAGGGGGCAGTGAGAGAGAAAGGGGGCTGTGCTGAGGGGACAGTGAGAGAGAAAGCAGGGGGCTGTGCGGAGGGGACAGAGAGAGAAAGGGGGCTGTGCTGAGGGGACAGTGAGAGAAAAAGCAGGGGGCTGTGCGGAGGGGACAGTGAGAGAGAAAGCAGGGGGCTGTGTGGAGGGGACAGTGAGAGAGAAAGCAAGCAGGGGGCTGTGCGGAGGGGACAGAGAGAGAAAGCAGGGGGCTTTGCGGAGAGGACAGTGAGAGAGAAAGCAGGGGGCTGTGCGGAGGGGACAGTGAGAGAGAAAGCAGGGGGCTGTGCGGAGGGGGCAGTGAGAAAGGGGGCTGTGCTGAGGGGACTGAGAGAGAAAGCAGGGGGCTGTGCGGAGGGGACAGTGAGAGAGAAAGGGGGCTGTGCTGAGGGGACAGTGAGAGAAAAAGCAGGGGGCTGTGCGGAGGGGACTGAGAGAGAAAGCAGGGGGCTGTGTGGAGGGGACAGTGAGAGAGAAAGCAAGCAGGGGGCTGTGCGGAGGGGACAGAGAGAGAAAGCAGGGGGCTTTGCGGAGGGGACAGTGAGAGAGAAGGGCTGTGCGGAGAGGACAGTGAGAGAGAAAGCAGGGGGCTGTGCGGAGGGGACAGTGAGAGAGAAAGCAGGAGGCTGTGAGGAGGGGACAGTGAGAGAGAAAGCAGGGGGCTGTGCAGAGGGGATAGTGAGAGAGAAAGCAGGGGGCTGTGCGGAGGGTATAGTGAGAGAGAAAGCAGGGGGCTGTGCGAAGGGGACAGTGAGAGAGAAAGCAGGGGGCTGTGCGGAGGGGACAGAGAGAAAGCAGTGGGCTGTGCGGAGGGGACAGAGTGAAAGCAGGGGGCTGTGCGGAGGGGACAGTGAGAGAGAAAGCAGGGGGCTGTGTGGAGGGGACAGTGAGAGAAAGCAGGGGGCTGTGCGGAGGGGATAGTGAGAGAAAGCAGGGGGCTGTTCGGAGGGGATAGTGAGAGAGAAAGCCGGGGGCTGTGGGGAGGAGACAGTGAGATAGAAAGCAGGGGGCTGTGCGGAGGGGGCAGAGAGAGAAAGCAGGGGGCTGTGCGGAGGGGACAGTGAGAAAGCAGGGGGCTGTGCTGAGGGGACTGAGAGAGAAAGCAGGGGGCTGTGCGGAGGGGATAGTGAGACAGAAAGCGGGGCTGTGTGGAGGGGACAGTGAGCGAGAAAGCAGGGGGCTGTGCGGAGGGGACAGTGAGAGAAAACAGGGCTGTGCGGAGGGGACAGTGAGAGAGAAAGCAGGGGGCTGTGCGGAGGGTACAGAGAGAAAGCAGGGGGCTGTGCGGAGGGGATAGTGAGACAGAAAGCGGGGCTGTGTGGAGGGGACAGTGAGCGAGAAAGCAGGGGGCTGTGCGGAGGGGACAGTGAGAGAGAAAGCAGGGGGCTGTGGGGAGAGGACAGAGAGAAAGCAGGGGGCTGTGCGGAGGGGACAGTGAGAGAAAGCAGGGGGCTGTATGGAGAGGACAGTGAGAGAGAAAGCAGGGGGTTGTGCGGAGAGGACAGTGAGAGAGAAACCAGGGGGCTGGGTGGAGGGGATAGTGAGAGAGAGCAGGGGGCTGTGCAGAGGGGACAGAGAGAGCAGGGGGCTGTGCGGAGGGGACAGTGAGAGAGCAGGGGGATGTGAAGGGGGACAGTGAGTGAGCAGTAGGCTCTGCAGGGGAATAGCGAGCAGGGGGCTCTGCGGGGAACAGCAAGCAAACGGGACTCTGCAGAGGAAAAGCAAGCGAGCATGGGGGCGTGCGGGTGGAACAGTGAGTGAGCAGGGGGCTGTGTGTGGGAACAGTGGGAGAGGGAGCTTAGGGCTGTACAGGGGAAGAGCGAGCAGGGGGCTGTCTGTGGGAACTGTGGGAGATGGAGCCATGCAGGAGGACACTTGGTGAGCAGGGGGCTGTGTTGGAACAGTAGAAGAGGGAGCTTGGAACTGTGCGGGGGGACAGTGGGTGAGTGAGCAAGGGGCTGAAAAGGGGATGAGAGAGCGGGGTGTGTCAGAGGGCAGTGGACAATCGAGCAGGGAGCTGCATGGGAAGGGATGGCGAGTGAACAGGGGAGCCACATAGAGGGGACAATGAATGAGGAGGGGTCTCCTGGCTGCAATGATGCCGAGCTGTTAGCAGGGTTCCGGATTACTGGCAGGTCACTGTTTTATTTAACCCTTTGCTCTCTTCAGCTGTTCGTCCTCATGTTCATCTTTGTGAAGAGACAGATCATGAGATTTGCGATGAAGTCTCGTCGAGGCCCCCACGTGCCTGTAGGACACAATGCACCCAAGGTAAACAGTCTAAACGTTTCGGTCAGTTGGATGTGCTCACCTATCTTCTCTCCTTCTCATCCCCTCCCATCCTCTCTCTCCTCCACGTTTTTCAGTGGGGAATGCGCAATTCCTTTTTTCCAGTGGTATTGCTCCTCTCTTTTTTCCAGTGATGTTGCTCCCCTCTTTATTCCAGTGATGTTGCTCCTCTGCCTCTTCCAGTGGTGTTGCTCCCATTTTTTCTTGAGTAAGGTGTGCTCCCTTTCTCCAGTTGGGGGCCCTCCCGTCTAATCTCTCTGCCATTTTTCTTCTCTTTTCCTGCAGGACCTGCGGGAGGAGATTGATAACCGTCTCTCTAAGGTGCAGGACATAAGGTTTGAGCCACAGCTCCTGGCAGAGGGGGACGAGCGGATGCTCCAGCTGGGCTCTCAAGGTGAGGATCGGTGCCACAACCACCACCACCATGTTGGGCATCTTCTTCCCCCATCGGGTTTTCCCGTAACTCTTTGTGTCTGTGTCTGTGTCTTCCAGGCGGCTACAACTACCTTTACAGGATGAAGACACTGGATGCTGTGAAAGAGTCAGGTAATTGCCCTCCTAGCGATTAGAGAGAAGCAGCTCCATACAGCCCTGAGCCGTGGTGTCAGGACTCTGGGTCGCACTCCTGAAGGGCTGTTACAGTGTATCAGAGCTAGGCGAGAGATATGCCATAGTCGTGATTGCAGCATCTTTCACTAGTACCGATGAGGGACCTCATTCCTTGTTCTCTTGGTGGTGCCATCCACTCATCTCTCCATCCTTCCTTTTAGACATCCCCTTCCAGGAGAACGGAAAATTCCCCAAATCTTCGGTGGGGAAGAACTTCCAGGCCTACCTGCTGGAAATGACCAACGCCAGCTCACCCTTCAAAGGGGTGCGGAAGACATTATTGGACTCCCTGACAGAGGGTTATGACTCTGCACGGTACGGCACTGGGGTAAGAGCTTCCTCCCCATGGACGCTACTTAGGTTATGTCTCCTGGTAATAGGGGACGCTATAACCCCTCCACGGCAAATGACTTATGGGACTGACTCAGGACCTGAGCTCACCCATAAAATATAGTTGCCAACAGGTTGAGAGGAGGTAAATGGTCACTTTGGGTGGGATTTCCACAGGCAGGTGGCCCAGACCACCGCCATAGCGTGACTGCTTCATATTTATTGTGTCTTCCAGGTGTACGGGAGGCTGGAGCACGAGAAGTTCATGGAGGCGCTGGCAGAGTTATCGGCATTGTAAGGCACCTTTTCACAACCAGCATCACAGTGTGTATCATTGAGCTGCATTATTGACCCCTACTTTCTCTTTCTTCACCAGTGTTCAGACCAGGGAGGCCGGAAGCCACAGGCACCGCCATTCTGCCGTCAAGGACCTGACTTCGTCTCCCGAGTCTGCTGGGACTCCCACCATCCAGGTGACCTACCTGCCCTCCAGCCAGAAGAGCAAGAGACCCAAGCACTTCCTGGAGCTGAAGAACTTCAAAGACAACTACAATACCCTAGAGAGCACCTTGTGAGGACGGCCACATCGGGGTTCTCAGGCATAGGGAGGTCTTACTCATGCCTATGAGTCAGTTGGCTCCCTCTACTGGTGCTAGAAGATTAGGGCGTGCATGTTGGCGTATTCACTCCACTTACTGTTGTGTCCTCCGAGGCTCAAGCGGAGAGACGCCAAAAACTTGGCGGACGTCATCGATATAGCGGAGTGTTGTCCTACCAGTCCGAAACATGACCTGGATTTCTCTACATGACTCATCTCCAACAGACCTGTACATAGTGACAGACTTCGGGGACCCCACACACTGTGTATATACAGGGTCTCCTGCCATATACAGAAGGAGCAGACGGGAGGGGATGTATTATCAATGTACACTATTAAATAAGATAAACTAATGTGACCTGTATGTATTTATTACTAGATATGCACACGAGCGGTATTATACTGTTTATATTCTTTGTGACAAAGTCAATGGCAAAGTGCTGGAGGAGAGATACATTTCACTGAGGCTATTAGCTTCAGTGATTTGAAACCCAGAAGTTTGCTTCAGCACATTATGTGTTGAGAGTGGTTAATAGGCTATTTTAAGGACTGAGGTTTTTTTTTTGTGGATAACTGTAGAGCTGGTGGGAGGTTGTCCACCTTATCTCCACCAAAGGGTGTAGTCTGTGGTTTAAGTAGCCTCCTGAGGCATTCAATGTTCAGTGTGTCTGCAGATTCTAACTCCAAAGACGTGTTTGTGCTAACCTGAACTGCGTGCTTTTGCTAACCGTGAGTGGGTGGATCCCTGCTACCACAAGGACTGTGCTTTGTGTTACCACTTTGTTTTGTTTTCCTATTTTTTCCCAAAGGGCTTTGTTTATTTGTAAGAAGGAATATAAACCAGTTCACCCATGATGCATAAACCAATCCTCGGGAGCATGGACCCGCTGTGTTCAGGCGTATATAGTCCAAAAAAGAAAGGAATGTCCAGCTTCATCGAATCCGTAAAAAAGAGTTTTCTTTATTCATATACTTTTAAGCATAGAGGATACAGACTTCAGCACAAGCCATATGGGTAATAATCTCAACGCGTTTCTGGAGACTAAGCTCCCTTAATCATGATTAGAAGGCATGTATTACAGTAATCATAATAACCACAACATCGAGCCCCAATTGAATGAAAGAGCACACAAAACTGAACAGTACTAGAACAACATAAGAAAAACACCAGTATACTGTGCCAATTAATACTAAATAGCTTTTATTGAATATAAATACACTAAAATCACATAACAGGGTGACTACTAAGAAAGCAGGGACAAAACTACGATAGATATATATATAACCAGAGATCCGGTAAGGTGCCTGTATTACTATTAAGTTTGCTGAAAATTAATGTCCCCAATGCTAACCACTACTAAGTATGGGGGCACAAAAGAATGCCCTGCACAATTGCTGGTAGCAGTGGAGAAAAGAAATCACCAACAGCACTTACATAAGATCGTATATAGTTTCCGTGATGTCCCTGCCGCCTCAACGCACGTTTCGCTTCTTCGTCAGGAGGCGTGCGTTGGGGAGGGGTGGACACGGTATTTAAAGCAAGGCCGGCCAATAGTAAGTATGCATTCCAAAAATCTATTGCGGCGCCACAGCTTATATGGAGCTGCCAGTAAGTAGTTTCCGGGATTGCCATTGTGCGTGCGCAGCCGACACCACCCGTCACTGAGACGCATGAATGCGCGGCCGTGGAGCGCAAGCTAACACGGGCCGTCTATTGACGGCGCATGCGCGAGTCTCCAAATGGCCACCCATCCAAGCGTCAGAGAGTGGGGCAGCCGCGCATGCGCTGAATCCATGGAAACAAACTAAGGAAACCGGGAACACAGAAAATAGCACCAAAAGGATGCCAGTGTATCAATATGTTATTGTAAGTGCCTTTATATACTGAATCATATGTGAATAAATAACATATATTGTATTATACTAAAATTAGTAAAGTGCACAGTGCTAAGTGGGAAATATATGTTACACAACAAACTGAAACATACATTAATGCTGAAAGTGCTAAGAAATTATTAACAAATAACAATTAAAAAAAAAAAAAAGTATAAAACGATAAAAAGATATGCTAAAAAATACTGGTGATAAATACGCATAGACTTATGAACGTCAAGTCGTGAAGGAGAAAAACTCCTTAAGTGACTAAGACGCATTAGATACTGTCACGCTTAACAACAATACGTGGCTACTAATGCAGAAAGTGACAGTGCAACATGAATACTGAATAAAAAAGGCACAAACATGAATATTGTATAGAGGTGCAAGTTGCATAAAAATTCTTGTTTCAAGTGTCCATAGTTTTCAGGCTTGTTTAAAGATGTAGATAGCCATCATAGACTGACAGGCAATATAAATCTGTCCACAGATTTCGGTGCAGGCGATCCAACACAGCCATACTCCAATACCGTGATAGGTAAATTAAATTACTAAAAACTAGGATAAAAAAGACGTCATTTAGTATCAAAGTAATAAAAACAGTAATTCACAGAACAACAAACAAACCCACCCTACCCAACAACACTAAAATAAAAATACCAGTTCAGAGAAAAGAACTAAACCCAAAATTCTCGTTGAGGCCTAGCGGAGCAACCGTTTGGAGCCGGTAGATCCACCTACTCTCAATTTGCGCAGGTTTCTTAAATAGATCCCCACCTCTCTGTCCCATTGACACCTGATCGATGGCTTTCAGGATAAGTTTGCTAGAGTCTGAATTATGGAATTCCTTAAAATGTTTGGGCAGGGTTTTTAGGGGTTCATCAGGGCGCATCGTCTTAGACTTGTCGATGTCCCTTATGTGCTCCCTAACCCTAATCTTGAACTCTCTGGTAGTCATGCCAACATATATTTTTGCGCATGGGCACTGGGCATAGTATATTACTCCCGACGATGAGCATGTTAGTCTGTGCCAGATCTTGAAGTTGCGTGTTCCTTTAGAGTTACTAAACTCCTTGGATTTCACTAAATTTCTACATGCTTTGCACAGTCCACAAGGAAAAAAGCCTTGTGAAAAGCCCTGATCAGCCAGATTAGTTCTATTAGAGACAGGAGCATAATGGCTCTCAACCAAAAAATCCCGAAGATTCCTGCTCCTTTTTGCTGTCACAAGTGGCTTTGCTGGAATTAGTTTACGTAAGATGGGATCCGTCTCTAATACCTTCCAATGTTTTTTCAGGATGTCAGTCAGTTGATCCCACTGGTTGTTATATGTCGTTATTAATCGGACCTGTTGGGACTCACCATTTTGTCGTGTTGAGGGCTTGTAGAGCAGATCATCCCTGGAGGCTTCTTTTGCCCTGTGATAGCCATGGCGAATGGACCGATGGCTATAGCCTCTTTCCCGAAATCTGGAATATAATTCCCTTGATTGTTTTTGAAAATCTTTTTCCGTAGAACATATCCGTTTAATTCTAAGATGTTGACCGATAGGTATCCCTCGGATTGTTGATTGAAGATGAGATGACTGGGCGTGGAGCAAAGTATTAGTAGCCGTTGGTTTACGATACACGTCCGTATTCAGAACACCTTCATTTACCTGTATGTCAACATCCAAGAAATTCAAATGACGACCATATTGATAGGTCAGTTTGATGTTCATGCCGTTATCATTTAAATCATCCATCAGATGTCTCAGCTCACTCACAGACCCCTCCCAGATAAACCATATGTCGTCAATATAACGAATCCAATGGTGTATCTTATCAATATATCTGGGAGGGTTGCTTTGGAATATGTCTCGTTCCCAAGCTCCAAGGAACAGGTTGGCATACGAGGGGGCACAAGTGGCCCCCATCGCAGTCCCCTGGAGCTGGAGATATACCTGATTATTAAATATAAAACAGTTATGTTTCAATATAAATTCCAACAAATTGATAATAAAGTCAACCAGAGATTTATCCAAGTTGCTGGATCTGAGAAACAAGGATGTTGCCTTTAATCCATCATCATGTTTTATTGATGTATATAAACTTTCTACATCAGCAGTTACCATGATCATATTCTCCTGGAGCACAAGGCCATCAAAATGACCCAAGGCCGAGGTGGTATCTCTAATATATGATGGTAGAGATGATACTAACGGTTTTAAATAAAAGTCAATCACTTGGCATGCAACCTCACAGGGGCCCCCAATCCCTGACACTATGGGTCTCCCAGGGGGATCCATACAGTTCTTATGAATCTTCGGGATTAAGTAGAACGTAGGCATACGTGGTTTTACTTTTATAATGGCTTCCATCATTTTTTTAGGAATAACATTTTCCTCAAATGCCCTAATAACAATAGCTGATAATTCATCATGAAATCTTTCAACAGGATTGAAAAATAATTTTCTATAACAATAATTTCCTTAAAATGTTTGGGCAGGGTTTTTAGGGGTTCATCAGGGCGCATCGTCTTAGACTTGTCGATGTCCCTTATGTGCTCCCTAACCCTAATCTTGAACTCTCTGGTAGTCATGCCAACATATATTTTTGCGCATGGGCACTGGGCATAGTATATTACTCCTGACGATGAGCATGTTAGTCTGTGCCAGATCTTGAAGTTGCGTGTTCCTTTAGAGTTACTAAACTCCTTGGATTTCACTAAATTTCTACATGCTTTGCACAGTCCACAAGGAAAAAAGCCTTGTGAAAAGCCCTGATCAGCCAGATTAGTTCTATTAGAGACAGGAGCATAATGGCTCTCAACCAAAAAATCCCGAAGATTCCTGTTCCTTTTTGCTGTCACAAGTGGCTTTGCTGGAATTAGTTTACGTAAGATGGGATCCGTCTCTAATACCTTCCAATGTTTTTTCAGGATGTCAGTCAGTTGATATTTAAGAAACTTGCGCAAATTGAGAGTAGGTGGATCTACCGGCTCCAAACGGTTGCTCCGCTAGGCCTCAACGAGAATTTTGGGTTTAGTTCTTTTCTCTGAACTGGTATTTTTATTTTAGTGTTGTTGGGTAGGGTGGGTTTGTTTGTTGTTCTGTGAATTACTGTTTTTATTACTTTGATACTAAATGACGTCTTTTTTATCCTAGTTTTTAGTAATTTAATTTACCTATCACGGTATTGGAGTATGGCTGTGTTGGATCGCCTGCACCGAAATCTGTGGACAGATTTATATTGCCTGTCAGTCTATGATGGCTATCTACATCTTTAAACAAGCCTGAAAACTATGGACACTTGAAACAAGAATTTTTATGCAACTTGCACCTCTATACAATATTCATGTTTGTGCCTTTTTTATTCAGTATTCATGTTGCACTGTCACTTTCTGCATTAGTAGCCACGTATTGTTGTTAAGCGTGACAGTATCTAATGCGTCTTAGTCACTTAAGGAGTTTTTCTCCTTCACGACTTGACGTTCATAAGTCTATGCGTATTTATCACCAGTATTTTTTAGCATATCTTTTTATCGTTTTATACTTTTTTATTTTTTATTTTTTTTATTGTTATTTGTTAATAATTTCTTAGCACTTTCAGCATTAATCAGTGGCGTAACTACAAAGTTATGGGCCCCGGTGCGAACTTCCAAATGGGGCCCCCACCGCCATAAAATTCAATGTAAGCCCCATAGAATACAATGCAGCCCCCCTCATAGTATAATGCAGCCCCTCCATACAAGGGCAGTGACAAAGACACGAGCAAATGGTGACGAGGGGGCAGAGGAGAGGGAACAAGGGGGCAAGGAAGACAGGCACTAGGGGACACATGGGGGCTAGGAGGCAGGGGAGAAGGATACAAGGGGTCTAGTGGGCAAGGGAGACTGACAAGTGGGCAAGGGAGACTGACACAAAGGGCACACGGGGACTAGTGGACAAGAGAGACTGGCACACGGGGACACGGACTAGTGGGCAAGGGAGACTGACACACGGGGAATAGTGGGCAAGGGAGACTGATACAAGGGGACTAGTGGGCAATGGAGACTGACACACGGGGACAAGGGACAAGCACAAGGGGACAAGGGAGACAGGCACAAGGGGACACATAGGGACTAGTGAGCAAGAGACTGACACAAGGGGACAAGGGATACAAGCACAAGGGGACACACAGGGACAAGTGGGAAAGGGAGACTGACACACAGGGACTAGTGGGCAAAGGAGACTGACACAAGCACAAGGGGACAAAGGAGACTGACACAAGCACAAGGGGACATAGGAGACAGGCACATGGGGACACACAGGGACTAATGGGCAAGGGAGACTGGCACACGGGGACACAAGCATAAGGGAGACAGGCTCAAGGGGACACACAGGGACTAATGGGCAAGGGAGACTGGCACACGGGGACAAGGGACACAAGCATAAGGGGACAAGGGAGACAGGCACATGGGGACACACAGGGACTAATGGGCAAGGGAGACTGGCACATGGGGACACAAGCATAAGGGAGACAGGCTCAAGGGGACTCACGGCCCCCTGACCTGCCAGAGCCGCTTGCAGCTGCGACCGTAGTAGTTACGCCGCTGCCTCACACACACATACTACAGATATCACACACACACTACAGATATCACACACACACATCATACTACAGATATCACACACACACACACACACACACACACACACACATCAGTTATTACACACACTACAGATATCACACACACATCATATTACAGATATCACACACATACTACAGTTATCACACACACACACACTACAGATATCACACACACACACACATCATACTACAGATATCACACACACACACACATCATACTACAGATATCACACACACACACACTACAGATAACACACACACACACTACAGATATCACACACATACACACACTACAGATATCACACACACACACATACACACACTACAGATATCACACACACACACATCATACTACAGATATCACACACACACACACTACAGATATCACACACACACACACACACACATCATACTACAGATATCACACACATACTACAGTTATCACACACACACTACAGATACCACACACACACACCAGAGATACCAGCTCATATACACAACTCACAATCTCCTCTCTGGTACAGGGGTGGCTGATGTAAACCGGCTGCAGCTCCTCAGCTTCTCCTGACTAAGGCTAGTTTTAATGTATGTTTCAGTTTGTTGTGTAACATATATTTCCCACTTAGCACTGTGCACTTTACTAATTTTAGTATAATACAATATATGTTATTTATTCACATATGATTCAGTATATAAAGGCACTTACAATAACATATTGATACACTGGCATCCTTTTGGTGCTATTTTCTGTGTTCCCGGTTTCCTTAGTTTGCTTCCATGGATTCAGCGCATGCGCGGCTGCCCCACTCTCTGACGCTTGGATGGGTGGCCATTTGGAGACTCGCGCATGCGCCGTCAATAGACGGCCCATGTTAGCTTGCGCTCCACGGCCGCGCATTCATGCGTCTCAGTGACGGGTGGTGTCGGCTGCGCACGCGCAATGGCAATCCCGGAAACTACTTACTGGCAGCTCCATATCAGCTGTGGCGCCGCAATAGATTTTTGGAATGCATACTTACTATTGGCCGGCCTTGCTTTAAATACCGTGTCCACCCCTCCCCAACGCACGCCTCCTGACGAAGAAGCGAAACGTGCGTTGAGGCGGCAGGGACATCACGGAAACTATATACGATCTTATGTAAGTGCTGTTGGTGATTTCTTTTCTCCACTGCTACCAGCAATTGTGCAGGGCATTCTTTTGTGCCCCTATACTTAGTAGTGGTTAGCATTGGGGACATTAATTTTCAGCAAACTTAATAGTAATACAGGCACCTTACGGGATCTCTGGTTATATATATATCTATCGTAGTTTTGTCCCTGCTTTCTTAGTAGTCACCCTGTTATGTGATTTTAGTGTATTTATATTCAATAAAAGCTATTTAGTATTAATTGGCACAGTATACTGGTGTTTTTCTTATGTTGTTCATGTATTACAGTAATTATATTCTTGTAAATAGGGGACAGTATTACAGTATTTATTTTCTTTATAGCAGTATTATAGTAGTTATATTCTTGTACGTAGGAGCAGTATTATACTAGTTATATGGTACATAGGAGCAGTATTATAGTAGTTATATTCTTGTACATAGGAGCAGTATTATAGTAGTTATATTCTTGTACATAGGGGCAGTATAATAGTAGTTATATTCTTGTACATAGGAGCAGTATTATAGTAGTTATATTCTTGTACATAGGGGACAGTATTATAGTTGTTATATTCTTGTACATGGGGGAAGTATTATAGTAGTTATATTCTTGTACATGGGGGAAGTATTATAGTAGTTATATTCTTGTACATGGGGGAAGTATTATAGTAGTTATATTCTTGTACATAGGGGACAGTATTATAGTAGTTATTCTTGTACATATGAGCAGTATTATAGTAGTTAGGCCACCATCTAGTAGTAGTTATATTCTTTTACATAAGGGGCAGTATTATAGTAGTTATCCAAAATAGAGAAAAAAGCAGCAACACTCCGTTTACCGTGTCATAAAAACCTAACTCCTTTATTTAAGAAAGCTTTTCATGGACAATGTTTTTGAGGGCAGGACGGATGCAGGTATGCAGGCAAAAAAACAGGACTATGGCCGTTTCGCGTTTAACATGCTTCCATGGGTCCAGATGTTATATTCTTGTACAATTCTTGTACAAAGAGGGCAGTACTACAGTACTTATATTCTTGTACATAGGAGCAGTATTTTAGTAGTTATATTCTTGTACATAGGGGCGGTATTATAGTAATTCTTGTAAATAGGGTACAGTATTACAGTATTTATTTTCTTTATAGTAGTTATATTCTTGTACATGGGGAGCAGTATTATAGTAGTTATATTCTTGTACATAGGGGCAGTATTATAGTAGTTATATTCTTGTACATGGGGAGCAGTATTATAGTAGTGATATTCTTGTACATAAGGGCAGTATTATCTACTATATAATTGTCTAAGGGTCACTTCCGTCTGTCTGCCGGTCAGTCACGGAAATCCCAAGTCGCTGATTGGTCGCGGTCAAACGGCCACGACCAATCAGCGACGGGCACAGAGCGGCTGCAAAATGGCCGCTCCCTACTCCCCTGCCGTCCGTGCCCGCTCCATACTCCCCTCCACTCAGCGCTCACACAGGGTTAATGGCAGCGTTAACGGACCGCGTTATGCCGCGGTGTAACGCACTCCGTTAACGCTGCTATTAACCCTGTGTGACCAACTTTTTACTATTGATGCTGCCTATGCAACATCAATAGTAAAAAGATCTAATGTTAAAAATAATTTAAAAAAAAATCATTATATACTCACCTTCTGTCGGCCCCCAAATCCAGCCCAGGCCTTTCCCGCTCCTCTCGACTGTCCGGTCCATGCATTGTGGTCTCGCGAGACTGCTACGTCACCATCTCGCGAGACCGCAATGCACTCTTGAGACCGGAGCGACTCAAGGAGCATCAGTTAACGCCTGGGCTGGATCTGGGGGCCGACGGAAGGTGAGTATATAACTATTTTTTATTTTAATTCTTTTTTAAACAGGGACATGGTGCCCACATTGCTATATACTACGTGGGCTGTGTTAGATACTGCGTGGGCTGTGTTATATACTACATCTCTGTGCTATATACTATGGGCTGTGCTATATACTACGTGGCTGTGGTATATATTACGTGGCTGGGCAATATACTACATTGCTGTGCTCTATACTTCGTGGCCTGGGTTATATACTGCATGGGCAGTGTTATATACTACATCTCTGTGCTATATACTATGTGGCTGTGCAATATATTATGTGGCTGTGCAATATACTATGTGGCTGTGCACTATATTACGTGGCTGGGCAATATACTATGTGTCTGCTATATACCACGTGTCTGTGCTGTATACTACGTGTCTGTACTATATACCACGTGGCTGGGCAATATACCACGTGGCTGGGCAATATACTACGTGTCTGCTATTTACTACGTGGGCTGTGCTATATACTACGTGGCTGGGCAATATACTACGTGGCTGTGTTATATACTACGTGGCAGTGTTATATACTACGTGGGCTGTGTTATATGCTACGTGGGCTGTGCTATATTTCTCTGCTGTATCTGTGCATCATGAATCATGGTATGTGATAAAGAGGGGGTGTAAGGAGGTGAAGCACAAGAAGAGTCCGGGGGCGGTTACCTTCTCTGCTCCGTGCCTGGAACCATTGAGCTGTGCTACAGGTTCCCTAGGGGGCAGACTTAGAGACCGGGACAGGAAGGAAGCAGCGTGAGCAGCGGTCAGAGCAGGGCGCAGCTGCGCTCCGGGAGAGAGAGCTCCCAGTCAGAGGACCAAATACAGGGAGATTGCCCAGAAAGACTGCATCTTGTGAATACATGAAAGCGGACTCTGCTGTGACTAGGATGTGTGTGCAGCGGATTCCTAGAGACTACTCAGGCCACGGACAACAGAGGGACGACAAGTGCCGCTGTTTCTCGGCGCCTACGTTGGAGAAGACGACCCTTCAAGCAAGTCCTCATCAGACTGATAAGTGTTTTTCTCAAGAAATTCTGGTTACTTCTGTTACACTGTTTGACTCCCATATTTTTGCACTGTTATATTGTTAGTTATATTCTACTGCTTCCTCCCTGCGAGGAGAACCTGATTCCTGTTAATAAACCCCTCAACTGTTGGTCTGTCTGTTCTGTGGTGACACACTCAGTACCTGCATACTTTTACATGGTGTAGTCGGCAGGATGTCACACGGTTGCGCGGAAAGGGCAGACCAAGCAGCTGGGGAGGTTCCCAGGTCTTGCATTTCCCTTGGAGCCATGTTGAATAATTTGCCAAGGTTCACTGGGAACAATGTAATGCTGTGGATTTGGACGGAGCGTATCCGAGGAATGATGCGGATGCATCCCATGACACCAGCCCTGGAGGCGGAAATTGCATTGATGGCCCTGGAGGGGAGGCGCGGGATTCTGTCATGCATAGGTCCCCCCGGGAGAGAGATACCCTGGACAAAGTGCTGCGCATACTTGAGGAGACGCATGTGGACCCCACTGACTTAGGGGAACTTCGCATGCAACTATTTTACCAGGTACAACGAGAAGAAGGGGAGACCGTGACCCAATTCATGAACGCCCTACAAGAACTTCTCACTGCTATCAGACGAAAGGACGGTGTAGGGGTTGGGTCAGTTGATGTGGTGTTCAGGGATCAGCTGGTGACGGGACTGCGCGACGCAATGATGATACAGGCACTGCGAGAGCGCATGCGAGTAAAGCCAGACATGACTTTCTCTGAGGTTGGCAGTGAGGCGCTGTGCGATAACAAGAACAGGGAGTGACGGGGCTGGTGGGAAGGGTGCGAAGCGGGGAGGTAACAACCACCGCAGACAATGTCCCCGAGTGGGTGGAGGACCTGAAAATGGAGATTAGACAAGTCTGTGAAGAAATGGCGGCCTCCAGAAGAACGCTGGCAGTAGGGCCCGGCCCTCTGGTGCGAGACAGAGAAGCTGCCCCCCGAAGGGAGGGTGAAACTACCAGGAGGAGAAGCCCTCTTACATGCTACACCTGTGAAGAACCCGGCCACATTGCCTGATGGTGTCCCCGGCGAAGCTGACCATCCCCGCGCCCTCCTTTAAACTAGGTGGCTCTGAGCTCGAGGGACACCGCTCGGAGCGTGAAGAACAGAGGAGGAGTAGTAAAAGTCCCCCCAGCCTTGTTTCCACGTGCCCTCTGGTCTGGGCAGAAATCAATGGAAGAGCAGTGTGGTGCCTGATAGACACAGGCTCACAAGTGACCACCATGCCTGAGACATTTCCGCCGTCACTTCACAGAGGCGCTACGGCCTGAATGGGGCCCTGTGATCAAACTTATGGCGGCCAATCACTTGCCCATCCCAGTCGCAGGGGTGGTATGGATGAACATAGAGGTCTGCGGAAAAGATGTCGGGAGAAGAGGAGTGGTACTGGTGGAGGGAGAGGTAGCTAAAGACCATACCGTGACCCTGGGCATGAATGCTAAAAGACCTCGGGAGCCTGGTTTTTAAAGAGTCCCCAGAAAAGTTCCTGCAACAATGGAGCGACCAAACCCCCCAGAGAAGGGTCTTTCAACAACTGATAAGGACCGCCCAGGTCCGGGAAGCATACAGCGACGGAAAGGAACTCTGCAAAGTCATCACCCCCGCCTCAGTCAATCGATTGTTGCCCCCTGGGCAGACGGTGCTTCCCCTGCCTATACGAACTGGCATCCCACTGGAAGGGGTCGAAGTCCAAATTGAGTCCAGCAGAGTCGACCAGCTGCCGTCGGGAATATTGGTCCCGTGCGGGACGGAACTGTCCTTGTGCGCTGCATAAATTTGGGGGAGACAGATGCAACTTTGCCCCGCAGAGGCAAAGTCGCCCAAGTCCTGGGCCTCCCAGATGAGCTGGTCCCATCTGAGGCGGTACAGCTGACAGCAAGGCCAGAAGATCCGTGGCTGGTGACCGTCAAAGCGGAGGCAGCTCCGGACCCCAGATTACTGCAAGAAGGGCGCCAGATACTGGAACGCATGAGGGCAGAGCTCTCAGAACTTACTCCACAGCAGGTACCTCAGGTGGAAGCCTTATTGGGGAAATATCAGAAGGTGTTCGTCGAAGATGACTTTGGACGTACCACGGCCATCACCCACGAGATATCCACCGGGAATGCAGCACCAATCCGGGAACGGTACCGCCAAATAACCCCATAGATGTACCAGGAGGTGAAGGGAATGCTGTCACATATGTTGAAGAAGGGAGTTATACGCGAGAGTCAGAGCCCGTGGGCTGCCCCTATAGTCTTGGTGAGAAAGGAAAGACTGGTCCTTGCGGTTCGGTGTGGACTATCGCCGGCTCAACACTTGCACAGTGCGGGACTCGTACCCACTGCCCAGGATAGAGGATTCCCTGACAGCACTAGGGAATGCCAGATATTTCTCCACGTTAGACTTGGCCAGCGGCTACTGGCAGGTGCCCATGTCTGAGCAAGACCAAGCCAAGACGGCTTTCATCCTTCCAATGGGACTGTATGAGTTCGACCGGATGCCCTTTGGCCTAGCAAATGCCCCAGGAACATTACAGCGACTCATGGAGAGATGTCTGGGAGACCTGAACTTTGAAGCCACTTTGATTTACTTGGATGATATCGTCTTTGCCCCCACCTTTGAGGAGCATCTGCAGAGACTGGGGCAAGTTGTGAGTCAGCTACAGAAGTACAGCTTGAAAGTGAAACCCCAGAAATGTCACCTCTTCCGTACCGAGACTGAATACTTGGTACACGTCTCCGCTGAGGGGATGAGGCCTTCTCAGGAGAAGATTGCTGCCGTACAAGACTGGCCAACTCCAAAAACTGTGAAAGATGTGCTTTCATTCCTGGGACTCACAGGATACTTCAGACGCTTCGTAAAAGACTTTACCCACCTTGCTAATCCACTCCAGGAGTTGTTGAGGGGAGTGCCCTCTTGCGCCAAAAACAGAAACATACAGTGGGGGAAGCGTCAGGAAGAGGCATTCTTGGCTTTGACGGAGGCCCCCGTGCTGGCCTACGCCGACTTCACGCAGTCGTTCATCTGGCACACTGATGGGAGCCTGCTGGGCCTCGGGGCCGTACTATCGCAGATGCAGGACGGGAAAAAGCGAGTCATCGCATACGCCAGTCGGTCTTTGCATGACTCGGAAAAGAATCCAGAAAACTACAGTTCGTTTAAGCTGGGGTTGTTGGCGCTGGTGTGAGCAATGACTGAGAAGTTCTCGGAATATCTGGCTGGCTCAGAAGTTCATGTACGCACCGATAGCAATCCATTGGCCCATCTCGAGAATGCCAAGTTAGGGGCCCTAGAACAACGTTGGATAGCCTGAATGGCCAAGTTTCGATACAGAATTTCGTATAAAAGTGGAGCTGAGAATGTTCATGTGGATGTCCTCTCCCGAGTAAACTATCACAAACCAGCACCCAGCCAGGATGAAGAACTGGAAGATGTGGAGGTTCCAGGTTTTGGAGGGGCTGCCAGGACGGTGGCAGCGACGCGGGAAACTGAACAAGAAGAGGCCTGTGTGAATTTGCTTGAGCAGCCCCGCGATGAGTGTGTCCGAGTGCAGCAGGAGGATCAGGAGCTAGCTCAGTTGAGAAGGTGGGTCATGTCTGAACAAATGCCCAATCGGCACGAGAGGAGGTCCATGTCACCTGAAGTACTGAAGATGTTACGCCAGTGGGAGAGGCTCCAGTTGAGGGATGGTATCCTGTACCGGAAGGTATTCCTGCAAACAGAACTCACTCTTGTATGGCAGATGGTGATTCCCTTGTCCTTGATAGATCAGGTGGCTAAGGAAGCACATGAGAAAGGAGCACACTTTGGTGCAGAAATTTTTTTTTCCAGTGGTTACAGCACCTATTTTATCATCCCCACCTAAGGAACATTGTGTAGAAAGTATGTCAGCAATGCAGAAGTTGTGAGCTGGTCAAACCACCAGAACAACAAACTCCCACAGAGACGGTGAGGTCTTCTGGCCCCATGGACCTACTGGCAATAGATTACTTGACTATTGGACCAGCACACCAAGGCTATGAGCATTGTTTAGTGATGATAGACCACTTTACTAAATTTGCCGTAGTGACGCCCACACAAGACCAGACTGCCGAGTCTGCTGCTCACGCAATTTGCAAACACTTCATACAGGTGTACGGGTGTCCCAAGCGCATCCATTCTGATCAAGGGGCCTGTTTCCTCGGAAGAGTGATGGAGGAGCTGCAGCAGCTGTACAAAATCGATAAGTCCCGGACCACCCCTTATCATCCACAGGGGAATGGGGCTTGTGAAAGATTTAACCGCACTCTGATTCAAATGCTGAGGACACTGGAAGAGGACCAGAAGGCGAAGTGGACTGAGTCCGTCCCTGAATTGGTGTGGGCGTATAACAATCGGAAACACAGCACCACTGGATTCACCCCCTACTCTTTGTTCTTTGGCCGACCCGGGAAGGGGCTGTCAGAGCTGGAGCTGGAACCCGAGGAGGACTACCCACAGACGGGGGTGTACTCCTGGGTTCAACAACATCGTCGGCTGCGGACAATTCAACGTCTAGTGCAGAACTGGCTGCAAGAATTGGAGCATCCCCAGGTAGCTCCTCAAAAGGGGACAGCCCTGTGGCCTGGGGACCAAGTCTAAGTGAGGGAAAAGCACCCACACAACAGACTAGAGTACCCGTGGAAGAAAAGGCCGTACCGAGTGAAGCGGCGGCTCGGCGACCGGGGTCCCGTTTATGAGGTCCAGCCTGAAACGGAAGGGGGGATTCCCACCCGCACACTGCACAGGAATATGTTGCGTCAATGTTTGTCTCGAGATCCTGAATCAGTCCAATTGGCCCCAGCGCCCCCACCGCCTGCGCCAGTGATCAATGTTGATGTGAAGACGAGGAAGACTCCCAATCTCTCCCAGGGAATCCAGAAACAGAGCTGGTGCCTGAAACTACCAACGTATCTGAGGAAACTTCGACTCCCACTCCTCCCACAGCAGTTGGCACCACTGCCCCTGCTGATTTGAGACGCTCTGAACATTCAACGGGTTCGCTACAATCAGGACGAGTTCATCTGGCAGCAGATTGTGCAAGGACTGGAAGATTGCCAACAGGAACTCCAGAAAATCTTGCCCATGGAATGGCGAGCAGAAAGAGGGGGGGAATGTAAGGGGGTGAAGCACAAGAAGAGTCCGGGGGCGGTTACCTTCTCTGCTTCGTGCTGTCAGTATTCCGGGTTTTCTAAGTCACCTTGTGAATGATTTTGCCCTTTGTTAAGATGGAGTTTGCTGTTTTTGTCTGCCCTACTTCCTGTTCGTTTGTTTAAAACCCGGGTCAGGTGTCAGCCTCTTTGCTGGAGTATTCTGATTCTGTTCTCCTTCAGCTCAGCTGCTGGTTCTGAGTGTGTCTCTACCTCTGGCTCTGGACATTTCCTGCATTTGTAAGCTACACTCTTTATGTTATCATTAGTCTGCTGACTTGGAACTTAACCCTCGGTTCACTCCTTCTGGTAAGAACTGTGTTTTTGGAACTTTGTTTCAGGACTTGTTTCGGGACTGTGTGTTGCTACTTAATCCTTTATTTACTCCCCCCGGTGGGAGCTGTTGGAACCAACACCAGTATAATACTTTAATGTGAACCTGTTTCTGAACTTACCCGTGTTTATGCCACATTTGGGATCAACTTGAGAACTAGTTTCTGGACTTACCCGTGTTCATGCCACACCTGGGATGAACTTGTGGACTTGTTCTGGACTTCCCTGTGTTTACTTCATACCTGGATTTTACTCTTTCTGTGCCGACAGTGTTTGGATCTGCACCACGTCACCCGTCACACTCACCTTGCTGAGGACTCTGCCTTAAGAACTCCGCTGATTTACTGTATATATTTCAAGGACTCGTTTCATTCTAGGACACTGTGGGTTATCAGTATATTGTTTTGGGTGTTATTGCAGTTGTACAAATACACTATTTGCACTAAAGAAACCAGTCTCTGTCTGTTCATTGCCCCATGCTATCAGAATCATTGAGTTCCTACAATAGTATTACACGTGCCTGGAACCATTGAGCTGTGCTACAGGTTCCCCAGGGGGCAGACTGGGACAGGAAGGAAGCCGGGCAGAGAGCTGGAAAGGTGCGCACGCAGCAGTCAAAGCAGAGTGAGCAGCGGTCAGAGCAGGGCTGTTATGACCCCAATGGCAGAGGGTCTCAGGAATAAATACCAAGTCTGCAAACACAAAAAAACAGCTCATAGGGCAGTGGTAACTGGGCTGACCATATATCTAATCCTAGCACCACAAATAGAAGTAGTCGGGGAATGTGCCTACGTTGGTTCTAGATGTCTCGCGCCAGCCGGAGAACTAACTAACCCTAGAAGGGAAAAGAAAGACCTTTCTTGCCTCCAGAGAAAAGACCCCAAAAGTTGGATACAAGCCCCCAACAAATAATAACGGTGAGGTAAGAGGAAAAGACAAACATAAGAATGAGCTAGGTATTTAGCAAAGAGAGGCCCACTAGCTAATAGCAGAATATAGTAAGATGACTTATATGGTCAGCAAAAACCCTATTAAAATATCCACGCTGGATATTCAAGAACCCCCGAACCGTCTAACGGCCGGGGGGAGAACACCAGCCCCCTAGAGCTTCCAGCAAGGTCAGAAATCACATTTAGTACAAGCTGGACAAAAATAGTAGCAAAGCAAGTAACTAAAAAAACAAAGAAGCAAGACTTAGCTTAATTTTGCAAGAGCCAGGACCAGCAGACAGGAGCAACAGAAGGATCTGATTACAACGATGCCAGGCACTGGACTAAGGATCCAGGAAGTTAATATAGCGACACCCCTGGACTAAAGACCCAGGTGAGTGCCAAACAGAAAAAAAACAATCCCAGAGTCATACCACTAGTGACCACAAGAGGGAGCCAAAAAGTCTAATTCACAACAGTACCCCCCCCTTAAGGAGGGGTCACCGAACCCTCACCAAGACCACCAGGGCGATCAGGATGAGCAGCGTGAAAGGCACGAACTAAATCGGCCGCATGCACATCAGAGGCAACCACCCAGGAATTATCCTCCTGACCATAGCCCTTCCACTTGACCAGATACTGAAGCCTCCGCCTGGAGAGACGAGAATCCAAGATCTTCTCCACCACGTACTCCAACTCGCCCTCAACCAACACCGGAGCAGGAGGTTCAACAGAAGGAACCACAGGTACAACGTACCGCCGCAACAAAGACCTATGGAACACGTTGTGAATGGCAAACGACACAGGAAGATCCAAGCGAAAGGACACAGGATTAAGGATTTCCAATATCTTGTAAGGACCGATGAAGCGAGGCTTAAATTTAGGAGAGGAGACCTTCATAGGAACAAATCGAGAAGACAGCCATACCAAATCCCCAACACGAAGTCGGGGACCCACACCGCGGCGGCGGTTGGCAAAACGCCGAGCCTTCTCTTGTGACAACTTTAAGTTGTCCACCACATGATTCCAGATCTGCTGCAACCTATCCACCACAGAATCCACCCCAGGACAGTCAGAAGGCTCCACATGTCCCGAGGAAAAACGAGGATGGAAACCAGAGTTGCAGAAAAATGGCGAAACCAATGTAGCGGAACTAGCCCGATTATTAAGGGCAAACTCAGCCAACGGCAAGAAGGTCACCCAATCATCCTGATCCGCAGAAACAAAACACCTCAAATAAGCCTCCAGAGTCTGATTAGTTTGCTCCGTTTGTCCATTAGTCTGAGGATGAAAGGCAGACGAAAACGACAACTCAATGCCCATCCTAGCACAAAAGGATCGCCAGAACCTGGAAACAAACTGGGATCCTCTGTCAGACACAATATTCTCAGGAATGCCGTGTAAACGAACCACATTCTGAAAGAACACAGGAACCAGATCGGAAGAGGAAGGCAGCTTAGGCAAAGGTACCAAATGGACCATCTTAGAAAAGCGATCACATACCACCCAGATGACAGACATGCCCTGAGACACCGGGAGATCTGAAATGAAATCCATGGAAATGTGTGTCCAAGGCCTCTTCGGGACAGGCAAGGGCAAGAGCAACCAGCTGGCACGCGAACAGCAAGGCTTAGCTCGAGCACAAGTCCCACAGGACTGCACAAACGACCGCACATCCCGTGACAAGGAAGGCCACCAAAAGGACCTAGCCACCAGATCTCTGGTGCCAAAAATTCCCGGATGCCCTGCCAACACCGAGGAATGAACCTCGGAAATGACTCTGCTGGTCCACTTATCAGGAACAAACAGTCTGTCAGGTGGACAAGAGTCAGGTCTACCAGCCTGAAATCTCTGCAACACACGTCGCAAATCCGGAGAAATGGCTGACAAGATAACTCCCTCTTTAAGAATACCAACTGGTTCTGCGACTCCCGGAGAGTCAGGCACAAAGCTCCTTGAAAGAGCATCAGCCTTCACATTCTTTGAACCTGGTAAATACGAGACCACAAAGTCAAAACGGGAGAAAAACAATGACCAGCGGGCCTGTCTAGGATTCAGGCGTTTAGCAGACTCGAGATACATCAAATTTTTGTGATCAGTCAAGACCACCACACGATGCTTAGCACCCTCGAGCCAATGACGCCACTCCTCAAATGCCCACTTCATGGCCAACAACTCCCGATTGCCAACATCATAATTCCGCTCAGCAGGCGAAAACTTCCTCGAGAAAAAGGCACAAGGTCTCATCACAGAGCAACCAGGGCCTCTCTGCGACAAAACGACCCCTGCCCCAATCTCAGAAGCATCCACTTCAACCTGAAAGGGAAGTGAGACATCAGGCTGGCACAAAACAGGCGCCGAAGTAAACCGGCGCTTCAACTCCTGGAAAGCCTCCACGGCTGCAGGAGCCCAGTTAGCAACATCAGAACCTTTCTTGGTCATATCCGTCAAAGGTTTAGCAATGCTAGAAAAATTAGCAATAAAACGACGGTAGAAGTTAGCAAAACCCAAGAACTTCTGAAGACTCTTAACTGACGTGGGTTGAGTCCAATTATGAATAGCACGGACCTTGACTGGGTCCATCTCCACCGCCGAAGGGGAAAAAATAAACCCCAAAAAGGGAACCTTCTGTACTCCAAAGAGACACTTTGAGCCCTTAACAAATAAAGCATTCTCACGCAAAACCTGAAACACCATCCTGACCTGCTCTACATGCGAGTCCCAGTCATCAGAAAAAAACAGAATATCATCCAGAAAAACGATCATAAATTTATCCAGATACTTCCGGAAAATATCATGCATAAAGGACTGAAACACTGAAGGAGCATTAGAGAGCCCAAAAGGCATCACCAAGTACTCAAAATGACCTTCGGGCGTATTAAACGCGGTTTTCCATTCATCTCCTCGCTTAATGCGCACAAGGTTGTACGCACCACGAAGATCTATCTTGGTGAACCACTTGGCACCTTTAATTCGGGCAAACAAGTCTGACACAGAGGCAAAGGATACTGAAATTTAACAGTGATTTTATTCAAAAGCCGATAGTCAATACAAGGTCTCAAAGATCCGTCCTTTTTGGCCACAAAAAAGAATCCCGCACCAAGAGGGGAAGAGGAAGGACGGATATGCCCCTTCTCCAGAGATTCCTTGATATACGAACGCATTGCGGTATGCTCAGGTACAGACAGATTAAATAGTCTTCCCTTAGGAAATTTGCTACCTGGAATCAAATCTATGGCACAGTCACAGTCCCTATGAGGAGGCAGAACACTGGACCTGGACTCGCTGAACACATCCTGATAATCAGACAAATACTCAGGAACTTCCGAAGGAGTAGAGGAAGCAATAGACACCGCCGGGGAATCACCATGAATACCCTGACAGCCCCAACTTGACACAGACATTGCCTTCCAATCCAAGACTGGATTATGAGTCTGTAACCATGGCAACCCCAAAACGACCAAATCATGCATTTTATGCAGAACAAGAAAACGAATCACCTCCCGATGTTCAGGAGTCATGCACATGGTTACCTGTGTCCAAAACTGCGGTTTATTTTCCGCCAATGGCGTAGCATCAATACCCCTCAGAGGGATAGGATTAACCAACGGCTCAAGAACAAAACCACAGCGCTTGGCAAATGACAGATCCATAAGACTCAGGGCAGCACCTGAATCCACAAACGCCATAACAGGGTAAGAGGACAATGAGCAAATTAAAGTCACAGACAAAATAAATTTAGGTTGCAAATTACCAATGGCGACAGGACTAACAACCCTTGTTAGGCGTTTAGAGCATGCTGATATAACATGTGTAGAATCACCACAGTAAAAACACAACCCATTCTGACGTCTATGATTTTTCCGCTCATTTCTGGTCTGAATTCTATCACATTGCATCAAATCAGGTGTTTGTTTAGACAACACCATCAGAGGATTAGCGGTTTTGCGCTCCCGCAAACGCCGGTCAATTTGAATAGCCAGCGCCATGGAATCATTCAGACTTGTAGGAATGGAGAAACCCACCATCACATTCTTAATGGCTTCAGAAAGGCCATTTCTGAAGTTTGCGGCCAGAGCACACTCATTCCACTGAGTAAGCACGGACCATTTCCGAAATTTTTGGCAATACACTTCAGCTTCATCCTGGCCCTGAGAAATAGCCAGCAAGGCTTTTTCTGCCTGAACCTCAAGATTGGGTTCCTCGTAAAGTAATCCGAGCGCCAGAAAAAACGCATCAATATTTGCCAATGCCGGATCTCCTGGCGCTAGCGAGAAGGCCCAATCCTGAGAGTCGCCCCGTAAAAAAGAGATAACAATTTTAACTTGCTGAACTGAGTCTCCAGATGAACGGGGTCTCAGAGATAGAAACAATTTACAATTATCCCTGAAATTCCTAAACTGAAATCGGTCTCCAGAAAACAGTTCAGGAATAGGTATTTTAGGTTCAGACATAGGACTACTGGTAACAAAATCTTGTATGCTTTGCACACGAGCAGCAAGCTGGTCCACACTTGTAATCAAGGTCTGGACATTCATGTCTGCAGCAAGCTCAAGCCACTCAGAGGTAAAGGGGAGGAAGAGAGGAAAAAAAAAAAAAAAAAACTTCAGAATTTCCTTTCTTATATCCCACTTCTGCAATGCATTAAACATTCAATGTTGGCCTGGCATACTGTTATGACCCCAATGGCAGAGGGTCTCAGGAATAAATACCAAGTCTGCAAACACAAAAAACCAGCTCATAGGGCAGTGGTAACTGGGCTGACCATATATCTAATCCTAGCACCACAAATAGAAGTAGCCGGGGAACGTGCCTACGTTGGTTCTAGACGTCTCGCGCCAGCCGGAGAACTAACTAACCCTAGAAGGGAAAAGAAAGACCTTTCTTGCCTCCAGAGAAAAGACCCCAAAAGTTGGATACAAGCCCCCAACAAATAATAACGGTGAGGTAAGAGGAAAAGACAAACATAAGAATGAGCTAGGTATTTAGCAAAGAGAGGCCCACTAGCTAATAGCAGAATATAGTAAGATGACTTATATGGTCAGCAAAAACCCTATTAAAATATCCACGCTGGATATTCAAGAACCCCCGAACCGTCTAACGGCCGGGGGGAGAACACCAGCCCCCTAGAGCTTCCAGCAAGGTCAGAAATCACATTTAGTACAAGCTGGACAAAAATAGTAGCAAAGCAAGTAACTCAAAAAACAAAGAAGCAAGACTTAGCTTAATTTTGCAAGAGCCAGGACCAGCAGACAGGAGCAACAGAAGGATCTGATTACAACGATGCCAGGCACTGGACTAAGGATCCAGGAAGTTAATATAGCGACACCCCTGGACTAACGACCCAGGTGAGTGCCAAACAGAAAAAAAACAATCCCAGAGTCATACCACTAGTGACCACAAGAGGGAGCCAAAAAGTCTAATTCACAACACAGGGCGCAGCTGCGCTTCGGGAGAGAGAGAGCTCCCGGTCAGAGGATAAATACAGGGAGATTGCCCAGAAAGACTGTATCTTGTGAGTACATGAAAGCGGACTCTGCTGTGACTGGAGAGGGGCGCCTTGACACCCGTACAGAGACACTGGCCCGTGCAGAGACTGTGACCTCTGGTACCCACGGTATCGGTGCAGAGCCCTTGATTCCTGGTGAGAGACTTAATAATAGACTGACCATCGTTTTCCCGGGATAGGCTGTGCTGTAAAAGCTAAAGACTCAAAGCCTGTGTCAGGGCCAGCGTTTGACACAGGCAGACCAGGCAGACGCTTGGGGCCCCCACCTACAAAGGGGGCCCCCTGCATCTGCAACCCCTGTATGAAGTGCCCAGAGGGTGTACAGCAGTGAAGCAGCAGTCCCAGAGCGTCTCTCCCAAACCCTCCTTGAGACCCCCTCAGTGCAGTGATTTACTCATATGGTCCATGAGCTCTGTGCTGTAGGATCAGGTTTCACAGTCACATACAGCAGGGATCAGCATAGGCTCTGACCACAGTCACTGCTTGTAATCTGACAAGGCGACCTCCTGTCACTACTGTCTGGATGACACAAGGCAGGAATATTGTCTGCTGTATCAGGGTATTTATTATATAGAAATAAATAAATTCCCACGTGAAACAATAAGGGTAAATCATACACATATATAGTACAGGTGTACATAGGAATCAGTGATTTTGGTGCATTTTTTTTGCAGCCAAAGCCTGCTCTCTTGGCAGTAAAAACACTGCGTTCAAAGCACCCATTTGTTTAGGGTATGTGCAGGCAATCCGGAAATGGCAGCCCTTTGGACGCAGTGGACATGTGCTGCGTCCAAAGTGCTGCCATATTTTGAACACAGGTGATTCCGCGTGTGTTCATTGATCTGTGTGGAATCACCACGTCCTATACATTGCAGGGGTGAGATTTCTCTGGTGGAGACTCGCGTCTACGCCAGATAAATTGGCATGCTGGGGTCTGGAGAGACGCGCCTCATGTCCATCTCCGCAGGTGAGGAGCGGGTGTCAGAGCACACATAATAGAGATGGAATTTCTTGAAATCCCATCCACTATATGTAACATGTGGCCGCTGCGGTTTGGACGCTGTACAAGTACACAGCAGCCGACCTGCAGCATTTACTGATTGAGGGCACATACCCTTAGAGCTTTTGCTGTTTGTTTTTACAGTATGCATTTTGTCTACAGTACATGTTTAATAAAGTTAGTGTTATTCACAAAAAAACGCAGCGAAAAACAACTGCAACATTTGCAGCATTTTTTAAAACTTTTTCATTGCTTTCTACTGGTGAAAAAAATTGCTGAAAGCGACATGCTGCAGATTTAAAAAAAGCTGCAGTTGTGAAATTCAGTCAGGGGAAAATAAAAGGGTGTGCAGGAGATTTCTGAAAATCTCAGTTTTTGCTTGTGCTGTAAAATGCTGCAAAAATTCTGCATATGAACATCGCGAAAAGCTGCTCTTCAAAGTGCCAGCAAAACATAGGAGATTTCCGAAATCTCCTGCAGGCGCTTGTTTGTTTTCTGACTGGATTTCAGAACTGTAGAGCTTTTTAAATCTGCAGGTAAAACACAGGGCGGATTTACGGCGGAAATACAGCGTTTTTTGTGCGGTTTTCAACAGCGTTTTTTGACCTGCGGATTCCTATTATGGAGCAGGTGTAAAACGCTGCGGAATCTGCACAAAGAATTGACATGCTGCAGAAAATACAACGCAGTGTTTCTACGTGGTATTTTCCGCAGCATGTGTACGGCGGATTTTGTTTTCCATATGTTTAGATGGTGCTGTACAACGCATGGAAAACTGCTGCAGATTCACAGCAAAATCCGCAACGTGTGCACATACCCTGAGAAACACGTCACCACCACTGTATCACCCTCCTGGTTTTGGCTTACACATGCTGATGTGAAATACCGACCAAATACTGATCGTATGAATGTGGTCTTAAACATACTGTAGACAAAGCAAACATCCTCACTCCAAAAAAAAGCTGAAAAAAGTGTGAAGAACACCACAAAACAAGCTGAAAAACAGGGGTTTGAATGCAACATTTTTACTGCTAATAGAAAAGGTTTTGGCTACTGAAAAAATGCTGCATGTGAACATAGTCTAAAGGTACCGTCACACTAAGCGACGCTGCAGCGATACAGACAACGATGCCGATCGCTGCAGCGTCGCTGTTTGGTCGCTGGAGAGCTGTCACACAGACCGCTCTCCAGCGACCAACGATGCCGAGGCCCCTGGGTAACCAGGGTAAACATCGGGTTGCTAAGCGCAGGGCCGCGCTTAGTAACCCGATGTTTACCCTGGTTACCAGTGTAAAATGTAAAAAAACAAACAGTACATACTCACCTTCGCGTCCCCCGGCGTCCGCTTCCTGCACTGACTGAGTGCCGGCCCTAACAGCAGAGCGGTGACGTCACCGCTGTGCTGTGCTTTCACTTTACGGCCAGCTCTCAGTCAGTGCAGGAAGCGGACGGCGGGGGACGCGAAGGTGAGTATGTACTGTTTGTTTTTTTACATTTTACACTGGTAACCAGGGTAAACATCGGGTTACTAAGCGCGGCCCTGCGCTTAGTAACCCGATATTTACCCTGGTTACCATTGTAAAACATCGCTGGTATCGTTGCTTTTGCTGTCAAACACAACGATACACGGCGATCTGACGACCAAATAAAGCTCTGAACTTTAATCAACGACCAGCGATATCACAGCAGGATCCTGATCGCTGCTGCCTGTCAAACACAACGATATCGCTATCCAGGATGCTGCAACGTCACGGATCGCTATCGTTTAGTGTGACGGTACCTTTACTCTGAAACGCTATGTCTATCTGTGGTGTTACATAGGACTACAGGTGATATATACTAAATTATCTGTACTCAGAGAGTTATCACTGTATTATCTGTGGTGTTAAAAAAAATTAAGCGGGGGTTGGGGGTAACTCTTTGTCTTGGGGCTTGGGCCCCCAATCTTTTCTGACCCTAGCAACGCCCCTGCATACAGCTAATAGTGGCAGACCTGTTGGCCGATATAAGGCCTCTAAATATGGGGGCCACAGTGTGAGCACTGGCTCCAGGCCCCTCCACCAACTGTATCCGCATCCTGCTCATGTAATGTAAACTAAATGTTTGTGTGATTTTACAATGTTAGCATTTGGGGCCCCACTTTAAATTTTTGCCTAGGGCCCCACTTTGTCTAAAACCGGCCCTGGCCTGTGTATATCACATTAACTCCCGAAACCCCAGGCAGCAGGTTCCTAGAGACTACTCAGGCCACGGACAACAGAGGGACGACAAGTGCCGCTGTTTCTCGGCGCCTACGTTGGAGAAGACGACCCTTCAAGCAAGTCCTCATCAGACTGATAAGTGTTTTTCTCAAAAAATTCTGGTTACTTCTGTTGCACTGTTTGACTCCCATATTTTTGCACTGTTATATTGTTAGTTATATTCTACTGCTTTCTCCCTGCGAGGAGAACCTGATTCCTGTTAATAAACCCCTCAACTGTTGGTCTGTCTGTTCCGTGGTGACACAATCAGTACCTGCATACCATTACAGGGGGCCCACTGAGACTCTTTTGCCCGGGGCCCTCAAAAACCTGAAGCCGGCCCTGGCTTCACTGATTGGTCACGCCCGGCCGCGAACAGTCAGCGACAGTCGCAGTCCGCCCGCGAATTGGCGTGGAATTTGAACCACGCTTCGCTAATTGGTCGCAGCCGGCCAAATCCTTTGTATAAATTGCATTATTCTGAAAACTTCATAAATAAACTACATACATATTCTAGAATACCCGATGCGTTAGAATCGGGCCACCATCTAGTAGTAATTATATTCTTGAACATTGGGGGCAGTGTTATAGTAGCTATATTCTTGTACATATGACCAGTATTTTTTGTATATATAATGAGTCACTGATACAGTGTATGAAGGGAGATAGGTGTCACTGCATATACTACAGTCAGTGATGTAGAACCAGATCATTTTTGCCTCCAGCACGCTAAGTGCTGAGAGGGTTAATCTTAGTTACTAATCTTAGTTACAATGGGCTAGTTTTATGTGAGCATCCATAGAGTGGGAGGGTGCTCACCGTATCCCCTCTTGCAGAGCCGACATCGGCATGTGTATTAGCAGGACCTGCGGTGATGTCATGATCATGTGATCATCACATGGTCCTGGTTAGATACCTGGACTGTTGTGAATTCTGCTCTTGGGCTCCCTCCGGTGGTTGTAAGTGGTAGCGCTGCTGTCTCTGAATCGCAGCATTTATCAGGTGTGTTCACTTTCTGCAAATCTGACTGGGCTATTTAGTCTTGCTTCACCCTTTAGTCAGTGCCAGTTGTCCATTGTTCCTGGAGGATTCACATCTCTGCCTGGTCTCTCCTGCTTTGCAGTTCTTTTCAACAAAGATAAGTTCTGGCCTTGATTTTTTGCTGTCCACATTCTGTGGCCTTATTGTTCAGTTCTTTTCCATGTTTTTTGTCTTGTCCAGCTTGGTCTGTATAAGGATTTGTTTAGCCAAGCTGGTATCTCTGGAGATGCAGATATACCCTCCATATCTTTAGATAGCTGTGGAGTTTTTGGATTTTCTGTGGTGGATATTTTCTAGTGTTTTAATACTGACCGCATAGTACTCTGTCCTGTCCTTTCTATTTAGCTATAAGTGGCCTCCTTTGCTAAATTCTGATTTCAGTCTGTGTATGTTTTTTCCCTCTCCTCTCACAGTCAATATTTGTGGGGGGCTGCCTATCCTTTGGGAATTTTCTCTGAGGCAAGATAGTTTTCCCTTTTCTATCTTTAGGGGTAATTAGTCCTCCGGCTGTGTCGAGATGTCCAGGGAGTGCTAGGTACATTCCACGGCTACTTCTAGTTGCGGTGTTAAGTTCAGGGTCTGCGGTCAGTACAGGTACCACCTTCTCCAGAGTACATCTCATGCTGCTCTTAGGCCACCAGATCATAACAGTACAACTGGCCAACAATGAGTTTACCGCATCTCAGAAGAAGGGAAGGAAAGTGCTGAGCCATTTTTTTTTCTGTAGTCTGTTGTGTTTTTTTTTTTTCCTTCCCTCTTTACCTCTGGGTGGCTCAGGAGTTCGGCGCTGGTATGGATGTTCAGGGATTGGCTTCTCGTGTGGATCAACTTGCTGCTAGAGTACAGGGTATTTCCGATTATATCGTTCAGACTCCGGTTTTAGAGCCTAGAATTCCAACTCCTGATTTGTTTTTTGGGGATAGGTCCAAATTTCTGAGCTTTAAAAATAACTGTAAACTGTTTTTTGCTCTGAAACCCCGTTCCTCTGGTGATCCCATCCAGCAGGTTAAAATTGTTATATCTCTGCTGCGTGGTGACCCCCAGGATTGGGCATTTGCCCTGGAACCTGGGAATCCGGCGTTGCTTAATGTAGACACCTTTTTTCAGGCGCTTGGGTTTTTGTATGACGAACCTAATTCAGTGGATCATGCTGAGAAGACCTTGTTGGCCCTGTCTCAGGGTCAAGAAGCGGCAGAATCATATTGCCAGAAGTTTAGAAAATGGTCTGTACTAACTAAATGGAATGAGGATGCCTTGGCGGCAATCTTCAGAAAGGGTCTTTCTGAATCCGTTAAAGATGTTATGGTGGGGTTCCCCACGCCTGCTGGTCTGAGTGATTCTATGTCTCTGGCCATTCAGATTGATCGGCGCTTGTGCGAGCGCAGAGTTGTGCACACTATGGCATTGTTTTCCGAGCGGAGTCCTGAGCCTATGCAGTGTGATAGGATTGTGTCTAGAGCTGAACAACAAGGATTCAGACGTCAGAATAGGTTGTGTTTTTACTGCAGCGATTCTGCTCATGTTATTTCTGATTGCCCTAAGCGTACCAAGAGAATCGCTAGTTCTGTTACCATCAGTACTGTACAACCTAAATTTCTGTTATCTGTGACCCTGATCTGCTCATTATCGTCATTTTCTGTCATGGCATTTGTGGATTCAGGCGCCGCTCTAAATTTAATAGACTGAGAATTTGCCAGACGTTGTGGTTTCCCCTTGCAGCCTTTGCAGAGTCCTATTCCTTTGAGGGGCATTGATGCTACACCGTTGGCTAAAAATAAACCTCAGTTTTGGACACAGCTGACCATGTGCATGGCGCCAGCCCATCAGGAAGATTGTCGTTTTCTGGTGTTGCATAATTTGCATGATGCTATTGTGCTGGGTTTCCCATGGTTACAGGTGCATAATCCGGTATTAGATTGGAAATCTATGTCTGTGACTAGTTGGGGTTGTCAGGGGGTTCATGGTGACGTTCCTTTGATGTCAATTGCCTCCTCCCCCTCTTCTGAAGTTCCTGAGTTTTTGCCAGATTTCCAGGATGTATTCAATGAGCCCAAGTCCAGTTCCCTTCCACCGCATAGGGACTGTGATTGTGCTATTGACTTGATTCCAGGCTGTAAGTTCCCTAAGGGGCGACTTTTCAACCTGTCTGTGCCAGAACATACCGCCATGCGGAGCTATGTTAAGGAGTCCTTGGAGAAGGGGCATATTCGGCCATCTTCTTCACCATTGGGAGTAGGTTTTTTTTTTGTTGCCAAAAAAAGATGACTCCTTGAGACCCTGTATTGATTATCGCCTGTTGAATAAGATCACGATCAAATTCCAATACCCTTTGCCTTTGCTTTCTCATCTGTTTGCTAGGATTAAGGGGGCTAGTTGGTTTACCAAGATTGACCTTCGAGGGGCATATAATCTTGTTCGTATTAAGCAGGGTGACGAATGGAAAACTGCGTTTAATACGCCCGAAGGCCATTTTGAATACCTTGTGATGCCATTCGGACTCTCTAATGCTCCATCTGTGTTTCAGTCCTTCATGCATGATATATTTCGGAATTATCTCGATAAATTCATGATTGTATATTTGGATGATATTTTGATTTTTTCAGATGATTGGGAGTCTCATGAGAAACAAGTCAGGATGGTATTTCAGATCCTTCGTGATAATGCCTTGTTTGTGAAGGGGTCTAAGTGCCTCTTTGGAGTACAGAAGATTTCTTTTTTGGGCTTCATTTTTTCTCCCTCATCTATAGAAATGGATCCGGTTAAGGTTCAGGCCACTCATGATTGGATCCAGCCCACATCCGTGAAGAGCCTTCAGAAATTTTTGGGCTTTGCTAATTTTTATCGCCGTTTCATTGCCAACTTCTCCAGTGTGGTTAAACCCCTGACCGATTTGACGAAGAAAGGCGCTGATGTGACGAATTGGTCCTCTGCGGCAGTTTCTGCCTTTCAGGAGCTTAAACGCCGATTTATTTCTGCCCCTGTGTTGCATCAGCCGGATGTTTCTCTTCCTTTTCAGGTTGAGGTTGACGCTTCTGAGATTGGGGCAGGGGCCGTTTTGTCTCAGAGGAATTCTGATGGTTCCTTGATGAAACCGTGTGCCTTCTTTTCTCGAAAGTTTTCGCCTGCGGAACGCAATTATGATGTCGGCAATTGTGAGTTGTTGGCTATGAAGTGGGCATTTGAGGAGTGGCGACATTGGCTTGAGGGGGCCAAGCACCGTATTGTGGTCTTGACCGATCATAAGAATCTGATTTTATCTCGAGTCTGCCAAACGGCTGAATCCTAGACAGGCCCGATGGTCCCTCTTTTTCTCCCGTTTTGATTTTGTGGTCTCGTATCTTCCGGGTTCTAAGAATGTTAAGGCTGATGCCCTCTCTAGGAGCTTTTTGCCTGATTCTCCTGGGGTCCTTGAGCCGGTCGGTATTCTGAAGGAAGGGGTGATTCTTTCTGCCATCTCCCCTGATTTACGACGGGTTCTTCAGGAATTTCAGGCTGATAAACCTGACCGCTGTCCCGTGGGGAAATTGTTTGTTCCTGACAGATGGACTAGTAAAGTGATTTCGGAGGTTCATTGTTCTGTGTTAGCTGGTCATCCGGGGATTTTTGGTACCAGAGATTTGGTTGGCAGGTCCTTTTGGTGGCCTTCTTTGTCACGGGATGTGCGTTCTTTTGTGCAGTCCTATGGGACTTGTGCGTGGGCCAAGCCTTGCTGTTCCCGCGATAGTGGGTTGCTTTTGCCTTTGCCGGTCGCTGAGAGGCCTTGGACGCATATTTCTATGGATTTTATTTCGGATCTTCCGGTTTCCCAGAGGATGTCAGTTATCTGGGTGGTTTGTGACCGGTTTTCTAAGATGGTTCATTTGGTACCTTTGCCTAAGTTGCCTTCCTCTTTTGATTTGGTTCCGTTGTTTTTTCAGCATGTGGTTCGTTTGCATGGCATTCCGGAGAATATTGTGTCCGATAGAGGTTCCCAGTTTGTTTCTAGGTTTTGGCAGGCCTTTTGTGCTAGGCTGGGCATTGATTTGTCTTTTTCTTCTGCGTTTCATCCTCAGACAAATGGCCAAACCGAGCGAACTAATCAGACTTTGGAAACTTATTTGAGATGCTTTGTGTCTGCTGATCAGGATGATTGGGTGGCTTTCTTGCCATTGGCCGAGTTTGCCCTTAATAATCGGGCTAGTTCTGCTACCTTGGTTTCACCCTTCTTTTGTAACTCTGGTTTTCATCCTCATTTTTCTTCGGGGCAGGTTGAGCCTTCTGATTGTCCTGGGGTGGACTCTGTGGTTGACTGGTTGCAGCAAATTTGGGCTCATGTTGTTGACAATTTGGTGTTGTCTCAGGAGGGGGCTCAGCGTTTTGCTAACCGTCGTCGGTGTGTTGGTTCCCGACTTCGGGTTGGGGATTTGGTCTGGTTGTCTTCCCGTCATGTCCCTATGAAGGTTTCTTCCCCTAAGTTTAAGCCTCGGTTTATTGGCCCTTATAGGATTTCTGAGATTATCAATCCAGTGTCTTTTCGTTTGGCCCTTCCAGCCTCTTTTTCCGACCATAATGTTTTTCATAGATCTTTGTTGCGGAAATATGTGGTGCCCGTTGTTCCTTCTGTTGATCCTCCTGCCCCGGTGTTGATTGATGGGGAGTTGGAGTATGTGGTTGAGAAGATTTTGGATTCTCATTTTTCGAGGTGGAAGCTTCAGTATCTTGTCAAATGGAAGGGTTATGGCCAGGAGGATAATTCTTGGGTTGTTGCCTCCGATGTTCATGCTGATGATTTGGTTCGTGCCTTTCATTTGGCTCGTCCGGATCGGCCTGGGGGCTCTGGTGAGGGTTCGGTGACCCCTCCTCAAGGGGGGGGTACTGTTGTGAATTCTGCTCTTGGGCTCCCTCCGGTGGTTGTAAGTGGTAGCGCTGCTGTCTCTGAATCGCAGCATTTATCAGGTGTGTTCACTTTCTGCAAATCTGACTGGGCTATTTAGTCTTGCTTCACCCTTTAGTCAGTGCCAGTTGTCCATTGTTCCTGGAGGATTCACATCTCTGCCTGGTCTCTCCTGCTTTGCAGTTCTTTTCAACAAAGATAAGTTCTGGCCTTGATTTTTTGCTGTCCACATTCTGTGGCCTTATTGTTCAGTTCTTTTCCATGTTTTTTGTCTTGTCCAGCTTGGTCTGTATAAGAATTTGTTTAGCCAAGCTGGTATCTCTGGAGATGCAGATATACCCTCCATATCTTTAGTTAGCTGTGGAGTTTTTGTATTTTCTGTGGTGGATATTTTCTAGTGTTTTAATACTGACCGCATAGTACTCTGTCCTATCCTTTCTATTTAGCTAGAAGTGGCCTCCTTTGCTAAATTCTGATTTCAGTCTGTGTATGTTTTTTCCCTCTCCTCTCACAGTCAATATTTGTGGGGGGCTGCCTATCCTTTTGGAATTTTCTCTGAGGCAAGATAGTTTTCCCTTTTCTATCTTTAGGGGTAATTAGTCCTCCGGCTGTGTCGAGATGTCCAGGGAGTGCTAGGTACATTCCAAGGCTACTTCTAGTTGCGGTGTTAAGTTCAGGGTCTGCGGTCAGTACAGGTACCACCTTCTCCAGAGTACGTCTCATGCTGCTCTTAGGCCACCAGATCATAACACTGGACATGAGGGACAGTCTGTGTGGTGTGTTGGGAGAGGGAACACTCTTACGTGGCTCCAGAAGGAGCGGAGGCCATTGCCAGGTGTCTGCAGGTGGAACCTGCAGAGAAAGGACCCTGTGGCACTTTGTTTTGTTTTCCGTTAAGCCAGGAAGATTCTGGTTCTGTTTTCCTGAACCCTGCCTTGGTCTATGCTGACTTTAACCCCTTAGTGACCACCAATACGTCTTTTTACTGACCTGTGATATAAGAAACTAGCATTCCCTGATGGGTGACGATCTTATATCTGTCAGCTGTACACTATAGCTGACAACTTGCTGCATCATACATGATCAGTGTTGGTACCGACAATAGTCGCTTTATCCCTTAAATGCTGCTGTCAATCACTACAACATCTAGATGGTTAACAGAGTGTGGGGGCTCCCTCTTTAAACCCATCAGCATCCTGAGATCTTGATCATGTGGTCCAAATGTCTGCAATGTAAATTCATGGCCAAATAGCGGCCTTAAAGTCTCCCGGCTACAGCAGTCTATTCAGAAGTTATCAACATTTTGGTGGTAAAAGTAAACTTCTTCATTCCTGTTATGCCACTTTGCATTAATTCCTTAAAAGCACCTGAAAGGTTAATAAACTACCTGAAAGCAATTTTGAATATGTTAAGGGGTGCAGATTTTAAATTGGTATCACTTTTGGAGGTTTCCAATATATAGGATCCCCAAAGTCACTTCAAAACTTAATAGGTCCTTAAAAAAAAAAAGGTTTTGTAACTTTCCTTGAAAACGTGAAAAATTACTGCCACATTTTTAGAAAAATGTTTAGAATTGAGAGTCCTCAGTGGTTGATACCTTTTAATGGCTAACTGAAAAGATGGTAACAAATTGTAAGCTTTCGAGACTACTCAGGTCTCTTCATCAGGCATAGACTAATACAAATTCAGTTAGCCATTAAAAGGTATCAACCATTGAGGACTCTCAATTCTAAACATTTTTCTATCTACTGGCTAACACGGTACCAAGATATATATCTTTCCTGCTACATTTTTAAACATACTAAAATTCTAACAAAATAGAACAACATGAGACTTCCGGGAGGCGGAGCCTGATGATGGCTGCATCGTAAAAGAGTTCCTAGGCTACAGGGGATTCATCTGACCCCATCACCCGTGCTGCGGCACTAGTTGGCCAGGATAAGGTCCAGACAAGGATCCTCATCAGAGGATTCAGCTCTCCGGTCACCCCGGAGTCACAATGCGCAGGCAAGGCCATAAACAGCACGGCACATAGCAGGAGTCGGAGGGGGAAGGGCGCTCCACGAGGACCCCGGAGGACGAAGGAGGCACATCGCTCCACAGCCTGAAAAGCTCGTACCTGGCGGAGAGGAGGACAGAGAGCGGAGACTGGAGGGGACTGCGGAGACCTTCGGCTGAGGGCGGTGAGTGCAGAGAGGGAAGCAGGAGAAGCCCGGCTCCATCTTGCCTGTGAAGCACGTGCTCAGTTACCACGAGGCGCAGGCAGCGCCACTAACAGCATCGCACACAGCAAGGCCCCTGTAGTAGGATCCGGAGGGAGAAGGAAGCTCCACGGGGACTCCAGAGGATCGGGGAGGTGCATTGCTTTATAGCCTGAAGGGTACATACCTGGTGGTTAACGGAGGGCGGTGAATAGAGACAGGAAAAGTCTGCGGAGATCTCCGGATATTGGCGGTGGGTGAAGCAGAGGAAGCTAGAGCGGGCCAGCGCCATCTTGACTGCGAGAAACGCCCTCAGTTGCAGTGAGCCCAGGTTGGGCAGAGCTCCTATGTTCTATCCCAGGGCTTGCAATTAAGCAGGTCGACAGCTGAGGGTCAGGAGGCTCAGGGGAATTTAGAAGAAAGGAACTATACTTCCCTGGTGTCATTTTTCTTTGAGGGTCTGTTACAGGAAAAGTGAGGGCAATACCTGTTCCACACTGCGGGGGGCAGTAGACACCGAATTAGAATTCACTAACAGCTCGACAACATAATCTGACACTGATGTAATTAATAACATAAACGACATCACTGACTTCTATGCTCAATATTTCAAGCATCTGATTTATTATGGATAAATATGTGGGCAAAAATGCCAAGGCTGGCAGAAGTGGTACACGTAACCAAACAAGTACCTCTCCAACATAAAAAAATCCTGAAGCCAATGGTGACAATCCGCAGTCTATTGCTAATGCCATCATTGATCGTTTAATGCCTGAAATAGACAATCGATTGGCAGCTTTCCAAACTTCCTTGGACATGATTGTTTCACAAGTTAACGCTCAGGGATCAAGTATAGATGAAGCAGAACAGAGAATATCAGACTTGGAGGATTCTACTAAGGCCCTTAAGGAAAAACTGGACAATAAGGAGAAAGATATCTCAGGCCTCCTGGATAAGGCGGATGACCTAGAAAACAGGTCTCGCCGCAACAACTTAAGAATCATAGGCCTTCTGGAATCAATCCCTTCTTCAGAGCTAGTTAAAATAGCATCGGAATGGCTACCAGAGTCACTGGGCATTTTCCCTACATCAGGAGCAATGGCCATTGAAAGGGCCCACAGATTGGGACCCCCAAGGGGAGGAGAAGGAGATAGACCACGTCCGGTCATCTTTAGAGTCCTTGACTTTCAGGACAAATCACGCATTCTGTCAGCTTACAGAAAGAAGCAATCTCTATTCTATGATAAAAGCAAAATTCTCCTCCTCAGCTGCCTTGGCAGCTAGGCGCAGGGCCTTCAATCCGGTTTGCAAAATTCTGGTAGAAAAAAAAAATCATTTTGGGCTACAGTACCCTACGATTCTGCGGTTCAGTATGTCAGGAAAAAACTGGATCTTCGACGACCCAGCTAAGGCTTTGAAATTCCTTGAAGGAGATTCTCAGACACAATCTAGTCCTGGCAATACTTGATCTATAGATGCTGATTTAGATTAATTGTCTTTGGTGATGTCGCTGTTTATTTACCCTTTTAGGGGCATGTTTATTCTCTTTGCTTTGCTCATTCTGTTTTTGAGCATAGCAGTCTCAGTCTAAAAATTTAAATTGTTAGGGGCTGGGGGGGAGGGTCTCTGCGTGCACAAACATAATACTTTTGATTTGAGAGCTCTCGTGCCCACTCGCTGGGATGGGTGGGGGGCTCACTCACAGCTATTGAATATTGATCCAATGTTTGACCGCATGGGTGTGGGTTGATGACGGATCAGGTCAATTTTGAGGACTCCACAATTCGCTCTCTACAATGGTGCTCGTGGAATGTTAACGGGTTAAATACACCGATTAAAAGGAAAAAGGTACTAAAAAATTTTTACATAAGAAAAATTTCTGGAGCGGCCCCCAGACGCAGTGCAGCGGGGTACTCGGTACCGGGTCTCTCTCGGTTCTGGGGATGTCACGGTGGCCTGACCTGGTCCGTGGCCCTGCTAAGGGGCGCCCAATTAAAGATGTAGGTGACGGTGCAGGTCGCAGTAAATAACGAGGACACAGGGTTGCAGTCTCTTTACCTCTTTACTGAAGGCTTCGGCATCCGCAATCCAGAGCACTGTTAACAGGGCTGGCTGAGACCGGCCGGTCCGAAGGCACATCCAGAGTTCCCTTTGCAGGTGGAAATCAGTAGCCTACCTACTAGCGCCTGGGTGTTGTAGTACTTCCCTACTGAGCACCACGGGAGAGTCTTCACAACTGTCGTGTATATTTCTGTTCTTTCTCTCTCCGTCCCCCAGATGATATGGATAGGACGCACCCGTATGACGGGGTAGGCCTGGAGTTATTTTATAGGGACCCTAGAGACGCCCCTCTCCCACAATTGCTTCCGTTGTCTTCGTTAGGTGAAAAAGGTGAGACAGCCAACCTAAAGTTGAAATTCAGAGAGTAGCTGACAGCACAACTGGCAATGGGATGCCCGTCCTAGTCCCATGGACCAAAGTGGAAGTGTACATACCCAAAAAAATGATGAAGGACAGCATCCAATCCAGGTGAAAAAACACTTCTTTTATTGTGCCAAGTGCACTTGGCACAATAAAAGAAGTGTTTTTTCACCTGGATTGGATGCTGTCCTTCATCATTTTTTTAGCCAATCTAAAGTTAACTGTCCTGCCGTTGGTTTAAAGTAATGCGTAGAGTCTGTTACTTTCTCGGCGTTCCGGCCACTAGCTACGCGCCTCAGTAGGATGTTGCCGATCTCGGGGCACGACTCCTACTGGTTCTATCACCTTTGTGCTGTGATCTCGTTTCTCACTTCTCCACAATATACTTCGCTTCGTGTCCTTTCTTAAGATGCCGCCGCAATGAGGTGCAGGCACGGCTCCGTAACAATCTGTCCTTTTGCTAGGCCTCTGTCAAAATCCCACCCCTGACAGGGACCCCCCCTGAATCTTCCCAAGTAACCTCTTCTCTCACTAGGTGTTACCTGGGCAAAACCCAGTCAGCTTCTCCCTAACTTCCTATCCAACCCCCAGTTTTACCAGAGTGTGAGGAGTGGCCTAATACATAGAACCCTTTGCTCCCCCTGGTGGCCGGAGTGTGAAGTGTAATGTGTGACTGTGATACCTGGTCAGGTGAACTCCTTAAGTGCAATCAGACGTAACATCGCCCCCCTTAGTGGCAGAGCGACATTACTGCAACGACCAGGACTCTGGGGCGCTGCACTCCCCCCTGGTTAAATCCAGTACTCCCGGACTGGGAAAGAAGAACAACAATACATGTTAGCAAAAGACATACAAAATTTTGAAATGCAATAAACAAGTAAATTTAACAGGGCTTCCCTTTATGGGAGGTGAGAACACTTGAACGTTACAAACAGGAACATATTTACATAGTGCTTAAGATTTTAAATAACATTTATTAAATAACTGACTATAAATAACCATTATTACCCAGCCGGGCATTCTATCTACTACGTGCAAATTCTGAACAATAACTTTTCCTTTAAGGGCGTAAGGCAGGTACCCACTAAAGGCTACAAGGCTAAAAGTGCAAATCAACATTTTCCTGAGCTCTCTTTCTCCTATGCAGGACTCTCTTGTCTACCCCCACGGGCCTACTGCATCTTTCCTTGGCCCTCTATCATTAGTTCCGATAATCACTTTAACTTCAATTTTATTCACATATCATTATCAACATTTCTATTCCTTATCACTAGCTTTCTATCTACATGCTACTACTAGATAAAACATTATTACTAGTCAACTTTCTTAAGGCAACATTATATTTTGGCTAATTGCAACAGTGAACGTTCCCTTTAAGAGGGACATCTCAAGTCTCTTCGAGGTAGTGCAAACTATCAATTTGCAAGTCTGATAAAGCAAGAACTTCTGCGCTGTAATCCGGAACAGTCTCTTCAAAAAGCTCTTCTTTTTGTAAAACCAGTAGGGGCACCTTTAAGAAGGTGCAAACTATATACAGCAACAGTTTGTGAATCATTCACCGTCCATGATTCGGCAGTCTTTGATAAACGTAGGCAACTTGTGCAAAAACAAACATAAAACAATAGGGATCCCGGGTAAACGAAGGGATCCCTTTAAGAACTAACCCTGGTCGAGTTTCAAGCAGCAAAACAAGAAAAGCAGTTTTAGAGAACTATTTACAGTTGTTCTGACTCTGAAGTTTACTTGGGTAACAGCGAAGGTCTTACCCTGCACACCCTCCTCCCTAGCCAGGAAAGGGCGGAGTCCGGGTTCTGCTCAGCTTGATCAGGGGCAGCGGTCGTTCCCGTTGCAGGCCCGGTCTCCTGGGCTTTTGGCGCTGCTAGGAGAGCAACGCACCGCTGAACATTCCGGGCCCATCAGGTGGCCCCCCTCTGATACCGATCATAAGTCACAGCATCTCCTGGGCGCAGATCGCGGTCAGCATCCTCCTGTCCGTAGCAGGGTTCCACCTCACCTCTGTCAACGCGGACCCTCACAGGTAATCCAATCTCCTGCACCAATCCCTCTCCTTCCCGAGGATTGAAGGCCACAATGACTCCCCATTGTGGCGGGGAATTGTCCACATCGCCCTTCAGATCAATCATGGCTGCGGGTCGGGTCTTTTTCCTCCACGCAGCCACCAGGCGCCGCCGGTGTTCCATCCAGGGCAGGATCTTCAGGTCCCGCTCCCGCAGCTCACGGCCTGGTGGTGGGGTCCGTGGGTCCTACGCGGTCGGAGCGGGTAAAGAGGGGAACGCAGGAGACAGACGGATCTCCGCAGGGTGGCCAAGCCGGGCACTCACATGAGAGTGGGCTTCTCGGCAGCACGCCAGCTGCCGGGCTTCGGCCGCGGCCACCCATTCCTCCGGCGACTGACTGCTGGGTCTCCCCATGGGCAACTCTGCGAAGGTCAATCCCCTCAGCGATGGTGGATCCGGGTTCGCTTCTGGAGATGAGGCCCTGCGCAGGGCCGGAGTGTCCCCACGTGGCTGCCTGGAAGTCGCCATGTCTGTCCCCTCCTCTGGGTCTTCTTCCCGCGCTCTCTTTCGGGGGCGGCCCCATCTCCATGGTTTCCACCCCCCCATAGAGAATGAGAAGGCGGACCTCGACTGCTGACGGACACGTCCTCAGGATACAGCAGTGTTTAGACTGGGCGGCCATTGTCTTCGCGCTCTTCAGTCTGTTCACGCCAACAAATCCACGCCCTTCTTCTTCTCCTGCGCTCCTCGTGGCGCTGTAGTGGTGGCGGTTTTGGCGGGAATTTTTGGCGGCAAATAGCAATACACAGTCTTTGCAATAAATCACGGTTCAAGCACAATTCAGTCACAGTTCCAAGGCACACATGACCTGATTCCTCAGGCTTAAGTAGATCCTGTTCGTGACGCCAAGTTGGAGCGGTCCCCAGACGCAGGGCAGCGGGGTACTCGGTACCGGGTCTCTCTCGGTTCTGGGGATGTCACGGTGGCCTGACCCGGTCCGTGGCCCTGCTAAGGGGCACCCAATTAAAGATGTAGGTGACGGTGTAGGTCGCAGTAAATAACGAGGACACAGGGTTGCAGTCTCTTTACCTCTTTACTGAAGGCTTCGGCATCCGCAATCCAGAGCACTGTTAACAGGGCTGGCTGAGACTGGCCGGTCCGAAGGCACATCCAGAGTTCCCTTTGCAGGTGGAAATCAGTAGCCTACCTACTAGCGCCTGGGTGTTGTAGTACTTCCCTGCTGAGCACCACGGGATAGTCCTCACAACTGAAAAAGGTGAGGCAGCCAACCTAAAGTTAACTGTCCTTCCGTTGGTTTAAAGTAATGCGTAGAGTCTGTTACTTTCTCGGCGTTGCGGCCACTGGCTATGCGCCTCAGTAGGATGTTGCCGATCTCGGGGCACGACTCCTACTGGTTCTATCGCCTTTGTGCTCTGATCTCGTTTCTCACTTCTCCACAATATACTTCGCTTCGTGTCCTTTCTTAAGATGCCGCCGCAATGAGGTGCAGGCACAGCTCCGTAACAATCTGTCCTTTTGCTAGGCCTCTGTCAGGATCCCACCCCTGACAGGGACCCCCCCTGAAACTTCCCAAGTAACCTCTTCTCTCACTAGGTGTTACCTGGGCAAAACCCGGTCAGCTTCTCCCTAACTTCCTATCCAACCCCCAGTTTTACCAGAGTGTGAGGAGTGGCCTAATACATAGAACCCTTTGCTCCCCCTGGTGGCCGGAGTGTGAAGTGTAATGTGTGACTGTGATACCTGGTCAGGTGAACTCCTTTAGTGCAATCAGACATAACATCGCCCCCCTTAGTGGCAGAGCGACATTACTGCAACGACCAGGACTCTGGGGCGCTGCATTTCCATATTATTTTTTTACAGGAAACACACTGGAAAAAGGACAATCACCCATCTCTGTTTAGTAGGAAGTATACCCTATGCGCCGAGGCTTCACATTCTAAAAAGCAGCGGGGAGTAGCCATACTAATTCACAAATGCCTTAATTATGAAATCCTAGACGTGTTGGAGGACCCACAAGGGAGGTTTCTTTTGGTTAGAATTGTGATAGAAGGGATGAGCTTTAGCTTGGTTAACATTTACGCCCCTAACGCTCCCGACCCACAGTTTCACGCTAAAATATTAGAGAACTTGGCAGGGTGGGACACGTCTCGGACAGTCATGGGAGGTGATTTCAACGAGGTGTGTGACGCCTCTATGGACAGATCTAAGATGAGGTCAACACAACAAACAGCACAGGGAAATTGTATACAATCATTGTCGGACCAGTTAGATTTGGTAGATATCTGAAGAATACAACACCCGATAGAGAGAGATTACTCCCATTACTCTCATGTACATGACTCGCACGCCAGGATCGATTGCTGGCTACTACATGCATCACTACTGCCATTAGTACTGCAGACGGATATACAAAATATTCACATATCGGACCACTCTCCTGTAACATTTAAATCAAATTTAACAAATCCAATACATCAAGAGAGAAGGTGGCGTTTCCTCTCATACCTATATCAGTCGGATGATTTAAAAAAATACCTCCAGCTTTCGTGGGAGGTCTACAAAAATGATAACCATAGTCACTATTTTGGATGGCCTCCAAGGCCGTGCTAAGGGGTCAGATTATCTCCTATGTTAGCCATAAAAGGAAAAAATTAATGAAACGAACAGTAGAAACACAAAAATCATTAACCCAAGCATATAAAGCTTTCAAATCAAACAATACATAACTAACAAAACAGAAATTTTTAGAGGCCAAAGAGGAAGCAGATGCATTGGCACACGAGCTGGCCATACACAATCTGGATTACCAAAAACATAAATACTTTAAATGGGGTAACAAACCGTGGAGGGTGTTGGCTTCCCTTACACGTCCATTTAAGACGGCTATGAGGATACTTAAATTACAGCAACAAAATGGCCCAATATTAACAAAAAATTAGGAGATAGTGAGTGAATTTAGGTCATTCTTTGGTGAATTATACAAATCAGAGCCAAAAATAGGAGGAGAAAATGAGAAATTCTTAAAAAGCAACTTGGCACCGACACTTACAGGTCCTTCTCAAAAAATTAGCATATAGTGTTAAATTTCATTATTTACCATAATGTAATGATTACAATTAAACTTTCATATATTATAGATTCATTATCCACCAACTGAAATTTGTCAGGTCTTTTATTGTTTTAATACTGATGATTTTGGCCTACAACTCCTGATAACCCAAAAAACCTGTCTCAATAAATTAGCATATTTCAACCGTCCAATCAAATAAAAGTGTTTTTTAATAACAAACAAAAAAACCATCAAATAATAATGTTCAGTTATGCACTCAATACTTGGTCGGGAATCCTTTGGCAGAAATGACTGCTTCAATGCGGCGTGGCATGGAGGCAATCAGCCTGTGACACTGCTGAGATGTTATGGAGGCCCAGGATGCTTCAATAGCGGCCTTAAGCTCATCCAGAGTGTTGGGTCTTGCGTCTCTCAACTTTCTCTTCACAATATCCCACAGATTCTCTATGGGGTTCAGGTCAGGAGAGTTGGCAGGCCAATTGAGCACAGTAATACCATGGTCAGTAAACCATTTACCAGTGGTTTTGGCACTGTGAGCAGGTGCCAGGAAGCATGAAGTGCTCCAAAATCTCCTGATAGCTAGCTGCATTGACCCTGCCCTTGATGAAACACAGTGGACCAACACCAGCAGCTGACATGGCACCCCACACCATCACTGACTGGGTACTTGACACTGGACTTCAGGCATTTTGGCATTTCCTTCTCCCCAGTCTTCCTCCAGACTCTGGCACCTTGATTTCCGAATGACATGCAAAATTTGCTTTCATCAGAAAAAAGTACTTGGGACCACTTAGCAACAGTCCAGTGCTGCTTCTCTGTAGCCCAGGTCAGGTGCTTATGCCGCTGTTTATGGTTCAAAAGTGGCTTTACCTGGGGAATGCGGCACCTGTAGCCCATTTCCTGCACACGCCTGTGCACGGTGGCTCTGGATGTTTCCACACCAGACTCAGTCCACTGCTTCCTCAGGTTCCCCAAGGTCTGGAATCGGTCCTTCTCCACAATCTTCCTCAGGGTCCGGTCACCTCTTCTCGTTGTACAGCGTTTTCTGCCACATTGTTTCCTTCCAACAGACTTACCATTGAGGTGCCTTGATACAGCACTCTGGGAACAGCCTATTTGTTGAGAAATTTCTTTCTGGGTCTTACCCTCTTGCTTGAGGGTGTCAATGATGGCCTTCTTGACATCTGTCAGGTCGCTAGTCTTACCCATGATGGGGGTTTTGAGTAATGAACCAGGCAGGGAGTTTTTAAAAGCCTCAGGTATCTTTTGCATGTGTTTAGAGTTAATTAGTTGATTCAGAAGATTAGGGTAATAGGTCGTTTAGAGAACCTTTTCTTGATATGCTAATTTATTGAGACAGGTTTTTTGGGTTATCAGGAGTTGTAGGCCAAAATCATCAGTATTAAAACAATAAAAGACCTGACAAATTTCAGTTGGTGGATAATGAATCTATAATATATGAAAGTTTAATTGTAATCATTACATTATGGTAAATAATGAAATTTAACACTATATGCTAATTTTTTGAGAAGGACCTGTACAGAGGATGAGAGAAGAGCCATTAACTCCCCTATCACTACCACGGAAATCCTGCAGGTTATCAATACACTTAAAACATCCAAGGCCCCCGGCCCGGACGGGTTCAGCAATGAGCATTATAAAATTCTGGGAGCTCCCATAGCATCTCATCTTTGTGAATTGTATAACAATATAGTCAATAGTGGTTGTCTCCCAGATCGGTTTAACAAAGCTGTTATTATTGTTCTTCCAAAGCCAGGTAAAGACCACATGCAAGTTGAGAGATACAGACCAATATCATTGCTCTGCTGGCCGCGGCTTCAGGAAAATGGCCGCGGGATGCCGCGCGTGCGCAGATGGATATCGCGGCGGCCATTTTCCTGAAGCCGCGGCCAGCAGAGCGCCGCTTCTGCGCACGCGCGGCCAAAGGAAGATGGCCGCGCCCACCGATCACCAATGCAATAACGAACACCGCGCTATTTTAAATCCCCTGGAAGAGGATTCCGGACTTTGGGCATGCGCACACCACTACGCCACCAACGGAAAACTACGCCAAATCTGGGGGAAGACAACGCCCATGCGACCTGACCAGCCTGATTGACAGGCGAAAACGGAGACTTTGCAAAGTTATTTCGGCAACTTAGGTGGGTAATAAACGCATAACACACACACTAATGTAACGCCCACCTCTGCCCCTATTTAACGCTATTTTTATCCCATCTTCCAAAAACGTGGTGACAGGTTCCCTTTAATTCCGACTTCAAGATCTTCACGAAAATTCTGGCCAATAGAATCCAAAAAATAATTCCGAATTTGATCACGCCCCATCAAACTGGTTTTGTACACGGAAAATCTATTACATATAACATTAGAACGGCACTGGGTGCCATATCTTACAGCAGGGCACATACTGTAGATACATGAAAACCATTGCCGTCAGCCTGGATGCCGATAAGGCATTCGACAGGGTAGCCTGGGATTATTTTTTCACGATCTGCTAACATATAGAAATTTGGGCCCATGCTTCTGTAGCGCTGTTAAAGCAATCTACAAGCATCCGGTGTCTAGGCTGTCCATTAACAATACTCTGTCCAGGCCATTTGAAATTCAGCGAGGAATGCGTCAGGGATGCCCGTTGTCCCCCCTGCTGTTTGATCTGGCACTGGACCCGCTCCTGAGAGCGCTGCAGATTGATTCGGCGTTCGAGGGCGTGAAGGTCGGAGCTACCTCAATAAAAATCTCAGCTTTTACTGACGATATTCTTTTGTTCATAGCCAATCCAGCTCGTGCAGTTCCGACCATAATGGAAACTCTGGGGGATTTTGGCAGGTGCTCGGGCTTCAAAGTCAATCACAAAAAATCTGAGGCCATGGCACTATTTAGATCCGGGAGATTACATGATCCTTTATTTCCATTTCATTGGAGCCAAGAGTCTATTAAATATTTGGGTATACAACTCACTGCAGACCCATCCATTTTATATAGGATCAATTATAGACCACTAATGGCTTCAATCACTAGTCTCCTAAACTCGTGGAAACATTTCACATTATCCTTTTCAGGTCGCTGTCACTTGATCAAGATGATAGTGTTTCCTAAATTGTTATACGTCTTTCAGACGCTTCCTCTGTTACTATCCCGGGCAGATCTTAGATTGTAAAATACAGCTTTTCGGAGGTTTATATGGGGTGATGGGGGCAGAACACGCATAGGACTATTAAAATTACAGGCATCGAGGGCGGAGGGTGGACTTCCCTGACATAGGAAGGTATAACTTAGCAGCCAACTTTAGATACGCCATGGACTGGATACGGGGAGTTTCTCATTTCGCTAACATTAGTCTAGAACAACAAATATACCCACACATATCGTTGTCAGCTATGTTGCATTTGGGCGGGGATGGGCTTCCGTCTGGGCTCCAGGAACACCCGATAATATGGCAAACGATACAGACTTGGAGGAGATGTAGAAGGCTCTGCAAAGTATGCGCTAGGATATCCCCATTTCAACCATTTCTAGGCAATCCTGGTTTTCTAAGAGGTACTCCACCACCGTTTTATAGACTGCTGGCAGACCAGGGATGCATGCAAGCAATAGATTTGATGGACTTTATATTCTCTGCACTCTCTTTTGATATAGCCTCACAACGTTTTCCGCTGTTTAGCAACAATCCTTTCCTGTTCCTTCAGGCACGTAGTCTGGTACAAAAATGCCTGCCAGGTGGAGATGAAGGGGAAGGGAGGAATAATATGGATGGCTTTATCAGAAATACAAGATCACAGCCGGCATCTACAAGTAGCATTTACTCTATACTACGCAAATGGTCAAAAGATATCCCGGGCTTTGAGGTAGGGGATTTCCTTGATGCTGCTATAGCACAAAGAAAAATACTGACATACAGTAGTTATACGGATATGGCCCTATTGATATTACACAGGGCCTATATTACCCCATATTTGAAGTCTAGAATGTCTCCTTCAAATTCTTATTTCTGCTCCAAATGTAAATTACTTAATACTGATATATATGTAGCGCCCCCACTGCCGCAGGGCCGAGGGGTACCCGGTACCGGGCCTCTGAGTCTCTGCTCTGGGGTTGTCACGGTGGCTAGGCCCGGTCCGTGACCCTGCTGAGGGGCGTACAGTGATAGATATGATGGTGGTGTTGCGGTGCAGTGTAGGTTGTAGTAAATAACGAGGACACCAGGTTGCAGTCTCTTTACCTCTTTACTGAAGATCTCTGGGTCCTCAGTCCGGAATCCGGATAACTAGGCTGCGCAAGTCCGGCCGGCCCAATGGCACCTCCAGAGTTCTCTTAGCAGGTGGAAATCTGTGCCTTCCTACTAGCGCTATGTGTTGTGGTCCTTCCCTGCTGTGCTTACGGAAAGTCCCCACAACTGTTGTGTCCGTTTCTTAAGTACCCTCACAACTCGATTAGATGATGTTCTGCTAATCCTCCGTCCCTCCCTGATGTTACGGTTAGGACGGCACCCGTATGACGGGTAGGCTCGGAGCTCTTCCGGGACCCTAGAGTCGCCCCTCTCCACAAGTTGCCCCCCAAGACTGCATAGGTGATTTAGGTGAGACAGCCCGCCTTAGACTGACTGTCCTGCCGTTGGTTTAGAGTATTGCTTGAAGCTGAATATTGTAATACTCCCTCGGCGTTCCGGCCGCCGGTTGTGCGCCTCAGTAGGATGTTGCCTCGGTCTCACAGCACGACTCCTACTGGTATTCTCCTTTTTGCTTTGATCTCGTTTCTCACTCAGCACAATCTATCTCGCTTCCAATCCCTCCTTGGGCACCGCCGCTATACTGAGCAGGCACGGTCCTGTTATGTTCGCTCAAGTTGCCAGGCCTCTGTCAGGATCCCACCCCTGACAGGGACCCTACTGAATCTTCTCCCACAACACCCTCTGCCACAAGGTGTTGCCTGGTTCCAACCCAGTCAGCTTTCTCACTAACTTCCTGCCTGACCCCCAGTTTTACCAGTATGTGAGGAGTGGCCTAATGAATAGAACCCTTAGCTCCCCCTGGAGGCCCGACGGTGAAATGTATTGGTGTCTGTGATACCTGGTCAGATGAACTCCTTCAGTGCCATCAGACGTACCATAGCTCCCCTTAGTGGCGAAGCCACAGTACTGCAACGACCAGGACTCTGGGGCGCTGCATATATCATCATCTTTGGAGCTGTCCGAGGATTCGGGAGCTGTGGGGCATAGTACATGACGGGCTGCAGAGGATGTGCGGGGCTGATTTCCCACTCACACCAGAGTGGGCTATTTTTAACATCTTAGATGATAACCAACAGAAGCTACCTAAACATATTAAAGCTACCCTCATGATTTGGGCCTCAGCAACTAGGAAAAGCATATTACAGCACTGGCTGAGTCCGACTGTCCCACCACAATCCCTTATTCATGATAAGATTATGTTCCTTTTCAAAATGGAATGGTTGGATGCGTTGACCAGTAAAGAAAGGATGTCTAGTAAATTTCTAAAAACATGGTCTTTTTTCATTCCGTCTCTGCCCCTGGGGGTTAAAGACAAGCTACGTGATCATTTTGAAAATACCCAATGGCATTTAAGGCAGCGAATAGGTGGTCACACACCTATCCCATAAAATAACTTAAACATTCAGTGCACGCAGAGAAGGGTCTGGGAGGGACTGGGGAGGGTTAGGGTTCTGGGGTTTTGTTAATGATATTTGCGTAATCTAATTGTATTGTCTGCATAACATGTTATGTTATCTTAAAGTTAATAAAAATGATTAAAAAAAAACAAAAATAAAACAACATTTTACAAATGGCGCTGATGAAAGCAGACATGAGGGAAATTTTTTTTATTTTTTTTTGTGTTGTATGACTATCTGGACTATTATATTATTATACCACAAGTTGCAAATTTTTTGCCGGTTTTGTAAAATTTCTGATATTTTTATAAATAATCGCAGAAAATAATGACAAATTTACCATTATCATAAAGTACAATATGTCAGGAAAAAAGTCTCAAAATCAATGGGATATGTTTAACCCCTTTACCCCGAAGGTGGTTTGCACGGTAATGACCGGGCCAATTTTTACAAAGTTTTAGAGTGATTCTGACATTGTTTTCTCGTGACATATTGTACTTCATGATAGCGATAACATTTCTTTGATATGACTTGCGTTTATTTGTGAACAAAAATGGAAATTTGGCGAAAATTTGGAAAATTTCGCAATTTTCCAACTTTGAATTTTCATGCCTCTAAATCACAGAGATATGTCACACAATTCCTTTATAAGTAACATTTCCCACATGTCTCCTTTACATCAGCACAATTTTGAAACCAAAATGTTTTTTTTGTTAGGAAGCTATAAGGGTTAAAAGTTGACCAGCGATTTCTCATTTTTACAACACCACTTTTTTTTAGGGACCACATCACATTTGAAGTCACTTTGAGGGGTCTATATGATAGAAAATACCCAAGTGTAACACCATTCTAAAAACTGCTCCCCTCAAGGTGCTCAAAACCACATTCAAAAAGTTTATTAACCCTTCAGGTGTTTCACAGGAATTTTTGGAATGTTTAAAAAAAAGAACATTTAACTTTTTTCACAAAAAATTTACTTCAGATCCAATTTGTTTTATTTTACCAAGGGTAACAGGAGAAATTGGACCCCAAAAGTTGTTGTATAATTTGTCCTGAGTATGCCGATACCCCATATGTGGGAGTAAACCACTGTTTGGGCGCATGGCAGAGCTCAGAAGGGAAGGAGCGCCATTTGACTTTTCAATGCAAAATTGGCTGGAATTGAAATAGGATGCCATGTCGCGTTTGGAGAGCCCCTGATGTGCCTAAACAGTGGAAACTCCCCACAATTGACCCTATTTTGGAAACTAGACCCTCTAAAGAACCTATCTAGATGTGTGATGAGCACTTTGAACCCCCAAGTGCTTCACTAAAGTTTATAATGTAGAGCCATGAAAATAAAATAAAAAAATTTCCCCAAAAAATGATCTTTTAGCCCGCAATTTTCTTATTTTCCCAAGGGTAGCAGGAGAAATTGGACCCCAAAAGTTGTTGTCCAATTTGTCCTGAGTACGCTGATACGCCATATGTGGGGGTAAACCACTGTTTGGGGGCACGGCAGAGCTCGGAAGGGAAGGAGCACCGTTATACCTTTTCAACACAGAATTGGCTGGAATTGAGATCAGACGCCATATCGTGTTTTTTAATGGTGTTCACTAAAGGGGATAACTAGTGAGACAGTTTTCTAGGTCGGGTCGTTACGGACGTGGCGATACTAAATATGCTGGCAACACTGTGAGAAAATTCTCACGCAGTATTGCTGTAAAGCGAGAGAATGAACTCAGGTAACCTCTTCAGCGATGCACTGCAGGAGCCATTATCTCCTGTCAGTGCCTCACAGGAGGCCGATAGAGCAGTGATATCACCCAATGTCACTGTTCTATAGGGGAGATCATCGTGGGACACTCGTTATTGATTGGACTGCATCAGACCAGGGAGTATACTGTTGGTTTATTATTTTTTATCTTTTGCAGGTGATCGATAGCTTTGGGGAATTAGGTGTGGTTGTAAGTATGGTGAAATTAAGAATATTAAAATACTTTTTTCTGGCTGTGTCTTTTTTTTTTAAACTTTCACTACTATAGGATTAGTAATGGATAGGTGTCTTATTGACGCCTCTCCTGTACTAACCGGGCTTAATGTTACCTTACAATACAAAGGTGACATTAACCCCTTATTACCCCATATGCCACCTCTACAGGGCAGTGGAAAGAGAGAGGCTAAGTGCCGGAATTGGCGAATCTTACAGATTCGCCATTTCTGGGGCGGCTGGGAGCTGGTATTTGTAGCCAGGGGGGCAATATCCATGACACCTCTCTCTAGGCTATGAATATCAGCCTTCAGCTGTCTGCATACCCTTTCTGGTTATTAATTATAGGGGGCCCCCACATCATTTTTTTGGGGGGTCACCCTATTTTAACTCCTTTACCCCCAAGGGTGGTTTGCACGTTAATGACCGGTCCAATTTTTACAATTCTGACCACTGTCCCTTTATGAGGTTATAACTCTAGAACGCTTCAACAGATCCTGATGATTCTGACATTGTTTTCTCGTGACATATTGTACTTCATGATAGTGATAAAATTTATTTGATATTACCTGCGTTTATTTGTGAAAAAAACGGAAATTTGGCGAAAATTTAGAAAATTTCGCAATTTTCCAACTTTGAATTTTTATGCAATAAAATCACAGAGATATGTCACACAAAATACTTAATAAGTAACATTTTCCACATGTCTACTTTACAACAGCACAATTTTGGAACCAAAATTTTTTTTTGTTAGGGAGTTATAAGGGTTAAAAGTTGACCAGCAATTTCTCATTTTTACAACACCATTTTTTTTATGGACCATATCTCACTTGAAGTCATTTTGAGGGGTCTATATGATAGAAAATAACCAAGTGTGACACCATTCTAAAAACTGCACCCCTCAAGGTGCTCAAAACCACATTCAAGAAGTTTATTAACCCTTCAGGTGTTTCACAGGAATTTTTGGAATGTTTAAATAAAAATGAACATTTAACTTTTTTTCACAAAAAATTTACTTCAGCTCCAATTTGTTTTATTTTACCAAGGGTAACAGGAGACAATGGACCCCAAAAGTTGTTGTACAATTTGTCCTGAGTATGCCGATACCCCATATGTGGGGGTAAACCACTGTTTGGGCGCATGGTAGAGCTCGGAAGCGAAGGAGCGCCATTTGACTTTTCAATGCAAAATTGACTGGAATTGAGATGGGACGCCATGTTGCGTTTGGAGAGCCCCTGATGTGCCTAAACATTGAAACCCCCCACAAGTGACGCCATTTTGGAAAGTAGACCCCCTAAGGAACTTATCTAGATGTGTTGTGAGCACTTTGACCCATTAAGTGATTCACAGAAGTTTATAATGCAGAGCCGTAAAAATAAAAAAATCATATTTTTTCACAAAAATGATTTTTCGCCCCCAATTTTTTATTTTCCCAAGGGTAAGAGAAGAAATTGGACCCCAAAAGTTGTTGCACAATTTGTCCTGAGTACGCTGATACCCCATATGTGGGGGTAAACCACTGTTTGGGCGCATGGTAGAGATCGGAAGGTAAGGAGCGCCGTTTGACTTTTCAATGCAAAATTGACAGGAATTGAGATGGGACGCCATGTTGCGTTTGGAGAGCCCCTGATGTGCCTAAACATTGAAACCCGCCGCAAGTGACACCATTTTGGAAAGTAGACCCCCTAAGGAACTTATCTAGATGTGTGGTGAGCACTTTGACCGATCAAGTGATTCACAGAAGTTTATAATGCAGAGCCGTAAAAATAAAAAAATCATATTTTTCACAAAAATGATCTTTTCGCCCCCAATTTTATATTTTCCCAAGGGTAAGAGAAGAAATTGGACCCAAAAAGTTGTTGTACAATTTGTCCTGAGTACGCTGATACCCCATATGTGGGGGTAAACCACTGTTTGGGCGCATGGGAGAGCTCGGAAGGGAAGGAGCGCTGTTGTGAAATTGGATTTTGGGCTCCCCCGGTGGCCACTGGTGGAATTGAACTTGTGTGCATTATCCCCTCTGTTCACCTGTTCCCATCAGGATGTGGGAGTCGCTATTTAACCTTGCTCCTCTGTCACTTCCATGCCGGTCAACATTGTAATCAGAAGCCTTTCTGTGCATGTTCCTGCTACCAGACAACTTCCAGCTAAGTCGGACTTTTGTCCTTGTTTGTTTTTTGCATTTTGTTCCAGTTCACAGCTGCAGTTTCGTTTCTGTGTCTGGAAAGCTCTTGTGATCTGAAATTGCCACTCTGATGTTATGAGTTAATACTAGAGTCTTAAAGTAATTTCAGGATGGTGTATTGATAGGGTTTTTTTTTTTTTTTTTTTTTTTTTTATAATGTTTTTATTAAACTTTTTTGACAATACAAATATAAAATCTGCACATTCTTGTATCAATCAGACAATGTTACGTCACATTTCGAGCAATACGGAATAAGTAAATAAAATAATTTACATAGACATAACAAATAAGTAGAATGGCTAATCTAAAAGGTCTGTTGTTGGTCTTTATTATCTATCGTTGCCATATTTTAACGTTATGCCAGAATGGGCAGAAAGACAGAGAAGTATGAGGAAAATACTTAGGAAAATGGAGGGGGGGGGAGGGGGGGGGGGAAACATCTGGGGAAATGAAGGAAGGGGGAGGGGGGGGGAGAGCACCCGGCTTCCACTCCCACATCCTCGGGTTTATATGACCCAATCCGCGAGTCATCCTCACAGAGGCGGACGACCCGCTATTGTTTGTTCCAAGAACCAAGTAGTCATCTTAAAACAATCTCTAATTCCTTGCTTAGTGTGAGTCGGAAGGATCGCTATAAATGGTTCCCATGTGTCAAAGAATGTCTGAGTCCTCCTCTCCTTTTGGAGGGAAGCGTCTATCCAATCCATTCTAAACAGAAAAGCAAGTTTCTCTAGGAAAAGTCGCAGTGTGGGCACTTTAGGCGCTAACCAGTTTTGCAGAACTGTCTTACGAGCTGCAGCTGAGATAATAAAAAGGAATTTTTTACCATGGTATGGTATATGGACATCACTATCCGTAATATGACCAAAGAGAGCCCAGGCTGGAGTAAGTGTGATGTTATATGAGGTGTGCGTCGACACGAAGGTATATATACGTTGCCAGAACAATTGAATTTGTGGACAGGCCCAAAAGCAGTGATAGTGGTCCGCTTCAGATTCCCCACATCTAGAACAGGCCGGGCTCGCCAGATTCCCCATTAGATAACTACGTTTTGGTGAAACATAGGTCTTGTGCAGGATCTGTAACGCCATTTCCCAATAAGAGACAGAAGGTATATATTTGAGTGCTTTCTGTAATGCCCGCAAGATAAGAGATGGTGTAAAGGAGACATCATCCACCTGCCATTTTGTAATTCCCACCCCTACGGTATCATACTGTATCAAAGGACGGAGGAATGTATAGTACTCCGAGACCAGACCCTTATTCTGAGTGCCTGTATTCAACTTGCTCAGTAATTCGTCCTGCCAGTCATTGTCATTGAAAGCGCGTATGACACTATGTGCGTAGCTTTGCAGCTGCATGTAGTGGAAAGGGTGTGCGCGTATATAATCAAACAAAGTGCATGCCTGAGCAAATGAAATGACGGTCCTTGTCTGTGTGTCAACTATGTCTCCAATGGATTGTAAACCCTCTCTCTGCCATCTAGAGAAGATGGGGTGTGCCTTTCCATCATGGAAACTAGGATTATTGGAAAATGACTGTGCAAGTGAAACACCACTGGACAAGTGTAGCCTCCTACGTACCACCACCCACGTCCTCCACATTGACATAAATAAGGGGTTATTTTTATGGTCTGATGTTAATGAGGGATATGGGGAATGTAATAAGCTTACCAGGGACCTATTATCTATCAAAGATGATTCTACGTTATTGGATGAATACGTGGATGTACCGTTCAGCCAGTCCTTAAGGATCCGCATATTGGCTGCCAGATTATATAATTTAACATCTGGGAAATTGATTCCCCCATTAGTCTTAGGCTGTTGGAGGATGTACAGTCCAATTCTAGGTCTCCTTCCCTGCCATATGAAATTGCGGAATAGTCGATTGATGTTGCGTTCATCTACGGGTCTTAGATAGAACGGTAAGACATTAAACAGGTATAGCAGCCGCGGGAAGGAGATCATTTTTATTAGGTTTGCCCGACCTATAAAAGAGAGGGTGAATTTGCTCCACGCATTTAAGTCGTCCTGTAATGATTTGATAAATGCCTGCAGGTTAGTCCGCTGCAGTTCTGTTGGAGATCTAGTAATTTGAACACCCAAGTATGTAATAGATTGGGTTTTCCACTGGATAGGGTAACTTTGAGCCCACGTAGGTTTTGCAGGTCCCGTAAGCATCAGAGCTTCAGATTTTGTCACATTTATTGAGAAACCTATTATTGCTCCCTTTTGCTCTACTATTGAAAGCAAAGGGCCCAAATTGACCCGAGGTCTTGACATAAAGATTAAAAGGTCATCTGCGAAAGCCATCGTTTTAATTTCAGTATTCCCAAATTGTAATCCCTGAAGACCTGGCCACTTCTGCAAGTACCTTAATAGTGGGTCCAGTGCCAGATTAAAAAGTATCGGTGAGATTGGGCATCCCTGTCTTGCTCCCCTTTCCAAAATGATTGGAGGAGATAGTAAATTATTTATGGATAGTTTAGTGGTTGCGTTATGTTGTATGATGTGTAGAAATCTAAGAAAAATATCGCCAAAGCCTCTGTGCCTTAAAACCGTGTTCAGAAAGCTCCATGATATTGAGTCAAATGCCTTCTCAGCATCAAGGCTGAGTAGCAGTGAGGGAGGACAGTTTTGTTGTTTAGCAAGAACTGTTGCGGCCACAGCCGTCCTAACTCCCAGGGCAGAGTGGCGGCCTCTTGTAAAACCCAGTTGTGAGGGTATGAGTAAACCTGGTAAAAACTCTTGCAAGCGATCCGCCAGGATTTTAGTGAGTATTTTGTAGTCTACATTTAGTAGGGATATCGGGCGATATGAGCCTACCTGTCATGATCTCTGCAGGCAGAGATCATAGCAAGCCTATAGAGGGACAAGCTCTCGGAAGATGGAACTATACTGACCATGAACTAAGCCTGCCGCGCAACTAGAAATAGCCAGGTAGCATTTCCTATTTATCGCTAGATGCCCAGCTCTGGCCTAAGACCTAAATAGCTAGCAGAGGGAAATATAAGACCTGGCTCACCTCTAGAGAAATATTCCAAAGAAGACAGTAGCCCCCCACATATAATGACGGTGAGTTCAGATGAAACAACAAACGCAGCAGGAAAATAGTCTTAGCAAATTTGAGGTCCGCTTACTAGATAGCAGAAGACAGATAGTATACTTTCATGGTCAGCAGAAAAACACTAACAAAACACCATCCAGAGATTACCTTAAACTCTGGCATTAACTCATAACGCCAGAGTAGCAATCCCTGATCAACGAGAGCTTTCCAGACACAGTAACAAAACTTCAGCTGTGAACTGGAACAAATAGGCAAAACAAAACATGGACAAAAGTCCAACTTATCTAGTAGTAGTCTAGAAGCAGGAACAAGCACTGAGAGGCATCAGATAACATTGTTGACCGGCAAGAAACCACCAGAGAAATGAGCTTAAATAGCGACACCCACTACTGATGGAATCAGGTGAAACAGGAAAGAGGATGACAAGTCCAATTCCACAAGCGGCCACCGGGGGAGCCCAGAATCCAAATTCACAACAGTACCCCCCCCTCAAGGAGGGGGCACCGAACCCTCACCAGATCCACCAGGGCGACCAGGATGAGCCCTATGGAAGGCACGAACAAGATCAGAAGCATGAACATCAGATGCATTGACCCAAGAATTATCCTCCTGGCCGTAACCCTTCCAGTTGACCAGATACTGGAGTTTCCGTCTGGAAACACGAGAGTCCAAAATTTTCTCCACAACGTACTCCAACTCACCCTCAACCAACACCGGAGCAGGAGGCTCAACTGAAGGTACAACAGGTACCTCATACCTGCGCAATAACGACCGATGAAAAACGTTATGAATGGAAAAGGACGCAGGGAGGTCCAAACGGAAAGAAACAGGATTAAGAATCTCCAATATTCTATAAGGGCCGATGAACCGAGGTTTAAACTTAGGAGAAGAGACCCTCATAGGGACAAAACGAGAAGACAACCACACTAAATCTCCAACACAAAGCCGAGAACCAACACGACGATGACGGTTGGCAAAACGCTGAGTCTTCTCCTGGGACAACTTCAAATTGTCCATAACCTGCCCCCAAATGTGATGCAATCTCTCTACCACCGCATCCACTCCAGGACAATCCGAGGATTCCACCTGACTGGAGGAAAATCGAGGGTGAAACCCCGAATTACAGAAAAACGGGGACACCAAGGTGGAAGAACTGGCCCGATTATTGAGGGCGAACTCTGCCAATGGCAAAAAAGCAACCCAATCATCCTGGTCAGCAGAGACAAAACACCTCAGATATGTCTCAAGGGTCTGATTAGTCCGCTCGGTCTGGCCATTAGTCTGAGGGTGAAAAGCAGACGAAAAAGACAAATCTATGCCCATCCTAGCACAGAATGCCCGCCAAAATCTAGACACAAATTGGGTACCTCTGTCAGAAACAATATTCTCAGGAATACCGTGCAATCGGACAACATTCTGAAAAAACAGAGGAACCAACTCAGAAGAAGAAGGCAACTTGGGCAGAGGAACCAAATGGACCATTTTAGAGAAACGGTCACAGACCACCCAGATGACAGACATCTTCTGGGAAACAGGCAGATCTGAAATAAAATCCATCGAGATGTGTGTCCAAGGCCTCTTAGGAATAGGCAAGGGCAACAGCAGTCCGCTAGCCCGAGAACTACAAGACTTGGCCCGAGCACAAACGTCACATGACTGCACAAAGACTCGCACATCTCGTGACAGAGAAGGCCACCAGAAGGATCTTGCCACCAAATCCCTGGTACCAAAAATTCCGGGATGACCTGCCAATGCAGAAGAATGTACCTCAGAGATGACTCTGCTGGTCCAATCATCCGGAACAAACAGTCTATCAGGCGGACAACGATCCGGTCTATCCGCCTGAAACTCTTGCAAGGACCGCCGCAGATCAGGAGAAACGGCCGACAAAATTACTCCCTCCCTAAGGATACCTGTGGGTTCAGAATTACCAGGAGAGTCCGGGTCAAAACTCCTAGAAAGGGCATCTGCCTTAACATTCTTAGAACCCGGTAGGTATGACACCACAAAATTAAAGCGAGAAAAAAATAAAGACCAGCGCGCCTGTCTAGGATTCAGGCGTCTGGCAGTCTCAAGATAAATCAAATTTTTGTGGTCAGTCAATACCACCACCTGATGTCTAGCCCCCTCGAGCCAATGGCGCCACTCCTCAAACGCCCACTTCATGGCCAAAAGCTCCCGATTCCCAACATCATAATTCCGCTCTGCGGGCGAAAATTTGCGAGAAAAGAAGGCACAAGGCCTAATGACGGAGCAGTCGGAACCTTTCTGCGACAACACTGCCCCAGCTCCGATCTCCGAAGCGTCAACCTCAACCTGAAAAGGCAGATTCACATCAGGCTGACGCAACACAGGGGCAGAGGCAAAACGGCGCTTAAGCTCCTGAAAGGCCTCTACAGCATGAGGGGACCAATTAGCAACATCAGCGCCTTGTCTGGTCAAATCAGTCAGTGGTTTAACGACATCCGAAAAACCAGCAATAAATCGGCGGTAAAAGTTGGCAAAGCCCAAAAATCTCTGAAGACCCTTAAGAGAGGAGGGCTGAGTCCAGTCACAAATAGCTTGCACCTTGACGGGATCCATCTCAATGGAAGAGGGAGAAAAAATATACCCCAAAAAGGAAATTTTCTGGACCCCAAAAACGCACTTAGACCCCTTCACACATAAAGAATTAGACCGCAGAACCTGAAAAACTCTCCTGACCTGCTGGACATGAGAGTCCCAGTCATCAGAAAAAATCAGAATATCATCCAGATATATTATCATAAACTTATCCAGAAAATCGCGGAAAATATCATGCATAAAAGACTGGAAAACTGAAGGGGCATTAGAAAGACCAAAAGGCATGACCAAATACTCAAAGTGGCCCTCGGGCGTATTAAATGCGGTCTTCCACTCATCCCCCTGCCTGATCCGCACCAAATTATACGCCCCACGAAGATCAATTTTAGAGAACCACTTAGCACCCTCTATACGAGCAAACAAATCAGTAAGCAATGGCAATGGGTATTGATACTTAACAGTGATCTTATTCAGAAGCCGATAATCAATACATGGTCTCAAAGAGCCGTCTTTTTTTGAGACAAAGAAAAACCCAGCTCCCAAGGGAGAAGAAGATGGACGAATATGTCCCTTTTCCAAAGACTCCTTTATATATTCCCGCATAGCAGCATGTTCCGGCACAGACAAATTAAACAAACGACCCTTTGGATATTTACAACCCGGTATCAAATCTATGGCACAATCGCACTCACGGTGCGGAGGTAACGACCCAAGCTTGGGTTCGTCAAAGACGTCTTGATAATCAGAGAGGAACTCAGGGACTTCAGAGGGAATGGACGACGAAATAGAAACCAAAGGTACGTCCCCATGAATACCCTTACATCCCCAGCTCAACACAGACATTGCTCTCCAGTCCAAGACTGGGTTGTGAGACTGCAACCATGGCAATCCCAGTACCAAATCGTCATGTAAATTATACAGCACCAGGAAACGAATAATCTCCTGGTGATCCGGATTGATACGCATGGTTACTTGTGTCCAGTATTGTGGTTTATTATTAGCCAATGGGGTGGAGTCAATCCCCTTCAGAGGAATAAGAGTCTCCAAAGGCTCTAAATCAAAACCACAACGATTGGCAAAGGACCAATCCATAAGACTCAGAGCGGCGCCAGAGTCAACATAGGCGTCCGTGGCAATGGATGACAAAGAGCAAATCAGGGTTACAGACAAAATAAACTTAGACTGAATGGTGCTAATGGAAACAGACTTATCAAGCTTCTTTGTACGCCTAGAGCATGCCGATATAACATGAGTAGAATCCCCACAATAGAAACACAATCCATTCTTCCGTCTAAAATTCTGTCGCTCGCTCCTGGACAGAATTCTATCACACTGCATACTTTCTGGCGTCTTTTCCATAGACACCGCCAGATGGTGCACCGGTTTGCGCTCCCGCAGACGCCTATCAATCTGAATAGCCATTGTCATGGACTCATTCAGACCTGCAGGCAAAGGGAACCCCACCATAACATCCTTAACGGCATCAGAGAGACCTTCTCTGAAAGTTGCCGCCAAGGCGCACTCATTCCACTGAGTAAGCACAGACCATTTACGGAATTTTTGGCAGAAAACTTCAGCTTCGTCTTGCCCCTGAGATAGTGCCATCAAAGTTTTTTCTGCCTGAAGTTCCAAATGAGGTTCCTCATAAAGCAAGCCCAAGGCCAGAAAAAACGCATCCACATCGCGCAACGCAGGATCCCCTGCTGGCAATGAGAAGGCCCAATCTTGAGGGTCACCCCTGAGCAAGGAAATCACAATCCTAACCTGCTGAGCAGGGTCTCCAGCTGAACGAGACTTCAGGGACAAATAAAGCTTACAATTATTTCGGAAATTCTGGAAGCTAGCTCTATTCCCTGTGAAGAACTCCGGCAAAGGAATTCTCGGCTCAGATACCGGAGCATGTACCACAAAATCTTGTAAATTTTGTACTTTCGTGATGAGATTATTCAAACCCGCAGTTACACTCTGGAGATCCATTATTGTCAGGTGCACACAGAGCATACAGAGATTAGGAGGAGAGAGAGAGAAAAGACTGCAGCAAGGCAGACTGGAGGAAAAAAAAAAAAAAAAAAATTTTAGCAGACTTCTTATAACTCTCCTTTCTCAACCTGGGTCATTAACACTTTATTGGCCGGTCAAACTGTCATGATCTCTGCAGGCAGAGATCATAGCAAGCCTATAGAGGGACAAGCTCTCGGAAGATGGAACTATACTGACCATGAACTAAGCCTGCCGCGCAACTAGAAATAGCCAGGTAGCATTTCCTATTTATCGCTAGATGCCCAGCTCTGGCCTAAGACCTAAATAGCTAGCAGAGGGAAATATAAGACCTGGCTCACCTCTAGAGAAATATTCCAAAGAAGACAGTAGCCCCCCACATATAATGACGGTGAGTTCAGATGAAACAACAAACGCAGCAGGAAAATAGTCTTAGCAAATTTGAGGTCCGCTTACTAGATAGCAGAAGACAGATAGTATACTTTCATGGTCAGCAGAAAAACACTAACAAAACACCATCCAGAGATTACCTTAAACTCTGGCATTAACTCATAACGCCAGAGTAGCAATCCCTGATCAACGAGAGCTTTCCAGACACAGTAACAAAACTTCAGCTGTGAACTGGAACAAATAGGCAAAACAAAACATGGACAAAAGTCCAACTTATCTAGTAGTAGTCTAGAAGCAGGAACAAGCACTGAGAGGCATCAGATAACATTGTTGACCGGCAAGAAACCACCAGAGAAATGAGCTTAAATAGCGACACCCACTACTGATGGAATCAGGTGAAACAGGAAAGAGGATGACAAGTCCAATTCCACAAGCGGCCACCGGGGGAGCCCAGAATCCAAATTCACAACACCTACCTCAAGAGGGTCTTTATTTGGTTTGGGTAGAAGAATTGTATGGGCTTCATGGAAGCCTTCCACTTGTTCCCCCTGTGCGTATATGGTATTAAGCAAATCCACCATCATGGGGGTGATATCTGGCTGCAGCATCTTGTAATACTCAGCAGTTAGACCATCAGGTCCTGGTGACTTGTTATTGTGTAGGGACTTGATCGTCGACTGCACCTCCTCAATAGTTATTGGAGCTGACAACTGTTCCCTTTGGTCTCCCGTTATTTTTGGTAGTGCAGTCGAGGATATAAGATCCCACGTGTCCTGTGAGCTATATGGCCGTTCTCTGTATAGTTCAGTATAGTACTTTAGGAAGGCCTGTTGTTTATCCCTTTCTGATGTGACCACTTGATGGTTCTCTGGGTGTCTCACTTGCACAACTGTGCGTCTAGAGTGGAACGGCTTAGTCAGGCGTGCCAGTAAGCTGCCCGTCTTTCCGCCCCACCTATAATAATGGTTCTTTGTGAAATCTATACTTCTTGTAGCTTGGGCAATAGTGAAAGTATCAATGAGTCGTTTGGCTTCTAGATAATTTTGTTTTTTAAGTATGTCTGTAGGATCAGTCAGATAGGCCTGGTGGGTAGTCAATAGGTCCGTATGCAAAAGTTGGTATTTTGTCCTTTTTTCCCTCTTTTGATGTATCAGGTATGAGGTAATATGGCCTCTCATCACTGCCTTAGAGGTGCGCCACAATAAAGACGCGTCTGAGGAGGATGACATATTATCGTCTAGGAAGTTGTTCCAGTGTGTCTGAAGGAATCCCCTAAAATCCTCTGAATTAAACAAATATGATGGAAATCTCCAATGCCTCAAGGGATATCTTGGCGGGTTCAGAAAGAGCCGTAATGTAATTGGCGCATGATCCGACACCTCAATGGTTTCTATTGTTGTGTTTTCCACCTTTTCAAACAAGGTATCAGTAAGTAGAAAATAATCTATTCTTGAATGCACATTATGCACCCGTGAATAGAACGTATAGTCTTTCTCCGTGGTGTGGAGCACGCGCCAAGGATCGCACAAACCAGTGTGCTGCATCATTTTTACAATAATTTGAGCAGTCTGATTGTCATGGGGTGAGTTGGAAGACCTGTCCAGATGTGGGGAAAGAGCAGCATTAAAATCTCCACCCAAAATAAGGTTGTCTATACGTTTAGATAATAAAAACTGATATAGATTAGAGAAAAAAGTGCTGTTAGGGCTGTTTGGAGCGTAGATATTAAGCAGTGTATAAACAGTGTCTCCAATCTGGAGCAGGAGATATAGAAATCTTCCCTCTGCGTCAGAGTGTTCCTCTAGCAGCGTGTAAGATAATGAAGTCCCCAGCAAAATGGCCACGCCCCTTGATTTAGTGGTATGTGTGGCCGTGTAGCACTTTTGAATCCAAGGAGCTCGTAGAGAATTATCTTCTCCCTGCTTCCAGTGGGTTTCCTGAAGGAAAACAACATCGGGCTTAAATCTATTCAAATGGGTTAGAACACGCCTGCGTTTCACTGGGGAGTTCAATCCTGCCACGTTCCAAGAAATAAATGTATGTGGTTGTGCATGTACTGGTGTAATTTGTGTGGATGCGGTACTCATCCCACTCCAGCTCTGGGCATCTCGAATATTGGAAACATTTGCTTCTGGGTCTTTCGGGTCCTGTCCCAGCGAGCAGGTCCCTCAAGGTAGGCCGGATAGGGTAAGAAGCCGTGTGCCCTCAGGAGGAAGGGGGTAGGTTGAAGCTGGTAGGAAAAAAGCAACAGATTAACTTTCCCAGAATGGGAGACATAAACCTGTAAACATATAAACATTAACATGGATAATTGACAGGCAAAGTAACGTTCTGCCATAACACAAATGAGAGGATCAGTATCATCCTAATTGACTCTCCTAGTCAGAATCATTTTGAGGAAGGAAGTGCGCTTTTGCTGCATCCGGTTCAGTATATACGGTTGTTCGGCCATTCTCTGTCACCTTGAGTTTGGCCGGAAATAGCAGCTGGAACCTGATGTTCTTCTCTACCAGTTGACTGCAGATTGGGGTAAACAACTTTCTCCTGGCAGTTACTGTTGGTGAGAAGTCCTGAAATATTAGGACCCGAAAGTCTCTGATGACAAGTGAACGCCGCTGTCTATATGCTCTAAGAATGGCCTCTTTAGCCGTGTAGTATAGAAATTTAGCGATCGCTGGTCTTGGTCTCCTTTTCTCATCAGGGATCTGGTCTCCCAATCGGTGTGCTCTTTCGATCAAAGGAGGATTCTGTGGGAAGGATAAGTCCAGGGCCTTAGGCAGGTCCCTGGTTAACAAAGTGATGAGATCCTCTCCCTTGATCGATTCGGGTATGCCCACAAACCGCAGGTTGCTCCTTCGGCTCCGGTTCTCTAAGTCGTCGACCTTGTCCTTCAAGTAGTCAATGGTGGTTTGTTGGTGTGTAAGGATTGAGCGGATATCGGAGGTGGAGGTCTCGCAGTCCACCACACGATTCTCCAGTTCCCCTATTTTTTGTGTTAGGGTGGTAACTTGCGTGAGCACTGAATTAATAGAGGTTTGCAGTTGGTTAAATTTTGAGTCAAACATTGGCATGAGGATCTTAGAGACCTTTATTGCTAGTGCCTCCACCTGGGTATCATCAAAGTCCCACTGGGTAGCTGAGTCATCAGACTTATTCGGAGACGGTGAGCCTTTCCCGGCTTGTATTATATTGATAGGGTTTTCAGCTGACCATGAAAGTACCCTTTCTGTCTTCCTGCTATCTAGTAAGCGGACCTCGATTTTGCTAAACCTATTTTCATACTACGTTTGTCATTTTCATCTTAAATCACCGCCAATATATGTGGGGGCCTCTGTCTGCCTTTCGGGGAAATTTCTCTAGAGGTGAGCCAGGACTATATTTTCCTCTGCCAGGATTAGTTAGTCCTCCGGCCGGCGCTGGGCGTCTAGGGATAAAACGCAGGCTACGCTACCCGGCTACTGTTAGTTGTGCGGCAGGTTTAGTTCATGGTCAGTTTAAGTTTCCATCCTTCCAAGAGCTAGTTCCTATGTATGCTGGGCTATGTTCTCTTGCCATTGAGAACCATAACAGTTTGACCGGCCCACAAAGGGTTAAATTAATTGGCAGAGAAAGGAGAGAAAAAAGAAGTCTGCTGAAAGATTTTTTTTTTTTTTTCCTTCAGTTCTGAGTGTGCTTTCAATTGAATCACTTGCAAGTCTGCCTATATTGCAGCCTTCCTCTCTCTCTCTCCTTCTAATCCTGGAATGGCTCTGTGTTCACCTGTTTAAAATGGATATTCAGAGTTTAGCTGCAGGTTTGAATAATCTCACCACGAAAGTTCAAAATTTACAAGATTTTGTTGTTCATGTTCCTATATCTGAACCTAGAATTCCTTTGCCTGAATTTTTCTCGGGGAATAGATCTTGCTTTCAAAATTTCAAAAATAATTGCAAGTTGTTTTTGTCCCTGAAATCTCGCTCTGCTGGAGATCCTGCTCAGCAGGTCAGGATTGTGATTTCCTTGCTCCGGGGCGACCCTCAAGATTGGGCTTTTGCATTGGCTCCAGGGGATCCTGCGTTGCTCAATGTGGATGCGTTTTTTCTGGCCTTGGGGTTGCTTTATGAGGAACCTCATTTAGAGCTTCAGGCGGAAAAAGCCTTGATGTCCCTATCTCAGGGGCAAGATGAAGTTGAAATATACTGCCAAAAATTCCGTAAATGGTCTGTGCTTACTCAGTGGAATGAGTGCGCCCTGGCGGCGAATTTCAGAGAGGGTCTCTCTGATGCCGTTAAGGATGTTATGGTGGGGTTCCCTGTGCCTGCGGGTCTGAATGAGTCCATGACAATGGCTATCCAGATCGATAGACGTCTGCGGGAGCGCAAACCTGTGCACCATTTGGCGGTGTCTACTGAGAAGACGCCAGAGAATATGCAATGTGATAGAATTCTGTCCAGAAGCGAACGGCAGAATTTTAGACGAAAAAATGGGTTGTGCTTTTATTGTGGTGATTCAACTCATGTTATATCAGCATGCTCTAAGCGTACTAAGAAGCTTGATAAGTCAGTTTCAATTGGCACTTTTCAGTCTAAGTTTATTCTATCTGTGACCCTGATTTGTTCTTTATCATCTATTACCGCGGATGCCTATGTCGACTCTGGCGCCGCTTTGAGTCTTATGGATTGGTCCTTTGCCAAACGCTGTGGGTATGATTTAGAGCCTCTTGAAACTCCTATACCTCTGAAGGGGATTGACTCCACCCCATTGGCTAGTAATAAACCACAATACTGGACACAAGTAACTATGCGAATTAATCCGGATCATCAGGAGATTATTCGCTTTCTTGTGCTGTATAATCTACATGATGTGTTGGTGCTTGGATTGCCATGGCTGCAATCTCATAACCCAGTCCTCGACTGGAACGCTATGTCTGTGCTAAGCTGGGGATGTAAGGGGATGCATGGGGACGTACCTTTGGTTTCCATTTCGTCATCTATTCCCTCTGAGATTCCTGAATTCTTGTCTGACTATCGTGACGTTTTTGAAGAACCTAAGCTTGGTTCATTACCTCCGCACCGGGAGTGCGATTGTGCCATAGATTTGATTCCGGGTAGTAAATACCCTAAGGGTCGTTTATTTAATCTGTCTGTGCCTGAACATGCTGCTATGCGAGAATATATAAAGGAGTCCTTGGAAAAGGGACATATTCGTCCTTCGTCATCTCCCTTAGGAGCCGGTTTTTTCTTTGTGTCTAAGAAAGATGGCTCTTTGAGGCCGTGTATTGATTATCGGCTTTTGAATAAAATCACGGTTAAATATCAATATCCGTTGCCACTGCTGACTGATTTGTTTGCTCGCATAAAGGGGGCCAAGTGGTTCTCTAAGATAGATCTCCGTGGGGCGTATAATTTGGTGCGAATTAAGCAGGGGGATGAGTGGAAAACCGCATTTAATACGCCCGAGGGCCACTTTGAGTATTTGGTGATGCCTTTTGGCCTTTCAAATGCCCCTTCAGTCTTTCAGTCCTTTATGCATGACATTTTCCGTGATTATTTGGATAAATTTATGATCGTGTATCTGGATGATATTCTGATTTTTTCGGATGACTGGGACTCTCATGTCCAGCAGGTCAGGAGGGTTTTTCAGGTTTTGCGGTCTAATTCCTTGTGTGTGAAGGGTTCTAAGTGCGTTTTTGGGGTTCAAAAGATTTCCTTCTTGGGATACATTTTTTCCCCCTCTTCCATCGAGATGGATCCTGTCAAGGTTCGGGCTATTTGTGATTGGACGCAACCCTCTTCTCTTAAGAGTCTTCAGAAATTTTTGGGCTTTGCTAACTTTTATCGTCGATTTATTGCTGGTTTTTCTGATGTTGTTAAACCATTGACTGATTTGACTAAGAAGGGTGCTGATGTTGCTGATTGGTCCCCTGCTGCTGTGGAGGCCTTTCGGGAGCTTAAGCGCCGCTTTTCTTCCGCCCCTGTGTTGCGTCAGCCTGATGTTGCTCTTCCTTTTCAGGTTGAGGTCGACGCTTCTGAAATCGGAGCTGGGGCAGTTTTGTCGCAAAGAAGTTCCGACTGCTCCGTGATGAAACCTTGTGCTTTTTTTTCTCGTAAATTTTCGCCCGCCGAGCGGAATTATGATATTGGGAATCGGGAGCTTTTGGCCATGAAGTGGGCTTTTGAGGAGTGGCGTCATTGGCTTGAGGGGGCTAGACATCAGGTGGTGGTATTGACCGACCACAAAAATTTAATTTATCTTGAGTCCGCCAGACGCCTGAATCCTAGACAGGCGCGCTGGTCGTTGTTTTTCTCTCGGTTTAATTTTGTGGTGTCATACCTACCGGGTTCTAAGAATGTTAAGGCGGATGCCCTTTCTAGGAGTTTTGAGCCTGACTCCCCTGGTAATTCTGAACCTACAGGTATCCTTAAGGATGGAGTGATATTGTCTGCCGTTTCTCCAGACCTGCGGCGGGCCTTGCAGGATTTTCAGGCGGATAGACCTGATCGTTGCCCACCTGGTAGACTGTTTGTTCCTGATGATTGGACCAGTAAAGTCATTTCTGAGGTTCATTCTTCTGCGTTGGCAGGTCATCCTGGAATCTTTGGTACCAGGGATTTGGTGGCAAGGTCCTTCTGGTGGCCTTCCCTGTCACGAGATGTACGAGGCTTTGTGCAGTCTTGTGACGTTTGTGCTCGGGCCAAGCCTTGTTGTTCTCGGGCTAGTGGATTGTTGTTGCCCTTGCCTATCCCGAAGAGGCCTTGGACGCACATCTCGATGGATTTTATTTCGGATCTTCCTGTTTCTCAGAAGATGTCTGTCATCTGGGTGGTGTGTGACCGTTTCTCTAAGATGGTCCATTTGGTTCCCCTGCCTAAGTTGCCTTCTTCTTCCGAGTTGGTTCCTCTGTTTTTTCAAAATGTGGTTCGTTTGCATGGTATTCCGGAGAATATCGTTTCTGACAGAGGAACCCAATTCGTGTCTAGATTTTGGCGGGCATTCTGTGCTAGGATGGGCATAGATTTGTCTTTCTCGTCTGCTTTCCATCCTCAGACTAATGGCCAGACCGAGCGGACGAATCAGACTTTGGAGACATATTTGAGGTGTTTTGTGTCTGCAGATCAGGATGATTGGGTTGCTTTTTTGCCTTTAGCGGAGTTTGCCCTCAATAATCGGGCCAGCTCTGCCACCTTGGTGTCTCCTTTTTTCTGTAATTCGGGGTTTCATCCTCGATTTTCCTCCGGTCAGGTGGAATCTTCGGATTGTCCTGGAGTGGATGCTGTGGTGGAGAGGTTGCATCAGATTTGGGGGCAGGTGGTGGACAATTTGAAGTTGTCCCAGGAGAAGACTCAGCTTTTTGCCAACCGCCGGCGTCGGGTTGGTCCTCGGCTTTGTGTCGGGGACTTGGTGTGGTTGTCTTCTCGTTTTGTCCCTATGAGGGTTTCTTCTCCTAAGTTTAAGCCTCGGTTCATCGGCCCGTACAAGATATTGGAGATTCTTAACCCTGTGTCCTTCCGTTTGGACCTCCCTGCATCTTTTTCTATTCATAATGTTTTTCATCGGTCATTGTTGCGCAGGTATGAGGTACCGGTTGTGCCTTCCGTTGAGCCTCCTGCTCCGGTGTTGGTTGAGGGCGAGTTGGAGTACGTTGTGGAAAAAATCTTGGACTCCCGTGTTTCCAGACGGAAACTCCAGTATCTGGTCAAATGGAAGGGATACGGTCAGGAGGATAATTCTTGGGTGACTGCCTCTGATGTTCATGCCTCCGATCTGGTCCGTGCCTTTCATAGGGCTCATCCTGATCGCCCTGGTGGTTCTGGTGAGGGTTCGGTGCCCCCTCCTTGAGGGGGGGGTACTGTTGTGAAATTGGATTTTGGGCTCCCCCGGTGGCCACTGGTGGAATTGAACTTGTGTGCATTATCCCCTCTGTTCACCTGTTCCCATCAGGATGTGGGAGTCGCTATTTAACCTTGCTCCTCTGTCACTTCCATGCCGGTCAACATTGTAATCAGAAGCCTTTCTGTGCATGTTCCTGCTACCAGACAACTTCCAGCTAAGTCGGACTTTTGTCCTTGTTTGTTTTTTGCATTTTGTTCCAGTTCACAGCTGCAGTTTCGTTTCTGTGTCTGGAAAGCTCTTGTGATCTGAAATTGCCACTCTGATGTTATGAGTTAATACTAGAGTCTTAAAGTAATTTCAGGATGGTGTATTGATAGGGTTTTCAGCTGACCATGAAAGTACCCTTTCTGTCTTCCTGCTATCTAGTAAGCGGACCTCGATTTTGCTAAACCTATTTTCATACTACGTTTGTCATTTTCATCTTAAATCACCGCCAATATATGTGGGGGCCTCTGTCTGCCTTTCGGGGAAATTTCTCTAGAGGTGAGCCAGGACTATATTTTCCTCTGCCAGGATTAGTTAGTCCTCCGGCCGGCGCTGGGCGTCTAGGGATAAAACGCAGGCTACGCTACCCGGCTACTGTTAGTTGTGCGGCAGGTTTAGTTCATGGTCAGTTTAAGTTTCCATCCTTCCAAGAGCTAGTTCCTATGTATGCTGGGCTATGTTCTCTTGCCATTGAGAACCATAACAGAGCGCCATTTGACTTTTCAATGCAAAATTGACTGGAATTGAGATGGGACGCCATGTTGCGTTTGGAGAGCCCCTGATGTGCCTAAACATTGAAACCCCCCACAAGTGACGCCATTTTGGAAAGTAGACCCCCTAAGGAACTTATCTAGATGTGTTGTGAGCACTTTGACCCATTAAGTGATTCACAGAAGTTTATAATGCAGAGCCGTAAAAATAAAAAAATCATATTTTTTCACAAAAATGATTTTTCGCCCCCAATTTGTTATTTTCCCAAGGGTAAGAGAAGAAATTGGACCCCAAAAGTTGTTGTACAATTTGTCCTGAGTACGCTGATACCCCATATGTGGGGGTAAACCACTGTTTGGGCGCATGGTAGAGATCGGAAGGTAAGGAGCGCCGTTTGACTTTTCAATGCAAAATTGACAGGAATTGAGATGGGACGCCATGTTGCGTTTGGAGAGCCCCTGATGTGCCTAAACATTGAAACCCGCCACAAGTGACACCATTTTGGAAAGTAGACCCCCTAAGGAACTTATCTAGATGTGTGGTGAGCACTTTGACCGATCAAGTGATTCACAGAAATTTATAATGCAGAGCCGTAAAAATAAAAAAATCATATTTTTTCACAAAAATGATCTTTTCGCCCCCAATTTTATATTTTCCCAAGGGTAAGAGAAGAAATTGGACCCGAAAAGTTGTTGTACAATTTGTCCTGAGTACGCTGATACCCCATATGTGGGGGTAAACCACTGTTTGGGCGCATGGGAGAGCTCGGAAGGGAAGGAGCGCCGTTTGACGTTTCAATGCAAAATTGACAGGAATTGAGATGGGACGCCATGTTGCGTTTGGAGAGCCACTGATGTGCCTAAACATTGAAACCCCCCACAATTGACACCATTTTGGAAAGTAGACCCCCTAAGGAACTCATCTAGATGTGTTGTGAGAGCTTTGAACCCCCAAGTGTTTCACTACAGTTCATAACGCAGAGCTGTGAAAATAAAAATTATTATTTTTTCCACAAAAATTATTTTTTAGCCCCCAGTTTTGTATTTTTCCAAGGGTAACAGTTGAAATTAGACCCCAAAAGTTGTTGTCCAGTTTGTTTTGAGTACGCTGATACCCCATATGTGGGGGGAACCACCGTTTGAGTGCATGGCAGAGCTCGGAAGGGAAGGAGCGTCATTTGGAATGCAGACTTAGATGGATTGGTCTGCAGGCATCACATTGCGTTTGCAGAGCCCCTAATGTACCTAAACAGTAGAAACCCCCCACAAGTGACCCCATATTGGAAACTAGACCCCCCCAAGGAACTTATCTAGATGTGTTGTGAGAACTTTGAACCCCCAAGTATTTCACTACAGTTTATAATGCAGAGCCGTGAAAATAAAAAATCCTTTTTTTTCCACAAAAATTATTTTTTAGTCCCCAGTTTTGTATTTTTCCAATAGTAACAGTTGAAATTAGACCCCAAAAGTTGTTGTCCAATTTGTCCTGAGTACGCTGATACCCCATATGTTGGGGTAAACCCCTGTTTGGGTGCACAGGAGAGCTCGGAAGGGAAGGAGCACTGTTTTACTTTTTCAACACAGAATTGGCTGGAATTGAGATCGGATGCCATGTCGCGTTTGGAGAGCCCCTGATGTGCCTAAACAGTGAAAAACCCCCAATTCTAACTGAAACCCTAATCCAAACACATCCCTAACTCTAATCCCAAAGGTAACCCTAACCACACCCCTAACCCTGACACACCCCTAACTCTAATCCCAACCCTAATCCCAACCGTAAATGTAATCCAAACCCTAACCCTAACTTTAGCCCCAACCCTAACCCTAACTTTAGCCCCAACCCTAACTGTAGCCTTAACCCTAGCCCTAACCCTAGCCCTAACCCTAACCCTAGCCCTAACCCTAACCCTAACCCTAGCCCTAACCCTAGCCCTAGCCCTAACCCTAGCCCTAACCCTAGTTCTAGCCCTAACCCTAGCCTTAACCCTAACCCTAATGGGAAAATGGAAATAAATACATTTTTTTAATTTTTCGCTAACTAAGGGGGTGATGAAGGGGGGTTTGATTTACTTTTATAGCGAGTTTTTTAGTGGATTTTTATGATTGGCAGCCGTCACACACTGAAAGACGCTTTTTATTGCAAAAAATATTTTGAGACATTTTGAGAGCTATAATTTTTCCATATTTTGGTCCACAGAGTCATGTGAGGTCTTGTTTTTTGCGGGACAAGTTGATGTTTTTATTTGTAACATTTTCGGGCACGTGACTTTTTTGATTGCTTTTTATTCGGATTTTTGTGAGGCAGAATGACCAAAAACCAGCTATTCATGAATTTCTTTTGGGGGAGGCGTTTATACCATTCCGCGTTTGGTAAAATGGATAAAGCAGTTTTATTCTTCGGGTCAGTACGATTACAGCAATACCTCATTTATATTTTTTTTTATGTTTTGGTGCTTTTATACGATAAAAACTATTTTATAGAAAAAATAATTATTTTTGCATCGCTTTATTCTAAGGACTATAACTTTTTTCTTTGATGATGCTGTATTGTGGCTCGTTTTTTGCGGGACAAGATGACGTTTTCAGTGGTACCATGGTTATTTATATCCGTCCTTTTGATCGCATGTTATTCCACTTTTTATTTGGCAGTATGATAATAAAGCGTTTTTTGCCACGTTTTTTTTTTTTTTTTTTTTACGGTGTTCACTGAAGGGGTTAACTAGTGGGACAGTTTTATAGGTCGGGTCGCTACGGACGCGGCGATACTAAATATGTGTACTTTTATTGTTTTTTTTTTTTTTATTTAGATAATGAAATGTATTTATAGGAAGAATATATATATTTATTTTTTTTTGCATTTTTTGGGGGGAATTTTTGTTTCCTTTTTTTTACACATGTGAATTTTTTTTTTTTACACTATAACATTGCCCCAGGGGGGGGGCATGATGTTATAGTGTAAGATCGCCGATCTGACACTTTGCTGTGCACTGTGTCAGATCGGCGATCTGACGTGCACAGCTCCTGGAGGCTTCCAGGCGCCTGCTCAGAGCAGGCGCAGTGAAGCCACCTCCCTGCAGGACCCGGATGCCGCGGCCATCTTGGATCCGGGCCTGCTGCAGGGAAGAGAAGGTAAGAGACCCTCGGAGCAACGCGATCACATCGCGTTGCTCCGGGGGTCTCAGGGAAGCCCGCAGGGAGCCCCCTCCCTGCGCGATGCTTCCCTATACCGCCGGAACACTGCGATCATGTTTGATCGCAGTGTGCCGGGGGTTAATGTGCCGGGGGCGGTCCGTGACCGCTCCTGGCACATAGTGCCGGATGTCAGCTGCAAGTCAGCTGACACCCGGCCGCGATCGGCCGCTCTCCCCCGTGAACGCGGCCGATCGCGCTGGACGTACTATCCCGTCGGTGGTCATACGGGCCCACCCCACCTCGACGGGATAGTACGTCCGGTGTCAGAAAGGGGTTAAAGGCTAAATATACAGCTGCGGGCTGATATTCATAACCTGGGAAGATGCATGGGTATTAACCCCTTCCTAGACTATAAACATCGGCCCCCAGCCATTTGCTTTTGAGTCGCCCACCAGGGCCTAGGAGTACTCGGTGCTGGGTCTGGTACTTAAAGGGATGTGTCACAGCAGCGGCGACTCAGTCCGTGCCCCTGGGCGCCCAAGTAAAAGGGATAGTCTTTAAAGGGGTTTTGTGAATAAAGTTTGTTAGTTTGTTTGTGACGCCACCTATGGTTCTCGGTCAGGTATGACTGACGCTGCTTAAAGGGGTCCACTGGGGTGATGTTATGGCAGCTAAGATGGTATGGCTTCCCACAGGTGAAGCTGGATCCCCAGGGTGTATAGGTGAAGATGGTGGGTGAAGATGGTGGGTGATGTAGCAAGAAATGTAGGACACAGGTTTGCAGTCTCTTTACCTGGTTTACTGATGAATTCAGGCAGCCACAGGCCAGGGCACTAGATCACAGGTGCAGGTATGGTCCGGCTGGCTTGGAAGTGAGTTGGGAGTCCCCCTTACCAGGTGGGGTTAGAAGCCTTCCTTCTAGCGCTGTGGTGTAGTCCCTTGCTGCCTCAAGTCTCCCCAAGGTCCTCATGTGTTCTCTCTGTCCTCCAGGTTGGTAGGACACTACCCGTACGACAGGTAGCTCTAGCCTTTTTACAGGGTCTCTATCACGACCTTGGCTCTATGCGCTACTGTGTCGTCAGGTGTAAGGGCAGACAGGTGACTTGTAATCCAGCTGTCCTGCCGGTTTCTGCTGTGAGCCGTGGAGTCCCTCACAAGCTCGGTCTTACGGCTACCGGTGTCTGCGCTCAGTAGGGAGGTAGCCCACTCGCAGCTAACTCCCCAGTTCTTCACTCTCCTGCGCTCGACTTCCCCTACATGCTTACTACAGCTTGTTCTCTTCTCTGTTCTATCTCCTTCCAGAAGCTGCAGCACTTCTCGTAGCTGCACCGCCCCCTCCTTCCTCTCTGCCTCAAACTGCTCCAGTCTGCTGTCTGGCACTCACTGACTGAACTCAACTCTCTTTCCCTCCAGAGCAGAATATATCAGAGCTCCCCCTTCTGGCCTGGAGTATGAACATGTTGCATGCTTATGATTACCTGATAAGAGAGATCCTTCCTCACTTCCAAGCGTGACATCACTCTCCTGAGGAAAGCAATGCCACTGTGACAACCAGGAACCTGGGGTGTCACATTTTCCCTCTCTGGTGCAGAAAATTGCGCGGGAGCCCACGCCATTTTTTTTTCAATTTTTTTTTTCAATTAAACATATTGCGCTTAATAATGCAGATTTTGTGTGTCTTTAACTCTTTATATACCATTTTATTATGTTTATTACTAAACATCGGGCTTGGTATCTATCTATCTATTTATAGAGTTAAAAAAAGGAAAGCAGCACAAAAAACTGAAAAAAAATAGTGGACTTTATTGCCTGAACGGCGTGGCGACGTTTCGGATGTAGTATCCTTTTTCAAGCAGTGAATATATGTGTGAAGCAGCTTTTTATATGAAACACATAAACATCTCACTAAAAGAGCTCATTAAGTGCAAAAATATAAAAAATGATCCAAAATACATAAAATAGCAGTCAATACAACCGTGCATCTGTGCAGATTGTAACACCCCTTTAATATTCGCTATTAATAGATATAATCCATTGTACATTATGTTAAAGTGGTTAAAATTAACTAAATAATCAATTAAAACTAAAGTACAATCAGGTGCCCCTATCCCATGAATCATAATTAAAACGAACTTACACATAACTTTTCACCATGCACAATACGATCTCCGGCGTTCTCATGCACTCACTGCGCATGTCAGTGACATCTAAGTCAGAGACCCACAAGTCGCTTTGGAGATCGCTGCGCCATATTAAATAAGGGAAAACCTGCCCCCAAGATGACAGACCTCTACACTATGATATTCTATAAACAATTATATCAAATTAAAACAAATAATATGCCGAACTCTGCACCCCTGAGTCTCATTATAAAAAAGAACTTATAACTAACGTTTACAAAGAGAGCAGCATATAACTATCTATCTATAGATATATCTATCCATCGACTGCTGTGTTTGAAACTGTTAAACTGTAAAGCGCTGCGGAATATGTTGGCGCTATATAAATAAAGATTATTATTACCCATTATCTATCTATAGATCTATCTATCTATTTATCTGTGTGTGTAAACATTATTCTTCAATGGAGTATGTAAATGAAGAGGTTGGACAATTAGATCACAATTCTTTTTTTGTTTGTTCAATAATAGATCTTTATTTAGTTTTCAAAAAGGCATAGAAATCTGCATGAAAAAACCGCATGAAAATCCGCATCAAAAATGCATAAAAAAACGCATCAAATCCGCACCTGCATTTTCTGCAAAGAGAGGAAGAATCTGCACAGAAAATTCCACAGGCAAATCTGCAACGTGTGCACATATCCTAATAGAGTCAGGAAGTGATGTCACATTTTCAACTTCTGTTGACTGTTTCCATGGTAACGCTCCTGGGAAAAGTAAGTACAGGAAGAGCACTGATACAGAATAGACCTGACTGCAGGTGCTCATATAAATGTTCTCTGTATTATCATCACTACAAAGTATAAATCACTGCCTCCCACTCTTCTGAAATACTTTGTGCTGCTTTGCTGTTTCCTCCTTTGGTGCTCAAGATGCTGAGATCTAGGACATTGCATGACTCAAGAAACATTACCGAGGTGACCAGAACATAATGAGAAAAATTTATTTTATTTAATTAAAAATAATATATTTCAATTATATTTATTTTTTATATAAATTTGTTAATATTTGTTGTCTTCATATTCTAGAGAGAAGAGATCCTAAAGGACATAGAGATAGAACTAGAACGGTAATGAATATTATGTGACGTGTTATAAACATAGGTGATGTCACTGCTGTAATATATCATTATATGTGAGGAGCGGTGATGTCACTGCTGTAATATATCATTATATGTGAGGAGCGGTGATATCACTGATGTAATATATCATTATATGTGAGGAGCGGTGATGTAACTGCTGTAATATATCATTATATGTGAGGAGCGGTGATGTCACTGCTGTAATATATCATTATATGTGAGGAGCGGTGATATCACTGATGTAATATATCATTATATGTGAGGAGCGGTGATGTCACTGCTGTAATATATCATTATATGTGAGGAGCGGTGATGTCACTGCTGTAATATATCATTATATGTGAGGAGCGGTGATGTCACTGCTGTAATATATCATTATATGTGGGGAGCGGTGATGTCACTGCTGTAATATATCATTATATGTGGGGAGCGGTGATGTTACTGCTGTAATATATCATTATATGTGGGGAGCGGTGATGTCACTACTGTAATATATCATTATATGTGGGGAGCGGTGATGTCACTGCTGTAATATATTATATGTGAGGAGCGGTGATGTCACTGCTGTAATATATCATTATATGTGAGGAGCAGTGATGTCACTGCTGTAATATATCATTATATGCGAGGAGCGGTGATGTCACTGCTGTAATATATCATTATATGTGGGGAGCGGTGATGTCACTGCTGTAATATATCATATGTGAGGAGCGGTGATGTCACTGCTGTAATATATCATTATATGCGAGGAGCGGTGATGTCACTGCTGTAATATATCATTATATGTGGGGAGCGGTGATGTCACTGCTGTAATATATCATATGTGAGGAGCGGTGATGTCACTGCTGTAATATATCATTATATGCGAGGAGCGGTGATGTCACTGCTGTAATATATCATTATATGTGAGGAGCGGTGATGTCACTGCTGTAATATATCATTATATGTGGGGAGCGGTGATGTCACTGCTGTAATATATCATTATATGTGAGGAGCGGTGATGTCACTGCTGTAATATATCATTATATGTGAGGAGCGGTGATGTCACTGCTGTAATATATCATTATATGTGAGGAGCGTTGATGTCACTGCTGTAATATATGATATGTGAGGAGCGGTGATGTCACTGCTGTAATATATCATTATATGTGGGGAGCGGTGATGTCACTGCTGTAATATTTCATTATATGTGGGGAGCGGTGATGTCACTGCTGTAATATATCATTATATGTGAGGAGCGGTGATGTCACTGCTGTAATATATCATTATATGTGAGGAGCGGTGATGTCACTGCTGTAATATATCATTATATGTGGGGAGCGGTGATGTCACTACTGTAATATATCATTATATGTGGGGAGCGGTGATGTCACTGCTGTAATATATTATATGTGAGGAGCGGTGATGTCACTGCTGTAATATATCATTATATGTGGGGAGCGGTGATGTCACTACTGTAATATATCATTATATGTGAGGAGCGGTGATGTCACTGCTGTAATATATTATATGTGAGGAGTGGTGATGTCACTGCTGTAATATGTCATTATATGTGGGGAGCGGTGATGTCACTGCTGTAATATGTCATTATATGTGGGGAGCGGTGATGTCACTGCTGTAATATATCTTATATGTGAGGAGCGGTGATGTCACTGCTGTAATATATCATTATATGTGAGGAGTGGTGATGTCACTGCTGTAATATATCATTATATGTGAGGAGGGGTGATGTCACTGCTGTAATATATCATTATATGTGAGGAGCGGTGATGTCACTACTGTAATATATCATTATATGTGGGGAGCGGTGATGTCACTGCTGTAATATATCATTATATGTGAGGAACGGTGATGTCACTGCTGTAATATATCATTATATGTGAGGAGTGGTGATGTCACTGCTGTAATATATCATTATATGTGGGGAGCGGTGATGTCACTGCTGTAATATGTCATTATATGTGGGGAGCGGTGATGTCACTGCTGTAATATATCATTATATGTGAGGAGTGGTGATGTCACTGCTGTAATATAGCATTATATGTGGGGAGCGGTGATGTCACTGCTGTAATATATCATTATATATGAGGAGCGGTGATGTCACTGCTGTAATATAGCATTATATGTGGGGAGCGGTGATGTCACTGCTGTAATATATCATTATATGTGAGGAGCGGTGATGTCACTGCTGTAATATATCATTATATGTGAGGAGTGGTGATGTCACTGCTGTAATATGTCATTATATGTGGGGAGCGGTGATGTCACTGCTGTAATATATCATTATATGTCAGGAGCGGTGATGTCACTGCTGTAATATATCATTATATGTGGGGAGCGGTGATGTCACTACTGTAATATATCATTATATGTGGGGAGCGGTGATGTCACTGCTGTAATATATTATATGTGAGGAGCGGTGATGTCACTGCTGTAATATATCATTATATGTGGGGAGCGGTGATGTCACTGCTGTAATATATCATTATATGTGGGGAGCGGTGATGTCACTGCTGTAATATATCATTATATGTGAGGAGCGGTGATGTCACTGCTGTAATATATCATTATATGTGGGGAGCGGTGATGTCACTGCTGTAATATATCATATGTGAGGAGCGGTGATGTCACTGCTGTAATATATCATTACATGTGAGGAGCGGTGATGTCACTGCTGTAATATATCATTATATGTGAGGAGCGGTGATGTCACTGCTGTAATATATCATTATATGTGGGGAGCGGTGATGTCACTGCTGTAATATGTCATTATATGTGGGGAGCGGTGATGTCACTGCTGTAATATATCTTATATGTGAGGAGCGGTGATGTCACTGCTGTAATATATCATTATATGTGAGGAGTGGTGATGTCACTGCTGTAATATATCATTATATGTGAGGAGGGGTGATGTCACTGCTGTAATATATCATTATATGTGAGGAGCGGTGATGTCACTACTGTAATATATCATTATATGTGGGGAGCGGTGATGTCACTGCTGTAATATATCATTATATGTGAGGAACGGTGATGTCACTGCTGTAATATATCATTATATGTGAGGAGTGGTGATGTCACTGCTGTAATATATCATTATATGTGGGGAGCGGTGATGTCACTGCTGTAATATGTCATTATATGTGGGGAGCGGTGATGTCACTGCTGTAATATATCTTATATGTGAGGAGCGGTGATGTCACTGCTGTAATATATCATTATATGTGAGGAGTGGTGATGTCACTGCTGTAATATATCATTATATGTGAGGAGGGGTGATGTCACTGCTGTAATATATCATTATATGTGAGGAGCGGTGATGTCACTACTGTAATATATCATTATATGTGGGGAGCGGTGATGTCACTGCTGTAATATATCATTATATGTGAGGAACGGTGATGTCACTGCTGTAATATATCATTATATGTGAGGAGTGGTGATGTCACTGCTGTAATATATCATTATATGTGGGGAGCGGTGATGTCACTGCTGTAATATGTCATTATATGTGGGGAGCGGTGATGTCACTGCTGTAATATATCATTATATGTGAGGAGCGGTGATGTCACTGCTGTAATATATCATTATATGTGGGGAGCGGTGAGTTCACTACTGTAATATATCATTATATGTGAGGAGCGGTGATGTCACTGCTGTAATATATCATTATATGTGAGGAGCGGTGATGTCACTGCTGTAATATATCATTATATGTGAGGAGCGGTGATGTCACTGCTGTAATATATTATATGTGAGGAGCGGTGATGTCACTGCTGTAATATATCATTATATGTGGGGAGCGGTGATGTCACTGCTGTAATATATCATTATATGTGGGGAGCGGTGATGTCACTGCTGTAATATATCATTATATGTGAGGAGCGGTGATGTCACTGCTGTAATATATCATTATATGTGGGGAGCGGTGATATCACTGCTGTAATATATCATATGTGAGGAGCGGTGATGTCACTGCTGTAATATATCATTACATGTGAGGAGCGGTGATGTCACTGCTGTAATATATCATTATATGTGAGGAGCGGTGATGTCAATGCTGTAATATATCATTATATGTGGGGAGCGGTGATGTCACTGCTGTAATATATCATATGTGAGGAGTGGTGATGTCACTGCTGTAATATATCTTATATGTGAGGAGCGGTGATGTCACTGCTGTAATATATCATTATATGTGAGGAGGGGTGATGTCACTGCTGTAATATATCATTATATGTGAGGAGCGGTGATGTCACTGCTGTAATATATCATTATATGTGAGGAGCGGTGATGTCACTGCTGTAATATATCATTATATGTGAGGAGTGGTGATGTCACTGCTGTAATATATCATTATATGTGAGGAGTGGTGATGTCACTGCTGTAATATATCATTATATGTGGGGAGCGGTGATGTCACTGCTGTAATATATCATTATATGTGGGGAGCGGTGATGTCACTGCTGTAATATATCATTATATGTGGGGAGTGGTGATGTCACTGCTGTAATATATCATTATATGTGGGGAGCGGTGATGTCACTGCTGTAATATATCATTATATGTGAGGAGCGGTGATGTCACTGCTGTAATATATCATTATATGTGAGGAGCGGGGATGTCACTGCTGTAATATATCATTATATGTGAGGAGCGGTGATGTCACTGCTGTAATATATCATTATATGTGGGGAGCGGTGATGTCACTGCTGTAATGTAGCATTATATGTCGAGAGAGGTGATGTCACTGCTGTAATATATTATATGTGAGGAGCGGTGATGTCACTACTGTAATATATCATTATATGTGGGGAGCGGTGATGTCACTGCTGTAATATATCATTATATGTGAGGAACGGTGATGTCACTGCTGTAATATATCATTATATGTGGGGAGCGGTGATGTCACTGCTGTAATATATCATTATATGTGAGGAGTGGTGATGTCACTGCTGTAATATATCATTATATGTGAGGAGTGGTGATGTCACTGCTGTAATATATCATTATATGTGAGGAGCGATGATGTCACTGCTGTAATATATCATTATATGTGGGGAGCGGTGATGTCACTGCTGTAATATATCATTATATGTGGGGCGCGGGGATGTCACTGCTGTAATATATCATTATATGTGAGGAGCGGTGATGTCACTGCTGTAATATATCATTATATGTGGGGAGCGGTGATGTCACTGCTGTAATGTAGCATTATATGTCGAGAGAGGTGATGTCACTGCTGTAATATATTATATGTGAGGAGCGGTGATGTCACTACTGTAATATATCATTATATTTGGGGAGCGGTGATGTCACTGCTGTAATATATCATTATATGTGAGGAACGGTGATGTCACTGCTGTAATATATCATTATATGTGGGGAGCGGTGATGTCACTGCTGTAATATATCATATGTGAGGAGCGGTGATGTCACTGCTGTAATATATCATTATATGCGAGGAGCGGTGATGTCACTGCTGTAATATATCATTATATGTGAGGAGTGGTGATGTCACTGCTGTAATATATCAGTATATGTGAGGAGCGGTGATGTCACTGCTGTAATATATCATTATATGTGAGGAGCGGTGATGTCACTGCTGTAATATATCATTATATGTGAGGAGCGGTGATGTCACTGCTGTAATATATCATTATATGTGGGGAGCGGTGATGTCACTGCTGTAATATATCATTATATGTGGGGAGCGGTGATGTCACTGCGGTAATATATCATTATATGTGGGGAGGGGTGATGTCACTGCTGTAATATATCATTATATGTGGAGAGCGGTGATGTCACTGCTGTAATATAGCATTATATGTGAGGAGCGGTGATGTCACTGCTGTAATATATCATTATATGTGAGGAGCGGGGATGTCACTGCTGTAATATATCATTATATGTGAGGAGCGGTGATGTCACTGCTGTAATATATCATTATATGTGGGGAGCGGTGATGTCACTGCTGTAATGTAGCATTATATGTGAGGAGCGGTGATGTCACTGCTGTAATATGTCAGTATATGTCGAGAGAGGTGATGTCACTGCTGTAATATATTATATGTGAGGAGCGGTGATGTCACTGCTGTAATATATCATTATATGCGAGGAGCGGTGATGTCACTGCTGTAATATATCATTATATGTGAGGAGTGGTGATGTCACTGCTGTAATATATCAGTATATGTGAGGAGCGGTGATGTCACTGCTGTAATATATCATTATATGTGAGGAGCGGAGATGTCACTGCTGTAATATATCATTATATGTGAGGAGCAGTGATGTCACTGCTGTAATATATCATTATATGTGAGGAGCGGTGATGTCACTGCTGTAATATATCACTATATGTGAGGAGCGGTGATGTCACTGCTGTAATATATCATTATATGTGAGGGGCGGTGATGTCACTGCTGTAATATATCATTATAAGTGAGGAGCGGTGATGTCACTGCTGTAATATATCATCATATGTGAGGAGCGGAGATGTCACTGCTGTAATATATCATTATATGTGAGAAGCGGTGATGTCACTGCTGTAATATATCATTATATGTGAGGAGCGGTGATGTCACTGACATAATATATCATTATATGTGGGGAGCGGTGATGTCACTGCTGTAATATATCACTATATGTGAGGAGCGGTGATGTCACTGCTGTAATATATCATTATATGTGAGGGGCGGTGATGTCACTGCTGTAATATATCATTATAAGTGAGGAGCGGTGATGTCACTGCTGTAATATATCATTATATGTGAGGAGCGGAGATGTCACTGCTGTAATATATCATTATGTGTGAGAAACGGTGATGTCACTGCTGTAATATATCATTATATGTGGGGAGCGGTGATGTCACTGCTGTAATATATCATTATATGTGAGGAGCGGTGATGTCACTGACATATATCATTATACGTGGGGAGCGGTGATGTCACTACTGTAATATATCATTATATGTGAGGAGCGGTGATGTCACTGCTGTAATATATCATTATATGTGGGGAGCGGTGATGTCACTGCTGTAATATATCATTATATGTGGGGAGCGGTGATGTCACTGCTGTAATATATCATTATATGTGAGGAGCGGTGATGTCACTGCTGTAATATATCATTATATGTGAGGAGCGGTGATGTCACTGCTGTAATATATCATTATATGTGGGGAGCGGTGATGTCACTGCTGTAATATATCATTATATGTGAGAAGCGGTGATGTCACTGACATAATATATCATTATATGTGAGGAGCGGTGATGTCACTGCTGTAATATATCATTATATGTGGGGAGCGGTGATGTCACTGCTGTAATATATCATTATATGTGAGAAGCGGTGATGTCACTGACATAATATATCATTATATGTGAGGAGCGGTGATCTCACTGACATAATATATCATTATATGTGGGGAGCGGTGATGTCACTGCTGTAATATATCATTATATGTGGGGAGCGGTGATGTCACTGCTGTAATATATCATTATATGTGGGGAGCGTTGATGTCACTGACATAATATATCATTATATGTGAGGAGCGGTGATGTCACTGCTGTAATATATCATTACTAGATGGTGGCCCGATTCTAACGCATCGGGTATTCTAGAATATGCACGGCCACGTAGTATGCTTTTTGGAAGTGCGTTGAACAGCAAGGTGGATTGCTGCAGAGGGGAAAAAGAAAAAAATAATCTTTAAATCTTCAGCTTAGCGAGTGTGAACGAGCTGAGTGTGACCGGAGCGTGTGTGAACTGCGGTAAGTGTGAATTGTGATTCAGTGACTTTGTATTCAGGGAGTTTCCAAGGGAGGAATTACTGAATTGCTGTCTGTATTTTATTAATATTTTGCATTTGTTTTTGTTTTTTTATTTATTTAACTTTTCTGTCTGGTGCAATCCCCATTAGGAAATGTGCTCCACTATTGTTAATGCCATCCAGTGCACATCTTGCCACATGTATGCAGTCCTTGATCAGCCGGTCGAGGGTGCATACTGCTGTGCGAGATGTGAGCACATTGTGCATTTGGAAGCCCAGATTCTGGATCTAAATGTGCAGCTGGCAACACTGAGATTCATAGACAATATGGAGAGGAGTCTTCTGCTCACTGAGCAGACGCTCAATGGGATAGATGAGGGGGGAATGGTAGGATGGAGCTGCAGGACAGTGGAGCAGCAAGCTGGGTGACAGTTAGGAAGCGGGGTAGAGGGAAGAGTGCCAGGGAGGCTAGTCCTGATCTGGTACACCCCAATAAGTTTGCTAAGTTGGCAGATGAGTGGGGTGCCAGTACAGGGGTAGCACTTCTGCAGCCAGGCATGTCCTCTGAAAGCCGGAGGAGTGACTGCTCCAGTAAGGAGGGAAATAGGAGAGCAGGGCAGGCCAGACAGGTGCTGGTAGTGGGGACTCAATTATTAGGGGAACAGATAGGGCAATCTGTCACAAAGACAGGGATCGTCGGACGGTGTGCTGCCTACCTGGCGCTCGAGTCCGACACATTACTGATTGGGTGGACAGATTACTGGGAGGGGCTGGTGAAGACCCAGCGGTCATGGTGCACATTGGCACAAATGACAAAGTTAGAGGTAGGTGGAAGGCTCTTAAAGATTATTTCAGGGAATTAGGCTGCAAGCTGAAAGCAAGGACCTCCAACGTGGTATTTTCCGAAATACTGCCTGTGCCACGCCAGAGAGGCAACGGGAGATCAGGGAGGTTAATGAGTGGCTCAAGAATTGGTGTAGGAAGGAGGGGTTTGGGTTCCTGCAAGATTGCCTTGTGCAGGCATGTACTACGGAGGACAGAGAATGAACTTCAATCCAATATTGCAGCCAGCATGCAGCCAGCGGGTAAGGAAAGGGTGAATCAAACACCCGAAAACCCCGCCCCTATGGCTGAAAATTGTTCCCTCCAAACTCAGGTGACAGAGTCCCTTTAACTTGCAGGGCTATAGTCTGTTCAGAAATGACCGTACAGATAAGCGAGGGGGAGGTGTGTGTCTATATGTAAAATCATCCTTAAAACCCATCCTGCGTGATAATATAGGTGAATTTAATGAAAATGTAGAGTCCCTGTGGGTGGAGATAAGGGGAGGGGGAAAAATAATAAATTACTGATAGGGGTTTGTTATAAATCTCCAAAAATAATGGAAGCAACGGAGAATATCCTCATAAAGCAAATAGATGAAGCTGCGACTGAAGGAGAAGTCATTATTATGGGGGACTTCAACTACTCTGAAATAGATTGGGGAACGGAAATCTGCTGTTCCAGCAAAGGTAATCGGTTTTTGACAATTATGAGAGACAATTACCTTTCACAACTGGTTCAGGACTCAACAAGAAGGGGGAGGCACTGCTAGACCTAATATTAACCAACAGGCCAGACCGCATATCAAATATAAGAGTTGGGGGTCACTTGGGGAATAGTGATCACAAAATAATAAGTTTTCATGTATCATTTAATAAGATGTGTAGTAGAGGGGTGACAAGGACACTAAACTTCAGGAGGGGAAATTTCCAACGGATGATAGATGATCTTGGTGCAATTAACTGGGACGATATCCTGAGACATAAAAATACACAAAGGAAATGGGAGACGTTTATTAGCATCCTGGATAGGACCTGTGCACAGCATATACTGTTGTGGATTCTGTTGGTGGGCTCCCTCTGGTGGTTACTGCTGGTACTGGGTGACTTTGGTGGGTTGCGGCCTTTGGTTTCCACCTGTCCATCAGAGGCTGGGTGTTTCCTATTTTACCTGGCCTCTCTGTCATTTCCCTTGCCGGCTATCAATGTGTTCAGATGTGCTCTGTTTGGTTCCTGCCTACCTGCTCCCAGATCTTTCAGGATAAGCTAAGTGCTGATTTTCAGTTGTTTGGTTTTTGGTCCAGCTTGCTTAGAATGTCTCTATGCTAGCTGGTTGCTCTAGTGGACTGAGGTTCTCCCCATGTGCCATGAGTTGGCACATGGGTTCTTGTAATCTCAGGATGGTTTTTTTGATTAGGGTTTTTTGCTGACCGCTCAGTCCCCTTTTGTATCATTCTGCTTTCTAGTTTTCAGCGGGCCTCTATTTGCTAAAGCTATATATATCATCTCTATGTGTGTGCCTTCCTCTCATTTCACCGTCAATACATGTGGGGGGCAACTATACCTTTGGGGTTAATTCCTCTGGAGGCAAGTGAGGTCTTGTTTTCTCTGCAGTACTAGTTAGCTCTTAGGCTGGTGCGTGGCGTCTAGAACCAACGTAGGAACGCTCCCTGGCTATCTCTAGTTGCGTTTGTCAGGCGTAGGGCAGCGGTCAGCCCAGGTTCCATCACCCTAGAGCTCGTCCGATATTTGTTTTACTTTGCTTGTCCTGTGCTATCCCTAGCCATTGGGGATTCATGACAGTATAGCCGGCCCACAAAGTGTTAATTGTTTGGGCTGAAGCAGGAGGAAAAGAAGTGTTCAAGGAAAATTTTTATTTTTTTTTTTCCTTCAGAGTTTTGCTGCCTAGCCCTTAATTGCTGTCTAGCTGCTTCTTACCTCCTCTTAACCCTTGAATGGCTCTGATCTTAGCTGTTTATCATGGATGTCCAGAGTTTGGCTTCCAGCCTGAGTAATCTCGCGGCAAAGGTTCAAAACATACAGGATTTCGTTGTTCACACTCCCATGTCTGAACCTAGAATTCCTATTCCAGAGTTTTTTTCTGGAGATAGATCTACCTTCCTGAATTTCAGGAACAATTGTAAATTGTTTCTCTCTTTGAAATCTCGCTCCTCTGGAGACCCTGCTCAACAGGTCAAGATTGTTATATCGTTCCTACGGGGCGACCCTCAGAATTGGGCATTTGCATTGGCACCAGGGGATCCTGCGTTGCTCAGTGTGGATGCGTTTTTTCTGGCATTGGGATTGCTCTATGAGGAACCTAACCTAGAGATTCAGGCTGAAAAGGCTTTATTAGCCCTCTCTCAGGGGCATGATGAAGCGGAAATATATTGTCAGAAATTTCGGAAATGGTCGGTGCTTACTCAGTGGAATGAGTGCGCCCTGGCTGCAAACTTCAGAAATGGTCTTTCTGAGGCCATTAAGGATATTATGGTGGGGTTCCCTGCGCCTACAGGTCTGAATGAGTCTATGGCTATGGCCATTCAGATTGATCGGCGTTTACGGGAGCGCAAACCCGTGCACCAGTTGGCGGTGTCTTCTGAACAGGCACCTGAGACTATGCAATGTGATAGAATTCAGTCCAGAAGTGAACGGCAAAATTATAGGCGGAAAAATGGTTTGTGTTTTTATTGTGGTGATTCAGCTCATGTTATATCAGCATGCTCTAAACGCACAAAAAGGGTTGATAAATCTTTTGCCATTGATACTCTGCAGTCTAAGTTCATTTTGTCTGTGACTCTGATTTTTTCACTGTCTTCCATTTCCGTCGATGCCTATGTGGATTCAGGCGCTGCCCTGAGTCTTATGGATTGGTCATTTGCTAAACGCTGCGGTTTTAGTCTAGAGCCTCTGGAAGTTCCTATTCCTCTGAAGGGAATTGATTCTACACCATTGGCTATGAATAAACCGCAGTATTGGACACAAGTGACCATGCGCATGACTCCCGTTCATCAGGAGGTGATTCGCTTCCTCGTACTGTATAATTTACATGATGTACTAGTGCTTGATCTGCCATGGTTACAAACTCATAATCCTGTCCTGGACTGGAAAACAATGTCTGTGCTAAGCTGGGGATGTCAGGGGGTTCATGATCATGCACCTTCGATTTCTATCGCTTCATCGACTTCTTCGGAGATCCCTGCGTTTTTGTCAGATTATAAGGATGTTTTTGAGGAGCCTAAGCTCAATTCGCTCCCTCCTCATAGAGAGTGTGACTGTGCTATAGAATTGATTCCTGGCAGTAAGTTCCCTAAGGGTCGTTTATTTAATCTGTCACTGCCAGAGCATACTGCTATGCGGAATTATATTAAGGAGTCCTTGGAAAAGGGACATATTCGTCCATCTTCGTCCCCTCTGGGAGCAGGGTTTTTTTTCGTGGCAAAAAAAGATGGTTCCCTGAGGCCTTGTATAGATTATCGCCTTCTGAATAAGATTACAGTCAAATACCAGTATCCATTGCCATTATTTACTGATTTGTTTGCTCGCATTAAGGGGGCTAGGTGGTTCACTAAAATAGATCTTCGTGGTGCGTATAATATGGTGCGGATAAAACAGGGTGATGAGTGGAAAACCGCATTTAATACGCCTGAGGGCCATTTTGAGTATTTGGTAATGCCTTTTGGACTCTCCAATGCTCCGTCAGTCTTTCAGTCCTTTATGCACAATATTTTCCGTGAATATCTGGATAAGTTTATGATTGTGTATTTGGATGATATTTTGGTGTTTTCTGATGACTGGGAGTCTCATGTTCTACAGGTCAGGAAGGTGTTTCAGGTTTTGCGGGCCAATTCTCTGTTTGTCAAGGGCTCAAAGTGTCTCTTCGAAGTCCAGAAGATTTCTTTTTTGGGGTACATTTTTTCTCCTTCTACTATTGAGATGGATCCCGTTAAGGTTCAGGCTATTTGTGACTGGACACAACCTACATCTGTTAAGAGCCTTCAGAAGTTCTTGGGGTTTGCTAATTTTTATCGTCGGTTCATTGCTAATTTTTCCAGTATTGTTAAACCTTTGACTGATTTTACTAAAAAGGGTGCTGATGTTGCTGATTGGTCTCCTGCGGCCGTGGAGGCCTTTCGGGAACTTAAGCGCCGGTTTTCTTCTGCTCCTGTGTTGTGTCAACCAGATGTTTCACTTCCTTTTCAGGTGGAGGTTGATGCTTCCGAGATTGGAGCGGGGGCGGTTTTGTCACAGAGAAGTTCTAATGGCTCGGTGACGAAGCCATGTGCTTTCTTCTCTAGAAAATTCTCGCCCGCCGAGCGCAATTATGATGTGGGTAATCGGGAGCTTTTGGCCATGAAGTGGGCATTTGAGGAGTGGCGTCATTGGCTTGAGGGTGCAAAACATCGCGTGGTGGTCTTGACTGATCACAAGAATCTCATTTACCTTGAGTCTGCCAGGCGTTTGAATCCTAGACAGGCTCGTTGGTCATTATTTTTTTCTCGTTTCAATTTCGTGGTTTCATACCTGCCAGGTTCAAAGAATGTGAAGGCAGATGCTCTTTCCAGGAGTTTTGTGCCTGACTCTCCTGGAGACACTGGGCCTGCTGGTATCCTTAGGGATGGGGTAATATTGTCCGCCGTATCCCCAGACTTGCGACGCGCATTGCAGGAGTTTCAGGTGGATAAACCGGATCGATGTCCACCAGAAAGACTGTTTGTTCCGGATGATTGGACCAGTAGAGTCATCTCCGAGGTCCATTCTTCTGTGTTGGCTGGTCATCCTGGAATATTTGGTACAAGAGATTTGGTGGCCAGGTCTTTTTGGTGGCCTTCCTTGTCTAGGGATGTGCGTACCTTTGTGCAGTCTTGTGAAGTGTGTGCTCGAGCTAAGCCTTGCTGTTCACGGGCTAGTGGGTTGTTGTTATCTTTGCCCATCCCGAAGAGGCCTTGGACGCACATTTCCATGGATTTTATTTCTGATCTCCCGGTTTCACAGAAAATGTCCGTTATCTGGGTTGTGTGTGACCGCTTTTCTAAGATGGTTCATTTGGTGCCCTTGCCTAAGTTACCCTCCTCCTCTGAGTTGGTTCCTTTGTTTTTTCAGAACGTGGTTCGTTTGCATGGGATTCCGGAGAATATCGTTTCTGACAGGGGATCCCAGTTTGTGTCTAGATTTTGGCGGACGTTTTGTGCCAAGATGGGCATTGATTTGTCTTTCTCGTCTGCATTCCATCCTCAGACGAATGGCCAGACGGAGCGAACTAATCAGACCTTGGAAACTTATTTGAGGTGTTTTGTTTCTGCTGATCAGGATGACTGGGTTGCTTTTTTGCCACTGGCCGAATTTGCTCTTAATAATCGGGCTAGTTCTGCCACGTTGGTCTCTCCTTTTTTTTGTAATTCGGGGTTTCATCCTCGTTTTTCCTCGGGTCAGGGGGAGTCTTCGGATTGTCCTGGAGTGGACGTGGTGGTGGACAGGCTACATCAGATTTGGAATCAGGTGGTGGACAATTTGAAGTTATCTCAGGAGAAGACTCAGCAGTTTGCTAATCGCCGTCGCCGCGTGGGTCCCCGACTTCTTGTTGGGGACTTGGTGTGGTTGTCTTCTCGTTTTGTCCCTATGAAGGTCTCTTCTCCTAAGTTCAAGCCTCGGTTCATCGGTCCTTATAGGATCTCGGAGATTCTTAACCCTGTATCTTTTCGTTTGGATCTCCCAGCATCGTTTGCTATTCATAATGTGTTCCATCGGTCGTTGTTGCGGAGGTATGAGGTACCCGTTGTTCCTTCGGTCGAGCCTCCTGCTCCGGTGCTGGTGGAGGGAGAATTGGAGTATGTTGTTGAAAAGATCTTGGATTCTCGTGTTTCCAGACGCAAACTCCAGTATTTGGTTAAGTGGAAGGGTTATGGTCAGGAGGATAATTCCTGGGTGGTCGCCTCCGATGTTCACGCGACTGATTTGGTCCGCGCCTTCCATAGAGCTCACCCTGATCGCCCTGGGGGTTCTCGTGAGGGTTCGGTGACCCCTCCTCAAGGGGGGGGTACTGTTGTGGATTCTGTTGGTGGGCTCCCTCTGGTGGTTACTGCTGGTACTGGGTGACTTTGGTGGGTTGCGGCCTTTGGTTTCCACCTGTCCATCAGAGGCTGGGTGTTTCCTATTTTACTTGGCCTTTCTGTCATTTCCCTTGCCGGCTATCAATGTGTTCAGATGTGCTCTGTTTGGTTCCTGCCTACCTGCTCCCAGATCTTTCAGGATAAGCTAAGTGCTGATTTTCAGTTGTTTGGTTTTTGGTCCAGCTTGCTTAGAATGTCTCTATGCTAGCTGGTTGCTCTAGTGGACTGAGGTTCTCCCCATGTGCCATGAGTTGGCACATGGGTTCTTGTAATCTCAGGATGGTTTTTTTGATTAGGGTTTTTTGCTGACCGCTCAGTCCCCTTTTGTATCATTCTGCTTTCTAGTTTTCAGCGGGCCTCTATTTGCTAAAGCTATATATATCATCTCTATGTGTGTGCCTTCCTCTCATTTCACCGTCAATACATGTGGGGGGCAACTATACCTTTGGGGTTAATTCCTCTGGAGGCAAGTGAGGTCTTGTTTTCTCTGCAGTACTAGTTAGCTCTTAGGCTGGTGCGTGGCGTCTAGAACCAACGTAGGAACGCTCCCTGGCTATCTCTAGTTGCGTTTGTCAGGCGTAGGGCAGCGGTCAGCCCAGGTTCCATCACCCTAGAGCTCGTCCGATATTTGTTTTACTTTGCTTGTCCTGTGCTATCCCTAGCCATTGGGGATTCATGACAATATACCGTATGGGAATAAACATACTAGAAATAGGAGGAAACCAATATGGCTAAATAGAACTGTAAGGGGCGCAATAAGTGACAAAAAGAAATCATTTAGAGAATTAAAGGAAGTAGGTAGTAAGGAGGCATTAAATAAATACAAAAAATTAAATAAATGCTGTAAAAAGCAAATCAAGGCAGCAAATATTGAGAGAGAACAAAGAAAAAGTCATAAGCCAGCTCACCGTTAATGAACGCAGGTGCACGGAACTCCGCAGCAGGAAATCGTGTAGGATCCAAAGAACAAAGAAAGTTGAGTTCCAGCTCCGTAAAAAATTCAAAAAGTTTATTTCAGTCCAACATTAAAATAAGACAAATGACTGTGCTCCCTGCGGATACAACTCCCAATGTGAGGGGCAAACGGCAACGCGTTTCGATCCGAGGATCTTTCTCAAAGCCATATCTAAATCTGATTGAGTTTCTCCTATATACTGGGACCCACCTATCAGATTCAATTCCTGTGTCACATGCTATTATAAAAGGTCATAATAAAAGCATTAACAATCCATACAGATATATTTAAAATATTCACTTTATACTTAGCAATAATGCAGCATAGTTTCTACACGTCTATTTAGTCCCATCGGATGTCTGGTATTTAGATGAAATATCCAGTACGCCTCTCGTGTTAGGAACCGTCTCCTCATATCACCACCCCGCCGAGACATGTTAACCTGCTCTATAGCCTGTACCTGGAAACTTGCAATATTACGTGCATGATGGGTAACAAAATGTCTGGATGCTGCTGACATATTTCTATTATTGCTTGTTGTATTATTAATGTCATACAAATGTTCCCGAATACGGGTTTTAAGTTTCCTTGATGTGCATCCGACATATGACATATTGCATTGATTGCAATCAATTTTGTATATCAAATTCATGGAATTACAGTTTATATATTGTTTGATATTGAATTTAATTGTACCTTCCATGTTTTGAAAGGTTTTGGTTACTAGAGCATGTTTACATGTGCTACAGTTATTTGTGCCGCATCTAAAGAAACCCGGATAATCCAACCATGTTCTTTTTTGTCCCACTATGTGCGATTGGAACAAACTGGGGGATATTTGGCTTCCTATAGTTGGAGCCCTTCTGGACACTACATTAATACCGGATTTTAAAATGTCATTTAGTTGTAGATCCTCATAGAGCACAGGCAGGTACCTGTGGATAATATTTTTTAATTTATTAAATTGAGGGCTATATTGAAAACATATATATGGTTTTTTTATCTGATTTGAATCTGTCTTTCTCTCTAATGTTATTAGATCTGTCCGATCTTTTTTTTCCACTATTTTTTTTGCTCTATTGATTACCCAATTGGGATATTTACGTTTTTTTAGTTTATTTTCAATCTGCCTAAATTCCCCCTGAAGATCTTCTGCTAGAGAACAGTTCCTTTTAATTCTGGTGAACTCCCCCACTGGGATTGCCTTGATAGTATGTTTGCTGTGACTGCTATCCGCATGTAATATGGTGTTGCCACTGACTGGTTTGTGATGGGTTCTGGTAATGATTTTTTGATCAACAGATCCACTGAGTTCCAAATCCAAGAAGGAAATCCTAATTCTATCAACTTTGTATGTAAATCTGATATTGTATTCGTTGTCACTCAGGTAATCCACAAATTGTGGTATGGCAGATACATCCCCCCTCCATATAATGAGGGTATCGTCTATGTATCTGCCATACCACAATATATCGTCCAAATACGGACTACCCACCGAAAAGATATATTCCAATTCCCAGTATGACATGACCAAATTTGCTAGGGAGGGTGAGTACTTAGCACCCATGGCCACTCCCGTTCTTTGTAAATAAAATTGGCCATCAAACAAAAAGAAATTTTTAGACAACAGAAATTGAATCACATTAAGCAAATAATTAATCAAATCCGTAGAAAAACCACTAAACTTAGTGAGATGGTATTGTATTGCTCTTAGTGCCAACCAGTGGGGGATACACGTATAAAGGGAAATAACATCGCAGGAGACCCATGTATAATTAGCCTGCCATATTTTACTGTCCATGACTCTCAAAACTTCCTTGGAGTCTCGTATGTATCCTGGAGTCCGTTTTACTAATGGTTGAAGAAGAGAATCAACCCACTGGCAGAGTTTCTCATTACATGAGCCCACCCCCGATACAATTGGTCGCATAGGAGGAATTCCTTCTTTTTTATGAATTTTGGGGACCCCATAAATAATAGGGAGAATCGGGTTCTCTACCATTAGATAATCTACTTGTTTTTTAGTTAGTACTCCTAGACTCTGTCCCTCCTTTATAATAAAATCCCTTTCTTTTATGATTGCACTAGATGGATTAGATTTTAATTTCTCATATGTATTGGAGTCTGATAGAAGTTCTTTCATTTTGCTATGGTAATCTGATGTGTTTAGCACTACTACTACCCCCCCTTTGTCTGACATTTTGATGGTAATATCTGTCATATCTTTTAGTTCTCTTAGTGCATTTTGGAACTGTTCTCTAGCAGAAGATCTTCAGGGGGAATTTAGGCAGATTGAAAATAAACTAAAAAAACGTAAATATCCCAATTGGGTAATCAATAGAGCAAAAAAAATAGTGGAAAAAAAAGATCGGACAGATCTAATAACATTAGAGAGAAAGACAGATTCAAATCAGATAAAAAAAACATATATATGTTTTCAATATAGCCCTCAATTTAATAAATTAAAAAATATTATCCACAGGTACCTGCCTGTGCTCTATGAGGATCTACAACTAAATGACATTTTAAAATCCGGTATTAATGTAGTGTCCAGAAGGGCTCCAACTATAGGAAGCCAAATATCCCCCAGTTTGTTCCAATCGCACATAGTGGGACAAAAAAGAACATGGTTGGATTATCCGGGTTTCTTTAGATGCGGCACAAATAACTGTAGCACATGTAAACATGCTCTAGTAACCAAAACCTTTCAAAACATGGAAGGTACAATTAAATTCAATATCAAACAATATATAAACTGTAATTCCATGAATTTGATATACAAAATTGATTGCAATCAATGCAATATGTCATATGTCGGATGCACATCAAGGAAACTTAAAACCCGTATTCGGGAACATTTGTATGACATTAATAATACAACAAGCAATAATAGAAATATGTCAGCAGCATCCAGACATTTTGTTACCCATCATGCACGTAATATTGCAAGTTTCCAGGTACAGGCTATAGAGCAGGTTAACATGTCTCGGCGGGGTGGTGATATGAGGAGACGGCTCCTAACACGAGAGGCGTACTGGATATTTCATCTAAATACCAGACATCCGATGGGACTAAATAGACGTGTAGAAACTATGCTGCATTATTGCTAAGTATAAAGTGAATATTTTAAATATATCTGTATGGATTGTTAATGCTTTTATTATGACCTTTTATAATAGCATGTGACACAGGAATTGAATCTGATAGGTGGGTCCCAGTATATAGGAGAAACTCAATCAGATTTAGATATGGCTTTGAGAAAGATCCTCGGATCGAAACGCGTTGCCGTTTGCCCCTCACATTGGGAGTTGTATCCGCAGGGAGCACAGTCATTTGTCTTATTTTAATGTTGGACTGAAATAAACTTTTTGAATTTTTTACGGAGCTGGAACTCAACTTTCTTTGTTCTTTGGAGCAAATATTGAGACAGAGAGACTCATTGCCAGAGAGAGTAAAAATAATCCCAAAATATTCTTTAACTACATAAATAGTAAGAAACTAAAAAATGAAAGTGTTGGCCCCCTTAAAAATAGTCTGGGGGAAATGGTGGATGAGGATGAGGAAAAAGCCAATATGCTAAATGACTTTTTTTCATCAGCATTTACAAAAGAAAATCCCATGGCAGATAATATGACTAGTGATAAAAATTCCCAATTAAATGTCACCTGATTAACCCAGCAGGAAGTACGGCGGTGTCTAAAAATCACTAAAATTGACAAATCTCCGGGCCCGGATGGGATACACCCCCGAGTACTGCAGGAATTAAGTACAGTCATTGATAGACCAATATTTTTCTGGTAAATCAAGTTTATTGAATTGCATGTGAATAACATAGTTGCAATCAGATGTTCAAATGCGGTCGCCGGCACATACAAAATTATGAGATTAATGCAAAAATGAACAGCTGTATACTAAAAGTTTCTACATTTAGACATTGATCAACAAGTCAATAAAGTTGTAACTTTGTGAACAAATTACCTCTGGCTTAATCAGAGGTCTAATAGCTTGAAAGATTGCTTATGGTGTAAACATCAGATGCTCCCACTATTCAGCCAACGACCAGCTCTAGGTGGGGCCAGGCCGCTGGATGAAGGCAAGAGTGCCTAGGCTCGTCCGAGTACTCAATGTCGGTTAAGGAGTTGACATGAGACCAGGCCAAGCGAAGAAAGAGTAGAAAAGAGAGATGGAGAGAAAAGGAAGAGAAGAAGAGAATAGAGAGAAGAAGAGGAGGAGAGAGAAGGAAAGAGAGAAAAAAAAAAGAAAAAAGGGGGGGAGGGGAGGTGAGGAGGGGGGGTTGGGTAAGGGTAGGAAGAATCTGGTCTTCAGTCTCCACAAAGTTTAGGCTATTGTTCTTTTATACTAAGGTATGGCTGTTAATATAGTGTTTGCTGTCTAGGAGAGTTGTGATTAAGGGCCGCAAGGGAACCAATAGGATCAATCAATGTAGCCAAGTGTTCAGTTCCTCAGATTCTCTAAAAGCAATCCAGGGAGACCAAGTGTTGAACACTTTGTCTGCAGTTCTAGTATCCTGGCCAACTAATTGCTCCATCCTGTAAATATGGTTTAATTCGACCACAAAGTCAGCACGTGAGGGGGATATTGACTGTTTCCAGAAACGAGGGATCACGTTACGTGCGGCTGTTAGGAAATGTCGTAAAAGACCTTTCTTGAATTTGGCGATGGAGAGGTCACATACAGACAACAAGGCCAATTCCATGGTGGGCTGGACTCTATGGAGAGATAATTTGTTATAGAGTGCAAGGATGTCCACCCAGAAGTCGTGAATAGGTGGGCAGGACCACCAGATGTGGGGGTAAGTACCTCTGTCTCTCCAGCAAGTATCGGGGGTGGTGGGGAACATAAGGTGAATACTAGACGGATGTCACGCTCATGCCCTGACTGGTAGGCGTGAGCTCGGGGGGTTTGTGTCCCCACTGTGCCACAAACCAGACTACCCTGGAAGGGGCGTGACTATGACAGCTGCCTGGGTTTTCACTGGAGGCCCTGATGGTGAGGTCAGGCTTGTGCAGCAGGTAGCTGCCAGGTGCTACTCCAGGGCGGTGTCTGGCTGTGGCTGCTGATCCCACTTGGGAGACAGGAATACCAGGATTGGTGCGGGCATCAGGCAGGACTGGCAGAAGAGCACGGCAGCTGAAACTCAGACGAGTAGGCTGGCACGGCTGAGACAGGGCTGGCAGGGAACACAGGACTGGCTAGGACGGCAGGAAACACAGGACTGGCTAGGACGGCAGGAAACACAGGACTGGCTAGGACGGCAGGAAACACAGGACTGGCTAGGACGGCAGGAAACACAGGACTGGCTAGGACGGCAGGAAACACAGGACTGGCTATAATAATAATAATCTTTATTTTTATATAGCGCTAACATATTACGCAGCGCTTTACAGGTTGCACACATCATCATCGCTGTCCCCGATGGGGCTCACAATCTAAATTCCCTATAAGTATGTCTTTGGAATGTGGGAGGAAACCGGAGTGCCCGGAGGAAACCCACGCAAACACGGAGAGAACATACAAACTCTTTGCAGATGTTGTCCAAGGTGGGATTAGAACCCAGGACTCCAGCGCTGCAAGGCTGCTGTGCTAACCACTGCGCCACCGTGCTGCCCTAAGACGGCAGGAAACACAGGACTGGCTAGGACGGCAGGAAACACAGGACTGGCTAGGACGGCAGGAAACACAGGACTGGCTAGGACGGCAGGAAACACAGGACTGGCTAGGACGGCAGGAAACACAGGACTGGCTAGGACGGCAGGAAACACCAAGGTTATTTACCGGTAGCCGGTTTTTCCGGAGCCCATGACAGCACACCTGAGAGAGGGATCCGCCCAGTCAGGACAGGAAACCTACTGAAATAAAAGGGCGGTACCTCTCCCTCGCTTCAGTTGGTTTTCAGAGCATGAGAGGCCCTTTTGGTTAGTACATGGTAATCCATCACCACATTATAAATATAACAAAATACACCCAGCTAAAAAGTGCGCACCAAAGGGTGAAAAAGAGAAGGGAGGGAATATACAGGTGCTGTCATGGGCTCCGGAAAAACCGGCTACCGGTAAGTAACCTTGGTGTTTTCCCGTCTCCCATGACAGCACACCTGAGAGATTTTTGGAGAAAGAACCACCTTAGGGAGGGACCACCGCTTGTAGCACCCTTCTACCAAAGGTAAGGTCAGACGAGGAGGATAGATCTAGCCGGTAGTGTCTAAAGAAGGTAGACGGAGAGGACCAGGTAGCGGCTTTACAAATTTGATCTATCGATACCTCTGCTTTTTCAGCCCAGGAAGTAGACACGGCCCTGGTGGAGTGAGCCTTAATGCCATCAGGGATCGGGGCGCCACAGGAAGCATGGGATAATGAAATAGCCTCCCTAATCCACCTAGCAATAGTACCCTTGGATACCCTATATCCTTTCCTACTACCCTGAAAGGCTACGAAAAGGGATTGATCTTTTCTCCACTGATTAGTCAAGGATATGTACTGCACAATAGCCCTCCTCACATCCAGTGTATGAAATTTTGCCTCCCCTGGGTTCCTAGGATTATTACAAAAGGAGGGCAACACAATCTCTTGACTTCTATGAAATTTAAGTACAACTTTTGGAAGGTATGCCGGATCTGGTCTGAGTACTACCCTGTCATCAAAAATTTGCGTGTAAGGAGGGGAGACGGACAGGGCCTGTAAGTCGCTCACCCTACGGGCTGATGTTAACGCAACCAGGAGGACCGTTTTAAGAGTGAGTATCTTTAATGATGATTCCTGCAGGGGTTCAAATGGACTATTGGTTAGAGCATTTAATACCAGATTTAAATCCCACGGGGGAAGTCTCTGAATTTTTATCGGTCTAGACCTACTACAGGATTTAATAAAGCGGGATACCCATCTATTGGAGGCAAGATTGCAATTATATAAAGCACCTAATGCCGATACCTGGACCTTGAGTGTATTGGTTGCCAACCCCAGTTGTAAACCCGCTTGTAAAAATTCTAAGATGGTACCCACAGGAGCCTTGTCCCCCAAAGGTTGCCCCGAAAAATCCAGAAACTTTTTCCACGTTCTACCATAAATTCTAGATGTTACTGGTTTTCTACTTTTTAATAAGGTGGAAACTAACCCCGGCGAAAACCCCCGCCTACTCAGTAATGCCCTCTCAAATTCCAGGCTGCAAGATGGTAGCCCTTCACCTGAGAGTGGCATATTGGGCCCTGGGTTAGTAGGTCCGGAATCTCTGGTAGGATCCACGGATCGGTTATAGACATTTGTCTCAGGAGGGAGAACCAAGGTCTTTTCGGCCAAAATGGAGCAATTAAGATTACTCTCGCTTGTTCCATTCTGATTTTCCTCACTACTGCTGGAATCATTGCTATTGGTGGAAACACATAAGCGAGACTGAAATCCCATTGAATCTGCAGGGCATCTACTGCGAAGGGATTCTCCCTCGGGTCTAGTGAACAGAACCTGTCTACCTTCCTGTTGGTTAGAGTGGCAAACAAATCTATCACAGGTAAGCCCCAGGCCTGCACTATCTTTTGAAAGACCCGGGGATTTAAAGACCACTCCCCTTGCCTTAGTGCCTTGCGACTTAGGTAGTCTGCTCTCGAATTCTCGATTCCCCTTATGTGAAGAGCAGAGAGGGATAGCAGGTGGTGCTCTGCTATTTGTAGGAGGACAGACGCTGACTTCATTAGGGAAGGGGACCTCGTCCCCCCTTGGTGGTTGATATATGCCACCACTGCGCGATTGTCCGACATGACCCTGGTATGGTGGCCCTGAATGATGGGAAGGAAGTGTTTCACAGCTCTTTCTACGGCCCATAATTCCCTTAAATTTGACGCCTGTTGTGACTCTATATGGGACCAAGATCCCTGAACTGAGAGAGTCCCTAAATGAGCTCCCCATCCTGTACCGCTTGCGTCTGTGGTGATGACCTGTTCTATCGGAGTTACCCACTGGACCCCCGATGTTAAATGATTTCTTATGGTCCACCATTTTAGGGAATCCGTTACCCCCAAAGAAAGACACAGCTTGCCCTCTAAACGCCCTTTTAACAGTTTTTGCGCCGACAGGACCTCCCACTGCAACAATCTTAGATGGAACTGAGCCCATCTTACTGCGGGTATACAGGACGTCAGAGAGCCCAGCAAGGACATTGCTTTTCTCAAAGTCATTACAGGGTGTTGAATTGCTGCTTCCACAAGATTTTGGATTTTGACCAGCTTGTTTTCTGGTAGGAGACAAAGCTGACGCCCGGAGTCCAGAACCAGGCCTAGAAAGGACTGAACCGGCTCCGGCGTCAACCTTGATTTGGCAAGATTTATTTTCCACCCCAGCAATTCTAGTGTCGTCATAACCTCTTCTATTTGTGACAGGCAGTGTGCCGCTGAGTTCCCTATTATCAGGAAGTCGTCCAGATATGGAACTATTACCACGTCCCGTGAGCGGAGGAAGGACATGACCTCTGACATCAGCTTGGTAAAAATTCTTGGCGCTATTGACAGGCCGAACGGGAGGGCAGCGTACTGATAGTGCCTGAGACAACCTTGGACATAAACCGCTACCCTTAGGAATTTTTGAAAATCTTGATGAATTGGGACGTGATAATAGGCGTCTTTTAAATCGATAGCTGCCATGAAGCACTGTGGGAATAAGAGTTTTATCGCTGTATTTACAGACTCCATTTTGAAGGAACAGTTTACCACCGATTGATTGAGGTTTTTTAGATTGACGATAGTTCTTAGTGACCCGTCTGGTTTTTTTATCAAAAAAAGAGGGGAATAAAAACCTTTTCCCTGTTCCCTCCGCGGGACTTCTATCAAAACACGTTTTGAAACCAGCTCTAGTACCTCTGTTTCCAAGGCTAGCTGCTCTTCCGGGGTTTTTCTTTGGGGTGTTGAAATAAAAGTCCGTCGCGGTGGATAAACAAAATCTATTTTTAGGCCATCTTTGACCACCATCAGAGCCCAATGAGAGGGGGAGATGTTTACCCAGGCTGGGAAAAAAGATGAAAGCCTCCCCCCTACTGGCCTGGCGTCATTGGGAGGGCTTTTTAGTTGAAGTTGAGGAACCTTTAAACATATATCCAGATCCCCTTTTGTCTCTGGAGTCCCAGCCCCTTCTGTCTCCCGGGGGGCGGCCCCTACTAAATTTGCCCCTCCGAAAATAAGGCCTTCTAAAGTCCACTGGAAAGCGAGGAAAACCCTTTTTCCTGTCACCGGCTTTTTCCAGAATGTCCTCCAACTTTTTACCGAAGAGGAAATGGCCATCATATGGTATAGAACAGAGTCTATTCTTTGAGGGCAGGTCTCCCGGGCACCCCTTTAACCAGAGAGCACGCCTAGCTGCATTGGATAAACCTGCAGCTCTGGCCGCCAGCCTTACGGAATCTGCTGATGAGTCTGCTATAAAGGCGGCCGCCCCTTTAGCCATAGTCACATTAGATAAAATTTCGTCTCTTGGAGCTTTAGATGTCAACTGCTCCTCTATTTGCTGTAACCAAACAATAAGGGAACGAGACACACAGGTTCCTGCAATTGCAGGTTTCAGAGCGCCTGCGGTTGCTTCCCAAGTGTGTCTTAAGAAACCGTCTGCCTTTTTATCTAAGGGGTCCCTTAATACCCCAGAGTCCTCTAAGGGAAGGGATAGCTTTTTAGAAGATTTTGCTACTGCGCCATCAATTTTAGGCACTTTATCCCAAGTCTCTGAATCTTTTTCCTCAAAGGGGTACCGTCTTTTAGAAGCCGAGGGCAGATTACCCGATTTTTCCGGCTTTTTCCATTCTTTTTCAATAAGGGCCTTTATTTTGGAGTTAACGGGAAACGTACGTTTTCTTTTTTACTCCAACCCTCCGAACATAATGTCCTCCAGGGATTTGGCTGTTTTCTCGTCTTTTAGGCCCATAGAAGCTCTAACGGCTTTAACCAGTTTGTCCATGTTCTCGGTGAGAAAGCATGGACGCCCCCCAATATCACTATCTGAAGAGGAGCCAGAGGACTTAGAGGCGGAGGAGCAGGGAGATAATGGATCCTCCTGATATTCCTCTTCAGAATGAGAAACCTCCGACGCGGAAACCGGTTCTGGGTCTCTACTACCCTTTTTCTTAAGGGCCGCTTTAACAGAGCCTTCTACTTCAGCTCTAATTATTGCCCTAAGACTAGAGGCAAAGTCAGGGGTTTCTTCCTGGATGGTTTTTTGAATACAATCTATGCAAAGACTTTTCTGCCACTGGACTGCCAACGGAGCTCTACAGAGGGCACATTCCTTATTCCTGGTCTTGGAGCTAGCCTTCCTCGGCGCCTGCCAAGTAAACAGAAAATGTAGCCCATTACCACCAGGGTGACATTCACGTAGATCACTCACCACCCGCTGACCACAAACGGTACCGGAATCTGAGGCGGACTAGGAGCACGCGGAACGATTCTCCTGGGGGTAGAATCCTGAGACGACCGACCAGGGCGTTTGCCACTCCTTGCACTCGAGCGGCTATCTTTTTTGGTACACTGGTGAGCAGGCGTATCACTTGAAAGGGGCTCACGCTGCTGCTGCTGCTGTAAAGGCTGCTGCTGCTGCTGTAGTTCCATACGATCCTCCATGTCTGGAATAGCAGTATGGAAATGAGCGTTGTTCCAGCGTTATCTCTCCCTTAATAAAGGGTACTCGTGCTCTCCACCTCTTCCGGTGACCGTTGCGCTCTTTTTCCTCCCCCTGGATACCGCCGGGTAGCCTGTGGCGCTACCGGCGTTCTTTGCATGGGCGCCGCCATCTTGGATCCGGCGCGCCGGTCTGACGTCACGCGGGCACGCCCACTCCCAGCGTACCTTGCGCGCAACGTCAGCCGCGCACCCGGAAGTGGCCCAGCTGAGGGGGAGAGAGCGGCGTGGCGGACAGAGACCGGCCCCAGGAGTCCGGACTGTGCCGGACCGACGCCCGCACGTGCGCAAGAGCCCTATGGGATCTGCGAACGGCGCTACCGCTCCTGAAGGCCGACATACAGGCGCCCTGCCTGTGCTTCCAGTGCCGGGACAGGAGCGGGTAAGTGGATCTTCTATCAACAGAAATGAACCGCCGTTCTTCAGCACAAGGGGTTCCCATCAGGACAGGAAACCCAACTGAAGCGAGGGAGAGGTACCGCCCTTTTATTTCAGTAGGTTTCCTGTCCTGACTGGGCGGATCCCTCTCTCAGGTGTGCTGTCATGGGAGACGGGAAAACACAGGACTGGCTAGGACGGCAGGAAACACAGGACTGGCTAGGACGGCAGGAAACACAGGACTGGCTAGGACGGCAGGAAACACAGGACTGGCTAGGACGGCAGGAAACACAGGACTGGCTAGGACGGCAGGAAACACAGGACTGGCTAGGACGGCAGGAAACACAGGACTGGCTAGGACGGCAGGAAACACAGGACTGGCTAGGACGGCAGGAAACACAGGACTGGCTAGGACGGCAGGAAACACAGGACTGGCTAGGACGGCAGGAAACACAGGACTGGCTAGGACGGCAGGAAACACAGGACTGGCTAGGACGGCAGGAAACACAGGACTGGCTAGGACGGCAGGAAACACAGGACTGGCTAGGACGGCAGGAAACACAGGACTGGAAGGCACGGCAGGAAACACAGGACTGGAAGGCACGGCAGGAAACACAAGACTGGAAGGCACGGCAGGAAACACAGGACTGGAAGGCACGGCAGGAAACACAGGACTGGAAGGCACGGCAGGAAACAGGACTGGAAGGCACGGCAGGAAACAGGACTGGAAGGCACGGCAGGAAACAGGACTGGAAGGCACGGCAGGAAACACGGGATTGGCAGGAACGCAGGACTGGTTGATGTGGTGTAAGAAGAAACAGGTAGGGACCTGTTCACACTAGAGGTGCAGGTACGGATATGTAGATAGGAGGAACAGGTAGGGACCTGTTCACACAGGTGGTGCGGGAACGGAAATGAAATATGAAGGAACAGGTAGGACCTGTTCACACAGGAGATGTAGGTATGGAAATAAACCAGAAGGAAGGGAGAATGAAGGAACAGGTAGAGACCTGTTCACACAGGAAGAGAACCGCAAGGCTGCGGATAGGAAAGGTAGAGCAGCAAGAGATAGCGCAGCAATAAAAGCAAAGCAGAGCAGAACCACAAGGAATGTGGAGAAGAGCTGCAGCAAGAGATTCTTACAGCAACGGGAGCGGAGCAGAGATGAACGGAGCAGAACCGCAAGGAATGCGGAGAGGAGCTGCAGAAAGATTCTTACAGCAACGGGAGCGGAGCAGAGATGAATGGAGCAGAACCGCAAGGAATGCGGAGAGGAGCTGCAGAAAGATTCTTACAGCAACGGGAGCGGAGCAGAGATGAACGGAGCAGAACCGCAAGGAATGCGGAGGGGAGCTGCAGAAAGAGATTCTTACAGCAACGGGAGCGGGGCAGAGAAGAACGGAGCAGAACCGCAGGAGTGCGAATCAGAGGTAAAAGCCACAAAGGTACAGAGCAGGCAGAGCTGCAAGAGTGCAGAGTGTAAGCAGACTAAAGGTACCTTCACACGAAGCGACGCTGCAGCGATAGCGACAACGATGTCGATCGCTGCAGCGTCGCTGTTTGGTCGCTGGAGAGCTGTCACACAGACCGCTCTCCAGCGATCAACTATGCCGAGGTCCCCTGGTAACCAGGGTAAACATCGGGTAACTAAGCGCAGGGCCGCGCTTAGTAACCCGATGTTTACCCTGGTTACCAGCGTAAAATCTAAAAAAAACAAACAGCACATACTTACATTCACGTCCCCCTGCGTCCACTTCCTGACTGACTGAGCGCCGTACAGTGAGCAGAGCGGTGACGTCACCGCTGTGCTGCTTTCACTTTCACTTTGCGGCGCTGAGTCAGAGGAGGAAGCAGACTGCAGGGGACGCAATGTGAGTATGTGCTGTTTGTTTTTTTTACATTTTACGCTAGTAACCAGGGTAAACATCGGGTAACTAAGCGCGGCCCTGCGCTTAGTAACCCGATGTTTACCCTGGTTACCAGTGTAAAATATCGCTGGTATCGTTGCTTTTGCTTTCAAACACAACGATACACAGCGATCGGACGACCAAATAAAGTTCTGGACTTTATTCAGCGACCAGCGACATCACAGCAGGATCCTGATCGCTGCTGCGTGTCAAACGAAACGATATCGCTAGCGAGGACGCTGCAACGTCACGGATTGCTAGCGATATCGTTATAATGTCGTTTCGTGTGAAGGTACCTTTAGAACACAAGGATAGACACAGCAGGGAAGGAAGCCACAGACAAGGAGACACAGCAGGGAAGGAAGCCACAGACAAGGAGACAGAGATAAGACTAAGTACAGACAAGGCAATGGAACAAGACAGAAGGACAAAGACACAGGGACCAGGATATTCTGCCTCCTGGAGGGCGGACAACAAGATAAAGGCAAGGATACAGAGTAGAGCCTCCAGCGAGGGAATAACATAAGGTACCTTCACACGAAACGACATCGCTAGCGATCCGTGACGTTGCAGCGTCCTCGCTAGCGATATTGTTTCGTTTGACACGCAGCAGCGATCAGGATCCTGCTGTGATGTCGCTGGTCGCTGAATAAAGTCTAGAACTTTATTTGGTCGTCTGATCGCTGTGTATCGTTGTGTTTGAAAGCAAAAGCAACGATACCAGCGATGTTTTACACTGGTAACCAGGGTAAACATCGGGTTACCAAGCGCAGGGCCGCGCTTAGTAACCCGATGTTTACCCTGGTTACCAGCGTAAAAGTAAAAAAACCAAACAGTACATGCTCACCTGCGCGTCCCCCAGCGTCTGCTTCCTGACACTTACTGAGCGCCGGCCCTAAAGTGAAAGTGAAAGCACAGCGGTGACGTCACCGCTGTGCTGTTAGGGCCGGAGCTCAGTCAGTGTCAGGAAGCAGACGCTGGGGGACGCGCAGGTGAGCATGTACTGTTTGTTTTTTTCACTTTTACGCTGGTAACCAGGGTAAACATCGGGTTACTAAGCGCGGCCCTGCGCTTAGCAACCCGATGTTTACCCTGGTTACCCGGGGGCCTCGGCATCGTTGGTCGCCGGAGAGCGGTCTGTGTGACAGCTCTCCAGCGATCAAACAGCGACGCTGCAGCGATCGGCATCGTTGTCGCTATCGCTGCAGCGTCGCTTCGTGTGAAGGTACCTATAGAGCAAGGCCTGGCAAACTCAGCAGCTAGACACTAACTGAGCAAACACATTGCACAGGCCCAGAACACTGGGTGGAGCTGCACTATATACTGGAGGCCTCTTGGTAATTGGTCAGGAACAGATTAGACAGATGCACCTGATTTCTATAAGAACCAGAGAGTTCAGGCGCCGCCCCTCTATACACAGAACCATGAAGCATGCAGAGAGCAGAGACACAGAACATGGAGCTGGCAAGAAACAGAAACCACATCATGACCTGGAGCAGTGGGTAAGATAGTGTGAGAAATGCGAGGCCATGCCGTGATGCCAGCAGAGTTGTTACAACGGACATCTGTACCATCTGGCCAGAAGTTTATAACTTCTTTCTTGGTAATCTGAGCAAAGTGAAGATCTGAAGGTAAATATCAGACTCTTGAGGCGTTCCTCTGGAGTCAGTTGTGTGCTTAATTCGTTGTCCCATTTTAAGAAGAATGTAGGAGGGTCAATGATATTGTGTGGGACAAGGGGCCCCCACCCAGGCACACGGACTCGAAAGAAGTTAGCTGTCTAAAGATGTCAGCCCGTCTAGATAACACTGTGAGATAGCTTTTGATTTGCTCATAGAAGAACCACGAGCCCGGCGGCAGCTCTCCACCAGCAAAGATAGCCCCCAAGGACTTAATTGAGGTTTGATCTATGTAGTCATGGACCACTGGGCAACTGTCTCTATGTTTGTGTAGGAACATGGTTCTGTCCTGGCCTGCTGGAAAGTCTGGATTTTCAAAAATAGGTGTCAGGGGGCCTGGTATAGAGGAGAAGTTTAGTTTTTGGATGCCATGCTTAATGAACTGAGTTAGGTGTCTGGTAACGAAAGGCTGGTCATCTCCTCGGGTTCCCCCAGTGCTCTCTCTCCAGAAGTGCGCCGCCGAGCTATGTCCCGAGTGCTTAATTTCCAGGTCTACCCATTTCTTGTTTGACTTATGGTGGTATAGGTCGATGACGCAAGTTCCAAGAGAGGCATAGCTATAGAGCAAGAAATCAGGGAGGCCCAGTCCTCCGGACTGTTTATTCCTACACAGGAGGTGATATGCCAGCCGTGGACGTTTACCAGACCACACTAATCTTATTATCGCTGATTTGAGCCTGGAGAAGAAGGAAGCTGGGAGATACAAAGGTATAGTCTGGAAGAAATAAAGGATGCGTGGCAGAAGATCCATTTTGATTGCATTAATTCTTCCAAGCCAAGATAAGTGTAGTTTGTTCCACTTCTCCAGGTCAAGCTCTGCGTTATGTAATACCGTTTTGTGGTTAGCATCATATAGATGTGAGGACTTAGCGGTTAAGTGTATACCTAAATAGGCAAGGGAGTCTAACCGCCATCTAAATGGAAACGAGGAGCATAACTGTGAAACTAAGGGGGCGGTAACGAAATATTTAGCATTTCAGATTTATGCGTGTTAATTTTAAAATTGCTTAGGGCTCCATATCTGTTTAATTCTGATAAAATATTAGGTAAGCTAGTGATAGAGGAAGTGACATACATGAGCATGTCGTCAGCGAATAATGCTAATTTGTGGTCTTCTGATTGGAACTTCATTCCTGCTATGGAAGGGTTATTGCGAATTGCGACTGCCAAGTGTTCCATGGTCAACACGTAGAGTAAAGGGGACAGCGGACACCCCTGTCTCGTGCCGTTCCGTATGTAGAAAGAATTGGACAATGAGCCGTTCACCCTGACACAGGCCGAAGGAGACTCGTAAAGGGCTTTTATACTCCACAATGCTTTTTTTTGTAGTCCAATGCCTTTGAGCGTTTGGCACATGAATTCCCAATCTACTCTATCGAATGCTTTTTCAGCATCTATCGATAGTAAACACAGAGGGTCCCCTTGTTTGTTGGCTCTGTCAATTAGGGAGATAGATCTTATGGTATTGTCCCTAGCCTCCCTTCCGGGCACAAAGCCCACCTGGTCTTGGTTAATTAGGAGAGGCAAGAGGAAATTAAGTCTCTTTGATATCATTTTGGCATAAATTTTAACATCGATGTTTATGAGTGAGATGGGGCGGTAGTTGCTACAAAGCGAAGGGTCTTTACCCTGTTTTGGAATAACCGTAATATGGGTCATTAGGGCCTGGGGGGAAAAGAGCCACCTGAGAGAATATAGTTACATGTTGTTAAAAAGTAGGGGCTCAGCATATCTGAGAATAGCTTATAGAAGCCTGCTGTATAACCATCTGGGCCAGGACTCTTGCCTAGTTTCAAGTCTTGAATCACAGAAGCAGGGCCGGACTGGGACTAAAATTCAGCCCTGGCATTTGAAGTTACACAGGCCCACTTGTCACATGGTGACTGTATAATATCTTTGTACACTTGTAGGCAGGGCCGGTTTTAGGCAAAGTGGGGCCCTAGGCAAAGTTTAAAATGGGTCCCCAAATGCTAACATATTGCACATCACACAGAAGCCTTTCTGTTGTATTTACGTGTGCTGAGTTCAGGCCGCTAAACGAGTTTGATCGACAATACTGAAGTTGTTCAACGCTTGTTTCCCGGCCTCTTTCCACCAGCTGAGGAATAATGATGAGACAGAACGATCACTAATAGATCACCATACAGTATCATGTTATCAGCAGCACATCTACAGTTTACACTGGCAATGTGCTGCTGACAACAAGGCTTTTTGTTCCAGCAAAAACAATCCGAATATGCAGCATTTTACTTGTTTAGTAAAATACACCCCATAGTCCTCCATATATTATAATGTGCTCCATAGTCCTCCATATAGTATAATACACTCCCTATAGTCCTCCATATATTAAAATACACTGCTCAGTCCTCCACATAGTATAATACACTCCTCATAGTCCTCCATATAGCATAATACAATCCTCATAGTCCTCCATATAGCATAATACAATCCTCATAGTGCTCCATATAGTATAATGCACCGCCACAGTCATCCATGTAGTACAATTCACTTCCCATAGTATAATGCACCCCATAGTTCTTCATATAGTATAACGTATTCCCCATAGTCCTCGATACAGTATAATGCAGCCCACATATAGTATAATGCAGCCACCCCAGAGTATAATGCAGCCACCCCAGAGTATAATGCAGCCACCCCAGAGTATAATGCAGCCACCCCACAGAGTATAATGCAGCCACCCCAGAGTATGTAACCCCCATAGAATATAATACAGCCCACCTCCCCATAATATATAATGTAGCCCCCCATAGAATATAATGCAGCCCCCATAGTATATAACGCAGCCTCCCCCATAGAATATAATATACCCCCACAATAGTATATAACACAGCCACATAGTACATAACATGGCCTCCCCCATAGAATATAATATACTCCCCATAGTATATAGCAAAGCCCGCATATTATATAGCACAAACCGCATAGTATACAGCACAGCCTGCATACTATAGCACAGCTCGCGTAGTAGATAACACAGCCCACACAGCAGTATTCAGCACAGACCACACAGTAGTATACAGCACAGACCACACAGTAGTATACAGCACAGCCCACGTAGAAGTATACAGCACAGTCCACACAGTAGTATACAGCACAGCCCACAGAGTAATATATACAGCACAGCCCACAAAGTAATATATACAGCACAGCCCACAAAGTAATATATACAGCACAGCCCACAGAGAACTATATACAGCACAGCCCACAGAGAACTATATACAGCACAGCCCACAGAGAACTATATACAGCCCACAGTAGTATACAGCACAGAGCACAGCCCACAGAGAACTATATACAGCCCACAGTAGTATACAGCACAGAGCACAGCCCACAGAGAACTATATACAGCCCACAGTAGTATACAGCACAGAGCACAGCCCACAGAGAACTATATACAGCCCACAGCAGTATACAGCACAGAGCACAGCCCACAGAGAACTATATACAGCCCACAGTAGTATACAGCACAGAGCACAGCCCACAGAGAACTATATACAGCCCACAGCAGTATACAGCACAGAGCACAGCCCACAGAGAACTATATACAGCCCACAGCAGTATACAGCACAGAGCACAGCCCACAGAGAACTATATACAGCCCACAGCAGTATACAGCACAGAGCACAGCCCACAGAGAACTATATACAGCCCACAGCAGTATACAGCACAGAGCACAGCCCACAGAGAACTATATACAGCCCACAGTAGTATACAGCACAGAGCACAGCCCACAGAGAACTATATACAGCCCACAGTAGTATACAGCACAGAGCACAGCCCACAGAGAACTATATACAGCCCACAGCAGTATACAGCACAGAGCACAGCCCACAGAGAACTATATACAGCCCACAGCAGTATACAGCACAGAGCACAGCCCACAGAGAACTATATACAGCCCACAGTAGTATACAGCACAGAGCACAGCCCACAGAGAACTATATACAGCCCACAGCAGTATACAGCACAGAGCACAGCCCACAGAGAACTATATACAGCCCACAGCAGTATACAGCACAGAGCACAGCCCACAGAGAACTATATACAGCCCACAGCAGTATACAGCACAGAGCACAGCCCAGAGAACTATATACAGCCCACAGTAGTATACAGCACAGAGCACAGCCCACAGAGAACTATATACAGCCCACAGCAGTATACAGCACAGAGCACAGCCCACAGAGAACTATATACAGCCCACAGCAGTATACAGCACAGAGCACAGCCCACAGAGAACTATATACAGCCCACAGCAGTATACAGCACAGAGCACAGCCCACAGAGTACTATATACAGCCCACAGTAGTATACAGCACAGAGCACAGCCCACAGAGTACTATATATAGCACACAGCCCACGGTAGTATACAGCACAGAGCACAGCCCACAGAGAACTATATACAGCCCACAGTAGTATACAGCACAGAGCACAGCCCACAGAGAACTATATATAGCACAGAGCACACAGTAGTATACAGCACAGAGCACAGCCCACAGAGAACTATATACAGCCCACAGTAGTATACAGCACAGAGCACAGCCCACAGAGAGCTATATACAGCCCACAGCAGTATACAGCACAGAGCACAGCCCACAGAGAACTATATACAGCCCACAGCAGTATACAGCACAGAGCACAGCCCACAGAGAACTATATACAGCACAGAGCACAGCCCACAGAGAACTATATACAGCCCACAGCAGTATACAGCGCAGAGCACAGCCCACAGAGAACTATATACAGCCCACAGTAGTATACAGCACAGAGCACAGCCCACAGAGTACTATATACAGCCCACAGTAGTATACAGCACAGAGCACAGCCCACAGAGAACTATATACAGCCCACAGCAGTATACAGCACAGAGCACAGCCCACAGAGAACTATATACAGCCCACAGTGGTATACAGCACAGAGCACAGCCCACAGAGAACTATATACAGCCCACAGTAGTATACAGCACAGAGCACAGCCCACAGAGAACTATATACAGCCCACAGCAGTATACAGCACAGAGCACAGCCCACAGAGTACTATATACAGCCCACAGTAGTATACAGCACAGAGCACAGCCCATAGAGTACTATATACAGCCCACAGTAGTATACAGCACAGAGCACAGCCCATAGAGTACTATATACAGCCCACAGCAGTATACAGCACAGAGCACAGCCCACAGAGAACTATATACAGCCCACATCTCTTCTCTTCCTCCCCTCACCTCCTCCGAGAATGGCCCCACAGTCCAGAAAAAAAAAAAAACTCTCCTCACCTCTCCTCGTGCCCAGCGTTGCTTCCTGGTTCCTGCTCCTGTCTCAGCAGCTGCAGTCTGCCCGGGACACAGCAGGTGCGCGATGATATGACATCATCGCGCACCCGCAGTGTCAGAGGCAGAGCGGGGAATGATGGGAGAGGAGCGTCTGTAGACGCTCTCTCCTCCATCATTGCATTCAACTGTACCGGCGTCTATACGCCGGTATAGTTGAATGCGACGGCGGGGGCGGCGGATTGAGCGGCCCTCCACTGGCACCGGCCCTTCTGGCATTTGCCAGAAGTGCCCTATGGCCAGTCCGGCCCTGCACAGAAGTGACCTCATCTAGAGAAAAATCTCTCTCCAGATCATCCAAGCACTCCACGGAAATTGTGGGTGATTTGTTGAGTTTAATATATGCATTAATTTTCTCTTGGAATGAGTGGGTGGGAAGGTCTTTGAAACGGCCCTTTATGTTATACAGGGAGCTATAGTAATCAGAGAAGCTAGACAAAATTTCTTTGGGGCTGTGGACTGTTTTACCCTTGGCATCTTTAATGTGTGGTATGAATGTTTGTGGGCCCCGTGGATGTAGAGCCTTTGCTAAGTATTTGCCGCTCTTGTTCCCCAGGAGGTAGAATCTACTTCTAATTCGTTCTCCAAGACAACGTGACCTCTGGTCTAGAATTGTTAGTAGTTTCTGTCTAGCTGTGGACAGACTCGTCAGAGTGAGCGGAGACAGGTCTTGCTTGTGTTGCATCTCTAGTTTGTGGATCTGTGAGGAGAGGTCAGCTATGTTGGCCAGGCGTTCTTTTTTAAGACGGGCTCCCTGAGAAATAAGTGCAGCGCCCCAGAGTCCTGGTCGTTGCAGTACTGTGGCTCCGCCGCTAAGGGGAGCTATGGTACGTCTGATGGCACTGAAGGAGTTCATCTGATCAGGTATCACAGACACCAATACATTTTCACAGTCGGGCCTCCAGGGGGAGCTAAGGGTTCTATTCACTAGGCCACTCCCCACCATTGTGGGTAAACTGGGGGTCAGGCAGGAAGTTAGTCAGAAAGCTGACTGGGTTGGAACCAGGCAACACCTTGTGGCAGAGGGTGTTGTGGGGGGAAGATACAGTAGGGTCTCTGTCAGGGGTGGGATCCTGACAGAGGCTTGGCAACTTGAGCGAACGTAACGGGACCGTGCCTGCTCAGGATAGCGGCGGTGCCCAAGGAAGGATCAGAAGCGAGATAGATTGTGCTGAGTGAGAAACGAGATCAAAGCAATAAGGAGAATACCAGTAGGAGTCGTGCTGTAAGACCGAGGCAACATCCTACTGAGGCGCACAACCGGTGGCCGGAACGCCGAGAGAGTATTACAATATTCAGCTTCAAGCAATACTCTAAACAGCGGCAGGACAGTCAGTCTAAGGCGGGCTGTCTCACTTAAATCACCTATGCAGTCTTGGGGGGCAACTTGTGGAGAGGGGCGACTCTAGGGTCCCGGAAGAGCTCCGAGCCTACCCGTCAAACGGGTGCCGTCCCAACCAGAACATCAGGGAGGGACGGAGGATTAGCAGAACATCATCTAATCGAGTTGTGAGGGAACTTAAGAAACAGACACACAGTTGTGGGGACTTTCTGTAAGCACAGCAGGGAAGGACCGCAACACATAGCGCTAGAGGGAAGGCACAGATTTCCACCTGTGAAGAGAACTCTGGAGGTGCCATTGGACCGGCCGGACTTGCGCAGCCTGGTGAACCGTATTCTAGACTGAGGACCCAGAGATCTTCAGTAAAGAGGTAAAGAGACTGCAACCTGGTGTCCTCGTTATTTACTGCACTGCACCACTATCATCATCATCTATCCACATCATTCACTGTGCGCCCCTCGGCAGGGTCACGGACCGGGGCCTAGCCACCGTGACAACCCCAGAGCAGAGACTCAGAGGCACGGTACCGGGTACCCCTCGGCCCTGCGGCAGTGGGGGGCGCTACAACTTGGCGTCACGAACAGGATCTACTTAAGCCTGAAGAATCAGGTCATGTGTGCCTTGGAACTGTGATTTATTGTGCTTGGACTGTACTTTATTGCAAAGACTGTGTACTGCCATTTACCGCCAAAAGTTCCCGCCAAAAGTCGCCACCATTGCGGCGCCACAGGGAGCGCAGAGGAAGAAGAAGGGCGTGCCATGGGAGGATACCACCAAAGCGGCGCCAGAAGTAGCGACTGCCCCCTCCAACTCCTGCTGCGAGAGGACGACCTACCCAGCAGTAGAGGAGAACCGCCCCCTGACTTGCAACGGCGGGAACGAGGTGAAGGAGGAGCTCGACCTCGGAGAAATGGCGGAGCCAGGTGCATGCGTTGCCGCCGAATGCCCGACAGCGACGATGAGCAGCAAGTGCCCGAGCCACAGCGAGGTGATCCTGGCCTGCCCCTGCCCATCAGAGACGGACTTGCGTCCACCGCCGGTGAAGGACCTGAACTCCTTGGAGCCGCCGGTGGAGGAGCCGAGCTTACCTATCCCAGCCACGGAGCCATGGAGGGCGGAGCCACATCCAGAGACCACTCCGGAAGAGCCGTGGTCCGGGCTGCAGCCGATTCCAGTGTCCTTGTCAACGGACCGGAGCGACATCGGTGGAATCACATCAGGCGCAGGTATGGACGGCACCCCTACTCCCCTGGCCGATTCTGCTCTCCCGACCGATCCGGCTCCACTGACCGATCCCGCTCCTGTGACCGCTCCTCACCCCAGCAATAATCGTTCCTTCTTGGTGGAGCGGGTGATCCTCACCTCTAACGCGATGGGGAAGCTAGTGCCTCCGCTACCAACCAAGATGGGAGAACCCATAGATGTGGGCTTAGACGGGGTGATCCTCCGGTGGGACACCCCCTGGACCAGGCCGGATGGAACCCGGGAGGATGGCCTCACCCTTGCCGTGCTCACTTGGGAGCAATATAAGCAATGTTTAATCCACCACTGGAAGGATCGAGACGAGGCCGAACAACATGATACACAACGTAGAAAGTCTGCGCGCGGCAGGAAAGACGTGGTAAAGCGGGGAACTGTGCTGGCCTACCACCCGAAGAGGGGATGGGGCTCCATACAGGAACCGGGACTACCAACTGATGTCTTTGTTACCAGTTATAACGTGAAAACCCCATGCTGCAGTCGAGATGGTGACCCATTACAAAGGGGGGATCAGGTGACCTACACCCGTCATCGGAATGCACAAGGATGGTGCGCCCGGAACGTTCGACGGTGTGAACCTGAGAGAACGCCCCCTGTCGCCCCGATCATGACTGATCCCGATTTGCCAGATCTTGTTCCTATCACCACCGTACGCCTTGTAGCGGCTACTGAACTTGCAAGCAGGATTAGCCTTCAAATCCAGACACCGGCTGATCTGATGGCATCTGAGAGACCAACTACCAGTACAGGTGCTGCGTCGGCCGGGGAACGAAGACCATCTCCCACATTACAAGATGAGTAAGCAGGAATGCTTTAAAATATGTATATAGTTTCTTAACTGTTTGTTCGTTTTCTGTTTTGCTGCTAAACCCGTTCAGGGTTAACTTTTAAAGGGATCCCTTTGTTGACCCGGGATCCCTATTGTTTGTTTATTTTTTCTGAGTTTTGCACAAAGTTTCCCGAACTGCCGCAATCATGAACAGTGCATGATACAAACTTTTTGTAAATAGTTTGCACCTTATTAAAGGTGCTCCCTACTGGTTTTACTTCAAAAAGGACTCTTTGTGAAGATACCACACTGGAACCTTTGCTGAGTACGGACTGGTAGCTTGAGAAGATATGCTACCTCATAGAGACTTGGTCCCCTCTTAAAGGGGATGTTCATGTGTTGCACTTAAGAGAATAGTATTGCTTTAAGACTGAGAGATAGCAATAATGTTTTGATAAAGAGAACGTGATGATAATGTTTGTGTGAGAAAGTTATATGTATCCAATTAGTTAATTGTAAAGAAATGCTGATGATGTTCCCTGAAAGTGAAAGATAGAAGAAGGATGCAGTAGGCCCGTAGGGGTGGATGTAGTGTCCAGCATACATGTCAGTAAGAAAAATAATGAGAAAGTTAAATGTTCTATAGAAAATGTTTGATAATGTTGATAGATAATGAGGATAGAAGGTGAACCCTGAGTCCTCCTAGGAGTCATGTAGAGGTGGCTCGGTGCTCTTAAACTGAAAGTAATGTTATGTTCTATACTGTGTATAGTAGTTGAAAAGACAGAAGGCTCGGGCTGAAAGGAGCGGTCCTGTAAGAAAGGAGAGGCAGTAGGTCTGGTGCCGTTAGGACAGGCGGTCCTGCAGATTTAAAGAAGGAGAATGTAAAAGTTAAATTGCCTTATAATGTGATTATAAGAAGGTCTTTAGCGGATTCAGAGTGTACATCCTTAAAGGCGATGTTAAGTTATTGTTCAAAAGTTTGTACTAGTAGAATACCCGGTTGGGTAAGAAAAGTTATTTATAGCATGTTGCTATGATATTTAACTATGTTTGTAACGTTCAAGTGTCCTCACCTCCCATAAAGGGAAGCTCTGTTAAATATACTTATTGTTATTGCACTCAACAAAACTGTATGTCTTTTTGCTAACTTGTATTGTTGTTTTCTTCTCAGTCCCGGAGTACTGTGTTTAACCAGGGGGGAGTGCAGCGCCCCAGAGTCCTGGTCGTTGCAGTACTGTGGCTCCGCCGCTAAGGGGAGCTATGGTACGTCTGATGGCACTGAAGGAGTTCATCTGATCAGGTATCACAGACACCAATACATTTTCACAGTCGGGCCTCCAGGGGGAGCTAAGGGTTCTATTCACTAGGCCACTCCCCACCATTGTGGGTAAACTGGGGGTCAGGCAGGAAGTTAGTCAGAAAGCTGACTGGGTTGGAACCAGGCAACACCTTGTGGCAGAGGGTGTTGTGGGGGGAAGATACAGTAGGGTCTCTGTCAGGGGTGGGATCCTGACAGAGGCTTGGCAACTTGAGCGAATGTAACGGGACCGTGCCTGCTCAGGATAGCGGCGGTGCCCAAGGAAGGATCAGAAGCGAGATAGATTGTGCTGAGTGAGAAACGAGATCAAAGCAATAAGGAGAATACCAGTAGGAGTCGTGCTGTAAGACCGAGGCAACATCCTACTGAGGCGCACAACCTGTGGCCGGAACGCCGAGAGAGTATTACAATATTCAGCTTCAAGCAATACTCTAAACAGCGGCAGGACAGTCAGTCTAAGGCGGGCTGTCTCACTTAAATCACCTATGCAGTCTTGGGGGGCAACTTGTGGAGAGGGGCGACTCTAGGGTCCCGGAAGAGCTCCGAGCCTACCCGTCAAACGGGTACCGTCCCAACCAGAACATCAGGGAGGGACGGAGGATTAGCAGAACATCATCTAATCGAGTTGTGAGGGAACTTAAGAAACAGACACAACAGTTGTGGGGACTTTCTGTAAGCACAGCAGGGAAGGACCGCAACACATAGCGCTAGAGGGAAGGCACAGATTTCCACCTGTGAAGAGAACTCTGGAGGTGCCATTGGACCGGCCGGACTTGCGCAGCCTGGTGAACCGTATTCTGGACTGAGGACCCAGAGATCTTCAGTAAAGAGGTAAAGAGACTGCAACCTGGTGTCCTCGTTATTTACTGCACTGCACCACTATCATCATCATCTATCTACATCATTCACTGTGCGCCCCTCGGCAGGGTCACGGACCGGGGCCTAGCCACCGTGACAACCCCAGAGCAGAGACTCAGAGGCCCGGTACCGGGTACCCCTCGGCCCTGCGGCAGTGGGGGGCGCTACATAAGTATACCCCGCAAGACGCTCTTAAGAGCCTCCCATTGCATTGAAGGGGGCGTTGGATCCCCTGTATGATTTGCCACAAAATCTGTGATTGCACCCTTCATTGCCGACACACAGATCGGGTCCTGTAGTAGACTTTCATTTAGTCGCCAGGAAAAACTAGATCTTGTGGAAGGATCCAGCCGTATTGAGAAGTATATGGGTGCGTGGTCGGACCACAATACAGACCCTATATCCGCCTTCACCTCAAAATCCAATAAACACTGAGAAAGGGGGGGGAGGAGGGGGGAGGGGGAAGGGAGGGAGGGGGAAGGGGGCGAGGGAGGGGGGGAAGAGGGGGGGAGAGGGGGGGAGGGAGGCAAGAGGGAGTGGGGAAGAGGGGAGAGGAGGGGGGTGAGAAAAGGGAAGGAGGGAAGGGGGGGAAAGAAAAAGAAAAAAAAAAAGGGGGGGGGGGAGATTAATAGGCAAACCAGCAATTCACTAACACTATCTCAGAGTTAAGTAGTTAGGCCTATAAACAATTAAGAAGTTGTGTATGACAAGGCGTGCATAGTTCAAAACCAGATCGGTGTGTGAATCAGTGGAACTAATAACGAACTATGAAAGTGTAAAAGAGAACATCACAGGAGAAGGCAGCGTTTGACAGGGGCTCCTCTCAAGGTGGGTCCGGGGGGGAACCAGTCTTCTTACGCTGCTTAGATTGCTGTGCTTTCAGCCATCTTGGGGGAATGTCTGGAAGTTGGGGTGAGCGCGAGTCCGGGAGGTCAGTCATTGGTAGTTCAAAGGTTCCTAGCAGGTTGGCCAGGTCACCCAGATTGCGGAAGATGGCCGTCTTCCCGTCTTTAAAGGCAATCAGCTGTAATGGGTATCCCCATCTATAAGTAATGTCTCTGTCCTTGAGGAGAGACAATAAGGGCCGTAATGCTCTCCTGAGCTGTAACGTGCGCCTAGATAGATCGGACAGTAGTAAAATTTGAGTTCCACAGTAGTTGATGGTGCCCCTCCGCCTGACAGCCAACATGATGGCCTCCTTGGTTTTATAGTAATGAACTCTACAGATGACGTCCCTAGGTCTCGATTCTGATGTCGGTTTGGGTCCCAGGGATCTGTGTATACGGCCGAACTCAACTGAGCCGCCTTCCTCACCGTCGAGGAGGTCAAGGAATATTTTCTGTACAGTAGAGTCCAGATCAGGGGGATTTACTGATTCAGGGAGGCCGCGGATTCTGATGTTGTTACGTCTGTTGCGATTTTCTAAGTCCTCCATTCCTGTCGCAAACTCCTCCAGTCTTTGAGCGTGGCTAGCTATAATCTCCCTGTGGGTTTGTAGTTCTTGTAAAATAATGTACTGAGACTTCTCTACCTCTTCCACCCGAGTTGTAAATTCTGATTTGAGAGCGTGTAGCTCTTTTTTGTAGGAGTTTTCAATACGACAGGCGAAAGCCTCCAAGTCTGATTTAGTAGGGAGAGATCTGATGAATTTGCTAAGCTCGTTAACAGACACATCTGGGAGTTCGTTATTGTCATCCCCTTCATTGGCCAATCTTTCAGGGGAGCCCTGGTGGGCTGGTGGATCATGTATGTTAGAGCTATCACCTGGGGTCTTGGTGGAGGATTTGGATCTTGTGTTCCTGTGTTGGCCATTTGTATGGAGATAACGATCCATGTTGCCAGGGAGAGGGTCTGAATCTGGAAGCAGTCCAGAACACTTTCCGGTCTTACCCATACACGCCTGCGAGACTTCAACTACTAATAGGTGGCTGCGGGGGGGATTTGGAGGGCATGTGTGACTACATTAGGCAGGCAGACCTCTCAGCAGCAGGTTCTTTTCCCCTATAGGAATCCTGGGCTCAATGGGGGGTTAGGCCTGAGGTTTTATGGCCTATGAGTGGGTCAATAAAGACAGGCTTAATTGTGATTAAGAGGCTATTCCCTTATGGGGGCCCCGTGTTTGGTGCCAAAAATAGAGGAAGAGGGAAGCCTCCTAAGTCCTGAGTTGGCGCTGTACTCCACCTTCCACTCTAGTCCAGTGAGACAATGGGAACGCGAGGGGATGGTAGAGACAGGCAGCGGGGGCGACCAGAGGACAGGCTGCACCCAGAGCTGGTGACTGGTAGCGAGACGGCAGGATGGGCACCGCCGTGGTCAGCGTCTAACTCCCGCGCCTCTGGCACTCCCACAGACACCCAGGCCTGCTGTGCGTCTCCCTCCCTGCCTCGCGTCCCGGTACCTGTAGCGTGGGCCTGACCTCCTCCGTGCTCTGTCCACCTCCAGAGAGCCGTATCAAGGTGGTAGCAGCGTCACCTCTCCTGGTCACCTCAGGCGCCGGTCAGTGCTCCTCCGTCCCGGGGCCCCTCCAGCTGGTGGGACCACGTACAGGATGGGCACCGGCTCCGCTTCGCTCAGGTATGCGATTTCTTCTATGGCTTTTCTGGACGTCGCTATCGCCGGCTGCAGCGGTGACCTCGGCAGTGGAACGGGGGGGGGCACCGAGGCGATCCCCGTCGATCCTTGGTCTTCGCTGTGGTGGTGCTCAGTGATGCAGCAGCGTGCTGAAGCAGGGTCCTCCGTGGTGAGCCAGGCGGCTCCGGCGCTGTGGCCGGTCTCCTGCGTCCCAGACAGGGGAAGGATCGCTGGGCAGGCGTGACGCTCCTCAGCGTAGTTCTCTGGTGCGGTCGCACCCCTTACCGCTCGGTGTCCAGAAGAGTCTCCTGACTCTTATCGGTCCCCAGCGTCACTCCTCTGACAAATGAGGATCCGACCCCAGCTCTCAGGTATGTTCGGCCTGGGTTTAAAATAGTTCAAGGGGCTGCAGAGGAGGCCGCGGTGATCAGCCCTCAGGGCTGTACTGTGAAGGCGGGAAAGCCTTCACCATGCGGCCTGTGGGCCCAAATCTTCAGATAGTAAATTTTGTAGTCCAGGTCTCAAGAGTGGGTCAATTTTGGGATCAGAGTGATCCTGATGGGGTCTCAGATAGAAGGCTGTTTAGGGCTAGGTAGGTGGGGGTGATGTGTGTGGATTTAGGAAAGAATCCCACGGGAGCTCAGGAGCCACACGTCTCCTCCGTTGCAGTCCTAGGTCACGCCCCCGATAGACCATTATTTTTAATCTTTTTTAATCTTTAAAGACTCCATAATAACAGGGTCTGTACCACAGGACTGGTGTATAGCAAATGTGGTGCCAATATTCAAAAAGGGGACAAAAACTGAACTCGGTAATTATAGGCCAGTAAGCTTAACCTCTACTGTGGGTAAAATCCTGGAGGGCATTCTAAGGGATGCTATACTGGAGTATCTGAAGAGGAATAACCTCATGACCCATTATCAGCATGGGTTTACTAGGGACCGTTACTGTCAGACTAATCTGATCAGCTTCTATGAAGAGGTAAGTTCCGGACTGGACCAAGGGAACCCAGTGGACATAGTGTATATGGACTTTTAAAAAGCTTTTGATACGGTGCCACACAAAAGGTTGATACATAAAATGAGAATAATGGGGATAGGGGATAGGGGAAAATATGTGTAAGTGGGTTAAGAGCTGGCTCAGGGATAGGAAACAAAGGGTGGTTATTAATGGAGCACACTCGGACTGGGTTGCGGTTAGCAGTGGGGTACCACAGGGGTCAGTATTGGGCCCTCTTCTTTTTAACATATTTATTAATGACCTTGTAGGGGGCATTCAGAGCAGAATTTCAATATTTGCAGATGACACTAAACTCTGCAGGGTAATCAATACAGAGGAGGACAATTTTATATTACAGGATGATTTATGTAAACTAGAAGCTTGGGCTGATAAATGGCAAATGAGCTTTAATGGGGATAAATGTATGGTCATGCACTTGGGTAGAAGTAATAAGATGAATAACTATGTGCTTAATTCTAAAACTCTGGGCAAAACCGTCAATGAAAAAGACCTGGGTGTATGGGTGAATGACAAACTCATATTCAGTGGCCAGTGTCAGGCAGCTGCTACAAAGGCAAATAAAATAATGGGATGCATTAAAAGAGGCATAGATGCTCATGAGGAGAACATCATTTTACCTCTATACAAGTCAGTAGTGCGACCACACTTAGAATACTGTGTACAGTTCTGGTCTCCGGTGTAAAAGAAAGACATAGCTGAACTAGAGCGGATGCAGAGAAGAGCGACCAAGGTTATTAGAGGGCTGGGGGGTCTGCAATACCAAGATAGGTTATTACACTTGGGGCTATTTAGTTTGGAAAAACGAAGACTAAGGGGTGATCTTATTTTAATGTATAAATATATGAGGGGACAGTACAAAGACCTTTCTGATGATCTTTTTAATCATAGACCTGAGACAGGGACATGGGGGCATCCTCTACGTCTGGAAGAAAGAAGGTTTAAGCATAATAACAGACACGGGTTCTTTACTGTAAGAGCAGTAAGACTATGGAACTCTCTGCCGGATGATGTTGTAATGAGTGATTCATTACTTAAATTTAAGAGGGGAGTGGATGCCTTTCTGGAAAAGTATAATGTTACAGGATATATATACTAGATTCCTTGATAGGGCGTTGACCCAGGGAACTAGTCTGATTGCCGTATGTGGAGTCGGGAAGGAATTTTTTTCCCCAAGTGGAGCTTACTATTTTCCACATGTTTTTTTTTTGCCTTCTTCTGGATCAACATGTTAGGGCATGTTAGGTTAGGCTATGGGTTGAACTAGATGGATTTAAAGTCTTCCTTCAACCTTAATAACTATGTTACTATGCATATAGCACAGCCACGTAGTATATTGCACAGCCCACATAGTATATTGCCCAGCCACATAGTATATTGCCCAGCCACGTAGTATATTGCCCAGCCACGTAGTATATTGCACAGCCACGTAGTATATTGAACAGCCACGTAGTATATTGCACAGTGATGTAGTATATAGCACAGCCACGGAGTATACTGCACAGCCACGTAGTATATTGCCCAGCGACGTAGTATATTGCCCAGCCACGTAGTATATTGCACAGCCACGTAGTATATTGTACAGCCACGTAGTATATTGAACAGCCACGTAGTATATTGAACAGCTACGTAGTATATTGCACAGCGACGTAGTATATAGCACAGCCCCAGAGTATATAGCACAGTCCATGTAGTATATTGCACAGCAAAATAGTATATAGCACAGCCACAGAGTATATTGCACAGACCACGGAGTATATTGCACAGCCCACGGAGTATATACTCACCTTCCGTCCGCAGCTGTCACCGCTGCATGTGCTGCGCTGTTTCCTGCTGTCGCGGCTGTCATCAATGACCGCGGCCGTCATCAATGACCGCGGCCGTCATCACTGACCGTGGCCGTCATCACTGACCGCGGCCATCATCATTGACCGCGGCCGCTAATTTAGTCCCCAGCTTTTGGCCGCGGTAGGCCCAACAGCGCCCATGGTCCCGGCCGGGCCTGTACGGAGTGGGCGGGGACTCGCTCTGCATACTTCCTGGCCTCCCCGCCCTTTTGTCTATGCCCACTGGCTGGCCGCGATCAATGAATATCCGTGACAGACAGAAAGACGGAAGTGACCCTTAGACAATTGTATAGTAGATATGTGAGGAACGGTGATGTCACTGCTGTAATATATCATTATATGTGAGGAGCAGTGATGTCACTGCTGTAATATATCATTATATGTGAGGAGCGATGATGTCACTCGTGCCTTAGGTTAAAGTTTTTTTCCCCCTTTCTCACTATGTGTTATATGTGACTTGCAGTCAACGTAGTCTCCAGGACATGTATGAATGGAAAGAGGACACACGTGGGGTCAATGCTGCCCGTATCCAAAAACGTCAAAACATCCAGAAACAACAAGAAATCCAGTTGGCAAATAAAGAACTTGTAATGGTGAGAAAAAAGCACAGCAGAAGTACGATTATCTCATTATAATTATCATCACCATAAATGTATTATTGCCTCTCTATACAAGAATATAACTACTATAATACTGCCCCTATGTACAAGAATATAACTACTATAATACTGCCCCCTATGTACAAGAATATAACTGCTATAATACTGCTCCTATGTACAAGAATATAACTATTATAATACTGTCCTCTATTTACAAGAATATAATTACTGTAATACTGCCTTCTATGCAGAAGAATATAGTTACTATAATACCGCCCCTATGTAAAAGAATATAACTACTAAAATACTGCTCCTATGTACAAAAATATAACTACTGTAGTACTGCCCTCTTTGTACAAGAATTGTACAAGAATATAACATCTGGACCCGTGGAAGCATGTTAAACGCGAAACAGCCATAGTCCTGTTTTTTTGCCTGCATACCTACATCCGTCCTGCCCTCAAAAACCTTGTCCATGAAAAGCTTTCTTAAATAAAGGAGTTAGGTTTTTATGACCTGGTAAATGGAGTGTTGCTGCTTTTTTTTCCTTTATTTTGGATAACTACTATAATACTGTCCCCTATGTACAAGAATACAACTACTATAATAGTGCCGCTATGTACAAGAATATAACTGCTATAATACTGCCCCCTATGTACAAGAATATAACTACTATAATACTGCTCCTATGTACAAAAATATAACTATTATAATACTGTCCCTATGTACAAGAATATTACTACTATAATACTGGTCCTATGTACAAGAATATAACTACTATAATACTGCTCCTATGTACAAGATTATAACTATTATAATACTACCCCCTATGTACAAGAATATAACTACTATAATACTGTCCCCTATGTACAAGAATATAACTACTATAATACTGCCCCATGTACAAGAATATAACTACTATAATACTGCCCCCTATGTACAAGAATATAACTACTATAATACAGCTCCCTATGTACAAGAATAAAACTACTATAATACTGCCCCTATGTGCAAGAATATAACTACTATAATACTGCTCCTATGTACAAGAATATAACTACTATAATACTGCCCCTATGTACAAGAATATAACTACTATAATACTGCTCCCTATGTACAAGAATATAACTACTATAATACTGTCCCCTATGTACAAGAATATAACTACTATAATACTGCTCCTAGGTACAAGAATATAATTACTATAATACTGCCCCTATGTACAAGATTATAACTATTATAATACTGCCTCCTATGTACAAGAATATAATTACTATACTACTGCCCCCTGTGTACAAGAATATAATTACTATACTACTGTCCCCTATGTACAAGAATATAACTACTATAATACTGCCCCATGTACAAGAATATAACTACTATAATACTGCCCCCTATGTACAAGAATATAACTACTATAATACTGCTCCTATGTACAAGAATATAACTACTATAATACTGCCCCATGTACAGGAATATAACTACTATAATACTGCCCCTATGTACAAGAATATAACTACTATAATACTGCCCCTATGTACAAGAATATAACTACTATAATACTGCCCCTATGTACAAGAATATAACTACTATATTACTGCCCTCTATGTACAAGAATATTACTACTATAATACTGCTCCTATGTTCAGTAATATAACTACTATAATACTGCCCATATACACAAGAATATAACTACTATAATACTGCTCCTATGTTCAGTAATATAACTACTATAATACTGCCCATATACACAAGAATATAACTACTATAATACTGCTCCTATGTACAAGAATATAACTACTATACTACTGCCCCCTGTGTACAAGAATATAATTACTATACTACTGTCCCCTATGTACAAGAATATAACTACTATAATACTGCCCCATGTACAAGAATATAACTACTATAATACTGCCCCCTATGTACAAGAATATAACTACTATAATACTGCCCCCTATGTACAAGAATATAACTACTATAATACTGCTCCTATGTACAAGAATATAACTACTATAATACTGCTCCTATGTACAAGAATATAACTACTATACTACTGCCCCCTGTGTACAAGAATATAATTACTATACTACTGTCCCCTATGTACAAGAATATAACTACTATAATACTGCCCCATGTACAAGAATATAACTACTATAATACTGCCCCCTATGTACAAGAATATAACTACTATAATACTGCCCCCTATGTACAAGAATATAACTACTATAATACTGCTCCTATGTACAAGAATATAACTACTATAATACTGCTCCTATATACAAGAATATAACTACTATACTACTGCCCCCTGTGTACAAGAATATAATTACTATACTACTGTCCCCTATGTACAAGAATATAACTACTATAATACTGCCCCATGTACAAGAATATAACTACTATAATACTGCCCCCTGTGTACAAGAATATAACTACTATAATACTGCTCCTATGTACAAGAATATAACTACTATAATACTGCCCCTATGTACAAGAACATAACTACTATAATACTGCCCCTATGTACAAGAATATAACTACTATAATACTGCCCCTATGTACAAGAATATAACAACTATAATACTGCTCCTATGTACAAGAATATAACTACTATACTACTGCCCCCTGTGTACAAGAATATAATTACTATACTACTGTCCCCTATGTACAAGAATATAACTACTATAATACTGCTCCATGTACAAGAATATAACTACTATAATACTGCCCCCTATGTACAAGAATATAACTACTATAATACTGCCCCCTGTGTACAAGAATATAACTACTATAATACTGCTCCTATGTACAAGAATATAACTACTATAATACTGCCCCTATGTACAAGAATATAACTACTATAATACTGCCCCTATGTACAAGAATATAACTACTATAATACTGCCCCTATGTACAAGAATATAACAACTATAATACTGCTCCTATGTACAAGAATATAACTACTATACTACTGCCCCCTGTGTACAAGAATATAATTACTATACTACTGTCCCCTATGTACAAGAATATAACTACTATAATACTGCTTCTATGTACAAGAGTATAACTATTATAATACTGCTCCTATGTACAAGAATATAACTACTATAATACTGCCCCATGTACAAGAATATAACTACTATAATACTACCCCTATGTACAAGAATATAACTACTATAATACTGCCCCTATGTACAAGAATATAACTACTATAATACTGCCCCTATGTACAAGAATATAACTACTATAATACTGCCCCCTATGTACAAGAATATAACTACTATAATACTGCCCCCTATGTACAAGAATATAACTACTATAATACTGCCCCATGTACAAGAATATAACTACTATAATACTGCCATCTCTGTAGATGTTTAATGACTGTCTTTTTTAGCTCCGCAGGGCTGCTCTTCGATGTCTTTTTGAGGAGGAATATCTCCAGTATCAGCAGGAGCTGAATTTCATTGGAAAGACATTGTATGTGCAGAGACTCTGAGACTCTCACTCACCCTGTACCACTACGTGGCTTTATATTTTCTTTTCAAATGTTTGGAGGCATTAAAGTGACAGCATGCCCATGTGAGTGGATTCTTTTTAGCAGTTCACACCTGAATGTACACATTATATAAATGATCATACTGGTGTCCGGTGTATATATCGCAGTGCTGCACCATGACTGCATCATCAGGGGTACAAACACGTCGACACAGAAATTTTAATTATATGTAATATCTTCTGCTGAGCCTTGTATCTAATTCCACCATGTGCGATAATGTCTGCTGAGCTCCCCTATGATCAGTGCATGGTCCTGCTGGGTTTCTGTGTGGTCTCTACGGTTAACTTTTACCTGTATATTACTATTATGGGGTTGGGGATTTCCTATGCTACAGTCTGGGAAACTGTGAGGGAAGAGTTAACTCTACAGATGGTAGTCTTGACATTGGGGAGATAAATGCCTTCTTTCTTTCTGAGAACAATGCTGTAGTGTGTGGGGAGTGTTCAGATGGTGGTAATTCCACCAGTGCCCAGGAGAGGGTAGCCTGAGCTGCCGTATGTCATCTGCTCCGTTATCTCATTATTACAATCCTGGGGGATGACTTCTGATCTAATGCCGCTCTGTCATCTGTCACCCACTCCTGATCATCCCAGTCAACTCCAAACACAAATGGCGTGCCACCCGCCAATCATTATCCTATATGACTAGGAGAATCTCCAGTACAGAGAAGCACAGCCCCTGAACACGGGGAAAACTGAGAACAATAGGTCTCGTTGGGTTCAAACATTTGTTTTCCTAATTTATCAACCAAAATATTGTTTTTGCTTTACAAGGATGTACCAAACAGTCGTTTTCTAAAGGAGCATTTGATGGGAATACATTCAGTTTTACACTTCTGCATCTTCAGAAACAAAATCTCCTAGAAATCTTTGGTATCGGCACATCCCAGTATTCCTGTCAGGACTGTTTTGTTGGGTGTCCCGGACTAGGGGCTTCTTGCTTGTCCGTAATGCTAGGGGCGCCGTTGCTTGCACTGTTTCAGTATTACTTCTGATAATGAAGACGGTGGGGCCACGCAACTTGCCTTACTCCTTTATTCACCCTCATTCTGTACCCTTCCCCCACCCAGGGAAGAGGGGAGTAGTAGAGTACCGTAATACACCAACCAGAGTAACAAGGTAATATGAACAGGGGTAACGGAAAATACCAAACATGCAAATATAATCACGCATAAACAGAGGGAGGCATCGGGGAGTGGAGGATGGAGTAAAACCAAAGTAGGAGACGGAGGGGAATTTAGCATACAACCAAAACCTAGCAACAGCCTCAGATAAATCCATCAAATGCCTTCTCAGAAAACAACTACAAACAACCATCTCCTAACCATGCAGCATAAGCTAGCTCTGGCAATGAGTTTTAGAAAGGGCCCAGATTATATAGGAGAGGGGAATGGCTAACAGTGAACAGCTGAGAGCCTTAATGCAGGAAAGATTCCAAGATCTCAACTGAGCAGATTAACACCTGCACTGCTAAAAGATACCTGCGCTGTTTAATATGAAAGTGAAGTGCTTCTAAGGGTATGTTTCCACAGTCAGGAAACGCTGCTTGTTTGACGCTGCGCAGAGCTGCAGCGTCAAACAAGCAGCGTCCAGATGTTCCAGCATAGTGGAGGGGATTTTATGAAATCCCGTCTCCACTATGCGTGGAAACCCGCACGCGGCGGCCCTGCGACTCCGGACATGCTGCGCGTCTTTTCAGATCGCAGCATGTCCGTACACCTTGCGGGGACGCAGCGTCCCCGCAAGGCATATCACAGAGCGCTATGGGAGAGAGCGATCATCCCGGATGTGAAGAGTTAACACATCCGGCATGATCGCGTCCCAGAAAGGGGGCGGGGCTTAGCGCCGAGCGGCTTCGCCACTGCGGCGATACCGCCGGCCATCCTGACAGTGGAAACATACCCTTAGGGTATGTGTCCACGTTCAGGCTTGCTTCAGGCTTTGGTCAGGATTTTATGCAAGTAAAATCCTGACCAAAACTGCACCTGAGGTCACTGGCAGGTCACCTGCGGTGTGCCTGCGTGTTTTGCTCATTGTAGCAACATGCTGCGTTTTGAAAAAACGCACCGCATGTGCGTTTTCGCGGGAAAAACCGCATGCGTTTTTTCCTGCACAGTGGAGACGGGATTTCATTAAATCCCCTCCACTATGCTGTAACATCTGGACGCTGCGTTTTTGACGCTGCGGCTCAGCGCTGCGTCAAAAACGCAGCGTTTCCTGAACGTGGACACATACCCTAAGGCTACTTTCACACATCAGTTTTTTGCCGTCAGGCTCAATCCGGCGATTTTAGAAAGAAACGGATCGGTCGCAGATTGTGAAAAACTGATGAGACTGATCCGTTTTTTCACCGGATCCGACTAGCTGATCTGGAGAGAGAGCGACAGAGACCCCAGAATAGAAAACGCATGCTTGGTTAAAAAAAAAAGGAATCAGTCACTGGATTCCATCATTTGATGGATCTGGCACTAAGGGTTCCATTATAGCAAACGACGGACGGTGACGGATCCGTCGCTGTCCGTTTTTTCGATGGACACAAAAAGCGTTACAATGTCTGTTTTTTTTCCGGCTGCCGAAAAAACAATTTTTAACGGATCCGGTGAAAAACCAAAGAAACGAGAGACCATCCGTCACAATCTATTGCTAATATAAGTCTATGAGAAAAAAAAAAGGATCCGGTGGCAACTTTTGCCGGATCCGTTTTTTTCAAAATTCACTGGATTGTGCAGGACGGCAAAAAACTGGTGTGTGAAGGCAGCCTAAACAGTGCAGGAGTAGGAGAAATTAGATGTTGCGGTTATTTGGTTTTTCTCTGTCTCTGTAAACCCATGACAGTTGCCTGTTTTTCAGTTTTGGCACATCCCAGGATTCCCTGGTTGTTCAGTTTCTACATGTCATGGGGATACCACGACAGTGTGAGGTCAGACAATCGCAGTGTCTTCACCGTCCTGTTAGCATTCTTGGCTTTCTTTGCTGCAAGGGTTAAAATTCTTAGTTGGACTCCTGGAGTTCTGTCTTGGGTTGTATCAGCTGTTCTGAGTTCTTACTTCCAGCAGGTATAAGAACCCTCCTCCTTGCTTCTGATCTTGTCAATGATCGTTACCACTACCTGGTTTGGAGTTGGAGAGTTTTTCAGGAGATTGCTGCATGTAGTTGGCTTGCACATTTATCCTTCTCCTCTCCCATTTGGTTTCTCCTACCTATCCATCCCTGTTTCCCACTCTCTTTTTTTGTGAGTGTATATGTAAGATTGTAGTTTTCTTTTATCCCTGTCTGTTTACTCATGTCTCTCTGGTTAGTGTTTGCCTATAAAATTCAGCCTCTCATCTCCCCGGGATATCCTAGAGCGACACCAACTTCAAGGGATCGAGTAGGTACAGTCCCTTGTCACTATGTGACACTGTACGTCCCAGTATTCCCTTATTCCGTATCTGCATATCCCAGCATTCTCTATTTGTTCGGTATCTAAAGGGAAAAGACAGGCACAACGATAACATACACAGACAGACATATTCATGTATCCTATAGATACATGTAATACCCAATATCTGGGGTATGCGTATGTGTACTGGACTAAGCATTGAACATGACCTTCGGTAAATTATAATGCAAACAGAGAAGAAATAAGGAACTGAAATAATAGTCAAAAGATACAATAAAATAAGATAAATACTTTTATTAACCCCTTTCCGACATTGGACGTAATAGTACACCAATGCCGGACTCAGCGCTGGAGCCCGCACCTTTCCGGGCACATGACATCTGGTCTATACAGCTGACATGCGCCCGCAACAGCCACGGGTGGAAATGTGATCCACCCGCAGCTGCTAACTAGTTAAATGCCACTGTCAATCTCTGACAGCAGCATTTAACTTGCGCTTACTAGAAGCGCATTGCTATTCCCGCCCATCGGTGACCCGTCTCACATAATCGCGGGTCACCGATGGGTCGGCATGACGACCAGAGGTCTTCAGCAGACTTCTATGGTTGTCATTGTCAGATTGCTATGAGTGCCACCCTATGGTCGGCGTTCATAACAAGTGAGCATTTCTGCTACATACAGGCGATCTGATCATCGTAGTGTGTAGCAGAGACGAACAAAGTACTGCAGCTTCTAGTCTCCCATGGAGACTATTGAAGCATGCAAAAAGTAAAAAAAAATGTTTTAAAAAAAGAAAAAATATATAAGGGTAAGTTCACACTGGTCGTTTTTGATGTGTTTCTATTTCTGCAGCCAACCCTGATTTCTTGGCAGGAAAGAACATGCGGCAAAAACGCATGTTTTGGTGCATTTTTGCAGTGGTTTTGGTGCTTTTTTTTCATGCGTTTTTGGGGCTAGCTTGTGCTTCTTTGTGCTTGCTAATAAAGTTTGAGTTCCCCCAGAGAAAAGAAAATACTTCCTGTAGAACCATACCTCTAGATCCTTTGAAAAGCTGGCAATTCAGCAGCCACGTACAGTAAAATCACAGAGTGACTGGTTAGAATAGAATAGGTAGAATCGATATATACACATAGGATAGATATATATTTTTGTGTCACTGACATCTTTATTTCTAATAGATAGAATAAAAGCCAGCTATTCAGCAGCTGTGTACAGTGAAATCACAGCAGAAGTTGACAGGATAGAATAGATGGATTATATACAGTATATACACATAGAATATGTAGATATATAGATGTCGGTGACATATACAATTAGTACAGTGTGTGTGCAGCTTAGGCTACTTTCACATTAGCATTTTAATCTGCAGCGTTTAATCCGCAAACGCAAGGACACGAAAAACGCATGAAAACGCGTGTAAACGCAGCGTTTTTAAAACGCTTACGGTTACCGCATGCGTCATTAAAACGCTGCGTTTACATGCTTTTGCTTGCGTTTTCCATGCGTTTGCGTTTTTGTGCGCATGTCGCAAAAATTTACCAGAGAAAAAATCTAGATGCAAGAACCAGCCAATGGGACTACAGAGGGCGTGTATTATGTGAAATCTATATATAGACCCTAGGACAGCTGAAATCTTCAGATTTTGCTCCTGTGTCCTGTGACAAGATGGATCTTCACATGGATAGCTATTACTTCAAACTGGATCTGAGCATCAAGATTTTTCTGGCATGTGCGTTTGCTTGGGAGCAACACCGAAACCGGGAAAGACAGAGAAGGACACGGCGTAGGCGGTTTTGGCAACACCCCATTGTAGAACTGCGTGAGAGCCGTGGTGCATATCACACCCTGTATGGTGAGCTCAATGAGAACCCAGAAAAATTCCCGGAATATAGACAGGATGTCACAAGACTCTTTCCGTGATTTGCTTGATCGTGTCCAAGGAGCCATCCGGAGACAGGACACACAGCTCCGTAGAGCCATTCCACCAGAGGAACGTCTCCTGGTTACCTTAAGGTACGTAATAATTCTAAACAAAAGCTACCCAAAATTTTTTGCAGGTCTGATGTTTTTTTGCCTATTTTATAAATTATTTATTCTTACTACAGATTTCTTGCAACTGGAGAGAGCTCGTCATCCCTTCATTTCCAGTACCGCCTTGGGATTTCCACGCTGTCCGGAATTGTTTTTGAAACCTGCCGGGCTTTATGGACCATTCTCCGTGAGGAATTTATACCCATACCGTTTTTGAAACCTGCCGGGCTTTATGGACCATTCTCCGTGAGGAATTTATACCCATACCCACGGAGGACATGTGGAAAGAAATTGCTGACAAATTTTGGACTGTTTGTGATTTTCCCAACTGTTTGGGTGCGGTGGATGGGAAGCACATCCGGATTACCAAACCAGCCAGAACGGGATCACAGTTCTTCAACTACAAAAAATATTTTTCAGTAGTTCTTATGGCAATAGCCGATGCGGACTGTCGCTTCATTGCTGTGGACATTGGTGCTTTTGGCCGTGGCAACGATTCACAGACTTTTAAAACCTCTGATATGGGCCGACGTGTTTATGGCAAAAATTTTAATTTCCCACAGCCACGACCACTCCCCTACACTCAAGGCCCACCGCTGCCATTTGTAATGGTTGGGGATGAGGCCTTTCAGATGAGTGAAAATCTCCTGAAGCCCTATTCAAGTCGGGACTTGAACCGCACAAAACGGATCTATAACTACAGAGTAACCAGGGCACGCAGAACAGTAGAGTGTGCCTTCGGGATTATGGTGTCCAAATGGCGCATTCTAGCAACTGCAATAAATCTAAAAATGGAGACAGTGGATGAGGTGGTTAAAGCCTGTGTGGTTCTCCACAATTTCATTCTGGCTAAGGAGCGACCCACCATAGAACTTGATGAACCTGTTGCAAACCCTTTGCCTGATTACCGTCATCACCCGCTGCGGTCAACAGTTGAAGTAGGCCACATGCGGGACCAATTTGCAGCCTTTTTTGACTCTGACATTGGACGTGTGCCATGGCAGGACAATATGGTGTAAAATGTACTGCTGGTTTCGGGTCTGCAAATTTATGTTTGGAATGTTAATGTTTTTTCTAATAAAATAATTGTGATTTACTTTCTTCACCATGTCTCCTATCTATTTCCTTAACAAACCACTTTGGGTTTTTGGGCTTAGGTTCTTGACGTCATTGAGTGCTGTCTTGTTTCACCATTAGCTATTTGCCGCAGACTGTATAGACGATGTCTGTTATTGTCGCAGTAGTTGTCCAGTACTTAACAGCATTATTTGTAAGCCAAAACCAGGAGTGGTAGTTAAATGCTTTTAGTGGTGCATATGTGTTTATTGAACTTTTCCTCACATAGCTCCACTCCAGGTTTAGGCTTACAAATAGTGCTGTAAAATACAGAGCGAATACTGAGAGTGTGACGGCAGCCTATACCACAAATCTATAGTAATCAAGTCAGGTGTCTGAAATAATGAATTTATGATGCTAATTGCTCTTGAATTCATTTTTCATGACACTTGTCCGGGTGAGTATAGATATGTCATGTATGACGTACATTGACCCTTCACTTTGTGTGAAATATATGTATATGTACCCATAAGATAAAATGGAGGTAATATAATGCATTTCTAAAATCAGCAGGTCAGGGGTCTTAAATAATGTTTCTGATAAGACACGACCTGTTGAGTACACTTGTGCTGTGTATTACCACCATTTTGTCTTCTGTGTGCTACCAAAAGTCACGGAGTAAACAGAAAGAACTGTTTTTGGAGAAAATACAAGTGTTTTTTTTGGGGGCAACCTCATATCTCTTAAGCAAACACACACCAAGCTTCAGTGTTCTGTTAATTAAGTACTGTAGGTTGGAGGTGGCCCCCAAAAACGTGTTTGACGCATTATTTGTTATTGGCGCACGGTGTGTGGTGACGGCGGCGAAATACACAATTAACCAAACCTCATTGGGGCAAAACACAGGTTTATTAAACACAAAAACAAAAAAATTAACTGCGCCTGCTTGGGGTTGAGTGCCGATATTGTGGGGTGTTGAGTTGTGAGGTCTGGCTTATTGTAGCCGACATAGGGGTGGCAGGAGAAGGCGCAATTAAACTGCTGGGGTCAGGATATTCAGGGATAGGGCTAGACACATGAGAGGGCTGAGACACACTGGAAGGGTGAGACAAACCAGACATTACAGACACATTGGGAGGTGAGGGGGGGAGGGATAGCTATGGTTTTTTTTTTTTTTGCCTTTCCCCTTCCTTGTTTTGCGCGGGCTCGTTGTCGTGGTGGCAGGGAACGCCAGGGCAGGGTCCGGCAACGGCAGTCTGGTGGTGGTGCCAGGAAACGCCAGGGCAGGGTCCGGAAACGGCAGTCTGGTGGTGGTGCCAGGAAAAGCCAGGGCAGGGTCCGGCAACGGCAGTCTGGTGGTGGTGCCAGGAAACGCCAGGGCAGGGTCCGGCAACGGCAGTCTGGTGGTGGTGCCAGGAAAAGTCAGGGCAGGGTCCGGCAATGGCAGTCTTGTAGTGGTGGCGGGGAACGCCAGGCCAGGGTCCTGTGGCGAAACTCTAGTGGTAGCGGGGAACGCCAGGCCAGGGTCCTGCGGCGGCAGCATGCTGGTGGCAGTGGAGGAGGCCCAAGCAGGAGCAGCAGTTGTCATGGTGGTGGCGGTGGGCTGACCCACTGCACTGGGCATGGTGGTGGTGCTATAATACGGTCCGGCAGTGTTTGGAATGGAGGTGGCCATGCAGTGGTATGCAGCAGATGTCGGCATTGATGTAAAGTGTGACAGTGTGGGCACTGTTGGAAATGCCCCCACTGTCTGCTGAAAATACCGACTCTGCTGCATAGCCTGCACGTAAGCAGCATTGCAGGCCTGCATAACAGTAATCTGGAGCTCAGGACTAAGGTGTTCCGACATGCCCTGTTCTACCTGATTAAAAAAATGATGTGCTGGCCTCTGGAGGTCGGCTTTCACTTGGGCAAGGGCTGTGGTAACCTCCTGGATACGTGTGCTCATATGACTAATGGCAGTATCCAGTCGGTCACCCATCGCCTTGAGTCCCTCATGGAAGACCGAGCTCAAGTGTAAAAACTCGGGCATGAGTGACCTGTCCGCGGCCCTCTGCCGCTGCCGGGAGGAGCCCCTAAAAAATTGGCTAGAGGCAGAGGACTGGGGAAGGGGAACACCTGATGGACCAGCTTCCTGGTCTCCAGGTTGTGTGGCAGGCCCACTTGCTGCAGCGCTGGAGGATGGCTGGGACGGGTCCGTGGCTGACTGATGAAGGACCGCTCCAGAACCTGGGCCAACAGTTGAGCTCCAAGTGCTGCGGAAAAAAAAAAAAAAAATTACTACAAAACATTTACAAAAAGATAACTCAACAGTTATAAACATTCAGATAGGGAAAGGTCACACTAACACTATGTGTAGTGAATTTTACATCAGAATTTGCAAGCCAGGAGTTCAACAGTAGGAATAAAAGTTTCATAAAACAACATGCTATACTTCTGCATGCATCGACCAGTCCTTGGGGATTAAAAAAACTGATGTAAAATATGAAGAGACGATGGAGGCAATACAAGCCATATCTCTATACAAGGTATTGGTAAGCCAAAACCTGGAGAGGAACTATGTGAGGGAAAGTATTCAAAGAACACGTACCCCACTTCTGCATCTATCAACCACTCATGGTTTTGGATTACAAATACTGATGGGAAATACGAATTGACGACAGAGGACATACAAGCCACCTGTATACTCACCAGGACAAGTGTCAGGAAAAATGAATTGATGAGCCATTGGCATCCTGAATTCATTATTTCTGACACCTAACTTGCTGAGTATAGATCTGTTGTGCAGGCTGCCGTCACACTCTCAGTATTTGCTCAGTATTTCAAATCAGTATTGGTAAGCCAAAACCTGGAGAGGAACTATGTGAGGGAAAGTATTCAAAGAACACGTACCCCACTTCTGCATCTATCAATCACTCAAGGTTTTGGATTAAAAATACTGATTTGAAATAATGACCCCCAAACAATTACATTATACACCACTTTTTTTTTTTCTTTTTTAACCAATATACTTACGTTCTTCGTGCAAGGACCGGTCTCAAAAACGCAAGGATGCGGTGGTACTTGTATTTGCGTATCCTTGCTGCAGAACCACTTGGAAGCTGGCTCTCTTGGCGCAGGTCCTTGTTGAAGCGGTCCTTCATCGATCTCCAACGTGTTTTCACTTTTGACACTGTTGGCAAAACAAAACATAATAGTTAGGACAATGGTCTTTTGACCATGGTCACACAACTGTATGTGCTGTGAAAAAGTAATGACTTTCTCACATCATACACAGTTGTGTGAGCATGGCCAAGGTATTGACTACATCACACTGCATTGCGATACTTACCAAATGCAGAACGGACCCGAGCCGGGGCATTGGCCCAGCCATCCCACAACGCTGCGGCCACCTCATTCCAAAGCCTCCGGATCGTCACATTGTTGGCGTGCAGTGGATCCCGGGTGTCCCACAATGCGACTCGCTCGTGAACCAGGGAGATGAGGTGTTCATTCTCAATTAGGTCCTCATCCTCCTCTGGAACCTAACAACAAAAAGTACATTAATATAGGAGGCGTTCACATACGGAAGACAGAAAACAGAATCAGAGGAATGGCATGAATATTGAAGTAAAAAAAAACACTGGTGCTGAAGCAAAAGGGAAAGAAAGAGAGAAGTAGAAAGAAATGAAGATTCAAGAATTATAAAGTGAGGATACAATACACATTCAGCCAGCTATACTTATGCAGCGCCCCAGAGTCCTGGTCGTTGCAGTACTGTGGCTCCGCCACTATGGGGAGCTACGGTGCGTTCGATGGCACTGAAGGAGTTCATCTGATCAGGTATCACAGACACCAATACATTTCACAGCTGGGCCTCCGGGGGGAGCTAAGGGTGCTATTCATTAAGCCACTCCCCACCATAGTGGGTAAACTGGGGGTCAGGCAGGAAGTTAGATCAGAAAGCTGACTGGATTGGACGAAGCAACACCTGGTGGCAGAGGGTGTTGTGGAGGAAGAGACAGTAGGGTCTCTGTCAGGGGTGGGATCCTGACAGAGGCTTGGCATTGAAAAGAACGTAACGGGTCCGCGCCAGCTCCGGGAAGCGGCGGGACCCAAGAAAGGATTAGAAGCGAGATAGATTGTGCTGAGTGAGAAACGAGATCAAGCGATAGGAGAATACCAGTAGGGGTCGTGCTGTAAGACCGGAGCAACATCCTACTGAGGCGCACTACCGGTGGCCGGAACGCCGAGGGAGTATTACAATAACCAGCTTCAAGCAATACTCTAAACAGCGGCAGGACAGTCAGTCTCAGGCGGGCTGTCTCACCTAAATCACCTATGAAGTCTTGGGAGGCAATTGCGGGAGAGGGGCATCTCTAGGGTCCCGGAAGAACTCCAGGCCTATCCGACAAACGGGTGCCGTTCCAACCGTAACATCAGGGAGGGACGGAGGATTAGAAGAACATCATTTAATCGAGTTGTGAGGGAACACGAGAAACAGACACAACAGTTGTGGGGTACTTTCCGTAAGCACAGCAGGGAAGGACTACAACACATAGCGCTAAGAAGGAAGGCACCGATTTCCACCTGTGAAGTGAACTCTGTAGGTGCCATTGGACCGGCCGGACTTGCGCAGCCTGGTGAACCATATTCTGGACTGAGGACTCAGAGATCTCCAGTAAAAAGGTAAAGAGACTGCAATCTGGTGTCCTCGTTATTTACTGCACCGCACTATCACCACTATCCACACCTATCATTCACTGTGCGCCCCACGGCAGGGTCACGGACCGGGGCCTAGCCGCCGTGACAACCCCAGAAGCAGAGACCCGTAGGCCCGGTACCGGGTACCCCTCGGCCCTGCGGCGGTGGGGGCGCTACAACTTGGCGTCACGAACAGGATCTACTTAAGCCTGAAGAATCAGGTCATGTGTGCCTTGGAACTGTGGTCTACTGTGTTAGGACTGTATTATGTTGCAAAGACTGTGTCCCGACATTCCCCGCCAAAACCGCCGCCATTATAACACTATGTGGCGCGCAGGGAGCATGGGGCGTGTCTTCGTGGGCGTAGCTTGGAAGAGTGGCGCGAAGATGGAGCCCGCCCCTCACCGATATTACTATGTCCAGAGAATATGCCCATCAAGGAGAAGGGCCCGCCTCCTAGTGTGGGATGGTGGAAGAGAGAAAGGCCGCCCTCCGGACGGGGAGGGGCAAGAACTTCTGGGGACCACGAGGCAGAATCCGATTGGCAGCATGGAGCGCGGAAGTCACACCGGGGAGGGAGAGAAGACCCGTGCCGGGTTCTACCAATGGGAGCCGGCGGAGTCCATACCAGGCTGCGCTAACCAGGAAATCCTCGGGGCAGAAGTGGAGGAGCTGTGCCGGCAGTTCCGGAGTCTGTGCCAGCGAGCAACCACCCCTGGCGAGGAGCCGCCCCCGCACCAGGTATCGGCCCTGCAGCCGACAACGGAGGAGGTGGAGCCCTGCAGCGGAAGATTTCCCCGCGACCTGGAGCCAGGCGATGCGGTGACTTACACCAGATGGAGGAGGGCTGCGGGAGAGTCTGGCTGGATGGCGCGAGGTGTGCAACGATGCATTGCCCTCCAGGCTGCTGCCGGAACACCGGAAGAAGATGATCCCAAGGGGAAAGCAGCAGAGCCCGGCCCCGCGGAATCTCGAGGAGCCCGTCCTCACCGTGCTCCGGAGGAACGTGTGCACCTACCCGTGAGAAGGGCGTCCCGGCGAGGGATTTTATCACTGCTGGGACCGGAACCGCTTCCTGGCGCACCAGTGCGATCCGTTGGCCTGGTGATGCCAGACCGGAGACCACCACAGTAAGATTCTACTGTACTTTGTTACTTGTAAAATAGTTACTGTTTTATTGCCTTTTATGATTGCTGCTAAAACCCGTTAAGGGTAAACTTTTAAGGGGATCCTTCTATGGACCCGGGATCCCTATTGTTTTTGGTTATTTTTCTATTTTTCTATGTTATTCAAAAACTGTTGAAATCATGAACAGTGCATGATCCGAACTTCTTGTAAATAGTTGCACCTTATTAAAGGCGCTCCCTACTGGTTTTACTTAAAGACTCTTTGCGAAGATACCGCACTGGAACCTTTGCTGAGTATGGACTGGTAGCTTGGGAAGACACGCTACCTCACAGAGACTTGGTCCCCTCTTAAAGGGGATGTTCATTTATCGCATTTCAATAGTAAAATTGCTTAAGATAAATAGCAATAATGTCAATGAGAGAAAAGTGATGATAATGTTTGTACAAGAGAGTTATATGTGTTTAATTAGTTAAATGTGAAGGAATACTGATGATGTGCTCTGAGAAGTAAAAGGTGAAAGATAGAAGAAGGATGCAGTGGGCCCGTAGAGATAGATGTGGTGTCCAGCATGCAAGAAAGGAAGAAAGATAATGAGAAGGCTTAATGTTCGATAGACAATGTTTAGATAATGCTGATAGAAAGTTAGGATAGAAGGTAAACCCTGAGTCCTGATAGGAGTCATGTAGAGATGACTCAGTGCTCTTAAACTGAAAGAAATGTTATGTTCTATACTGTGTATAGTAGTTGAAAAGGCAGTAGGCCCTGGCTGAACGGGGCGGTCCTGTAAAAGAAAGGAGAGGCAGTAGGTCTGGTGCCGATAGGACCGGCGGTCCTGCAGATTTAAAGAAGGAGAATGAGAAAGTTAAAGTGCCTTATAATGTGATTATAGGAAGGTCTTTAGTGGATTTAGAGTGTGAGTCCTTAAAGGCAATGTTAAATTATTGTTCAACAATTTTGCACTTAAGTAGAATGCCCGGTTGGGTAACAGGAGTTATTTATAGCCTGTAATTTATAATGTTAACCATGTTTGTAACGTTCAAGTGTCCTCACCTCCCATAAAGGGAAGCTCTGTTCAGATATGCTTATTGTTATTGCACTCAACAAAATTGTATGTCTTTTTGCTAACTTGTATTGTTGTTTTCTTCCCAGTCCCGGAGTACTGTGTTTAACCAGGGGGGAGTGCAGCGCCCCAGAGTCCTGGTCGTTGCAGTACTGTGGCTCCGCCACTATGGGGAGCTACGGTGCGTTCGATGGCACTGAAGGAGTTCATCTGATCAGGTATCACAGACACCAATACATTTCACAGCTGGGCCTCCGGGGGGAGCTAAGGGTGCTATTCATTAGGCCACTCCCCACCATAGTGGGTAAACTGGGGGTCAAGCAGGAAGTTAGATCAGAAAGCTGACTGGATTGGACGAAGCAACACCTGGTGGCAGAGGGTGTTGTGGAGGAAGAGACAGTAGGGTCTCTGTCAGGGGTGGGATCCTGACAGAGGCTTGGCATTGAAAAGAACGTAACGGGTCCGCGCCAGCTTCGGGAAGTGGCGGGACCCAAGAAAGGATTAGAAGCGAGATAGATTGTGCTGAGTGAGAAACGAGATCAAGCGATAGGAGAATACCAGTAGGGGTCGTGCTGTAAGACCGGAGCAACATCCTACTGAGGCGCACTACCGGTGGCCGGAACGCCGAGGGAGTATTACAATAACCAGCTTCAAGCAATACTCTAAACAGCGGCAGGACAGTCAGTCTCAGGCGGGCTGTCTCACCTAAATCACCTATGAAGTCTTGGGAGGCAATTGCGGGAGAGGGGCGTCTCTAGGGTCCCGGAAGAACTCCAGGCCTATCCGACAAACGGGTGCCGTTCCAACCGTAACATCAGGGAGGGACGGAGGATTAGAAGAACATCATTTAATCGAGTTGTGAGGGAACACGAGAAACAGACACAACAGTTGTGGGGTACTTTCCGTAAGCACAGCAGGGAAGGACTACAACACATAGCGCTAAGAAGGAAGGCACCGATTTCCACCTGTGAAGTGAACTCTGTAGGTGCCATTGGACCGGCCGGACTTGCGCAGCCTGGTGAACCATATTCTGGACTGAGGACTCAGAGATCTCCAGTAAAAAGGTAAAGAGACTGCAATCTGGTGTCCTCGTTATTTACTGCACCGCACCACCACCACTATCCACACCTATCATTCACTGTGCGCCCCACGGCAGGGTCACGGACCGGGGCCTAGCCGCCGTGACAACCCCAGAAGCAGAGACCCGTAGGCCCGGTACCGGGTACCCCTCGGCCCTGCGGCGGTGGGGGCGCTACACTTACACGATGCCGCCGTGTTGCCCGGCCGTGACTACGCTGCTCCTGCCCAGTCTCCTGCCCAGTCTCTTCCGCTGTAGAAGAAGTGGTCTGAAAAAGGGAAAATATACATTGTCATATGTGTAGATGTGACAGTGAATACTTACCAAAGTGAGGAGGTGAATACTCACTTCGCTGACATGTTCCCCTTGTGCAGGCCCAGGCGTTTCCTCATCAGAAGAAGAAGACATTCTGATGTGTGCAGAAAGAAAGGAATGACAGAAATTAGGGCATATAGACACAGATTATAGAAAAGAAATGCATTGGATAAGATATACTCACATAGTTCTGAGGCTTGTTTGCTGCTCCAAGGGGCTGTGGGGCGTCTCGTCTGCAAGGCAGTCTGATGAGTAGTGACCTGCAACTGTCCACACCCTCCCTTTATCACCTTGTATGTGGGGGGTGGCTTATCAGTGTCTAGACATGTTTTTCTCAATTGAGACGCATGCGTCGGCAAACGCAAGCAAACGCATGTACTGAAAAAACGCATGCGTTTACATAGACTACAATGCGTTTTTTTGGCGCAAACCTTGCGCAATCAGCCGCATACGTTTCCAGGCGGCAAAATGACGCCTCTAAAAATTACTACATGTTGCATTTCCGCGCCAAGACGCAGACGGCTAGTCAAACGCGTCAAAACGCGAACATAGAAAAACGCATGCGTCGATAATGTTAAAGATAGGAATACACAATGCATGCAGATATTTGCGGAAGAAACGCTGCGGACACAACCGCAAATGTGAAAGCGGCCTTACTGTACATGTATTTAATTATTAAACGATTATTTTTCTGGAAAAAAAATGGCGCGGGCTTCCGCATAATTTTCTTAACCAGCAGAGGGAAAGATGGCTGGGGGCAGATGTTTATAGCCTGGGAAAGGGGGTAATACCCCTGGAGCCTCCCAGGCTATTAATATCAGCTCACAGTTATTAAAATGGGGAAACAAAATAAATAACGCAGGGTCCCCCTGTAATTAACAGCCAAGAAAGGCTATGCAGAAAGGTGCGGGCTGATATTAATAGCCTAGGAAGGGGCCATGGATGATGCCCCCACCCGGCTAAAAAATCAGCTCTCAGACGCCCTAGAGAAGACGCATCTATAAGAAGTGCCAATTCTGGCACTTAGTCTGTCTCTTCCCACTTGCCCTGTAGCAGTGGCAAGTGGGGTAATACTTGGGGGGTTGATGTCACCTTTGTATTGTCAGAGGCTAGTAGTGGAGAGGGGTCTATAAGACACCTATCCATTACTAATCCTATAGTTATATGGTAAATAAAGACACAATCAGAATAAAGTCCCTAATTTTAAATAAAACACACTTTTACTTTTTAATATAAAAAATAACAAACACAGTTAGGTGAGTATAACGCCTAATTCCACTGAAGCCCTCGTCTCCTATAATAAAACAAAAATAAAAAAACAACCACAACAAGAATAAAGTTCTTTAATTGAAAGAATGATGCAGACTCTTTTAATAAATCTTAATTATACCATACTTACGACATCGCCCATTCCACAGATGCCATTGTCTCCTGCAAGATAATTAAAATAAAAAAACAACAATATCCCTCACCTATCTGTCGTTCTGTCCCACATCATAATCCATATCTAGGGGATAAACAGTTTTCAACCTGGACGATGCCAAGATGCAACCGTCCAGGCTGAGAACCACTGGTAAATGAACTGCTGCGAGCACAGCATCAGTGACTAGCTGTGACGTCACTGAGGCTGCGTTTCCAGCTGGGCTGAACTGCGGTGACCTCTGAGATCCCTTCTAGCACTGTGAGAAAGTCTCATGGTGCAGAGGTCAACTTCACCACAGTTCATATTCACCGTAGTGAAATTCTCCTTGTGAACTGTGGTGAACTCGCCTCTGCATCATGAGAGTTTATATTTACCATATAACTATAGGATTAGTAATGGATAGGTGTCTTATAGACGCCTCTCCATTTCTAAGCCGTGGGCTTGATGTCACCTGACAATACAAAAGTGACATCAACCCCACAAATATGAACCCCACTTGCCCCCGCTACAGGGCAAGTGGGAAGACCTGGGCAAAGCACCAGAATTGGGATATCTAATAGATGTGCCTTTTCTAGGTGGCTGTGGGATGCTATTGCAGCGCCCCAGAGTCCTGGTCGTTGCAGTACTGATGCTCCACCGCTAAGGGGGGCTATGGTACGTCTGATGGCACTGAAGGAGTTCTTCTGACCAGGTATCACAGTCACCAATACACTTCACAGTGTAGCCTCCATGGGGAGCTAAGGGTTCTTTGTATTAGGCCACTCCTCACAATCTGGTAAAACTGGGGGTTAGGCAGAAAGTTAGGGAGAAGCTGACTGGGTTGGAACCAGGCAACACCTTGTGGCAGAGAGTGTTGTAGGGGAAGATTCAGAGGGGTCCCTGTCAGGGGTGGGATCCTGACAGAGGCCTAGCAACCAGAGAGAACGTTACGGGACCGCGCCTGCACGATATAGCGGCGGTACCCCAAGAAAGGACAAGAAGCGAGGTTTATTGTGCTGAGTGAGAAACGAGATCAACGCAACAAGGAGAATACCAGTAGGAGTCGTGCTGTAAGACGAGGCAACATCCTATTGAGGCGCATAACCGGTGGCCGGAACGCCGAGGAAGTATAGAGCTCCAGGCCAAACTTCAAACCTACGGCAGGACAGTCAGTTATAGGCGGGCTGTCTCACCCAATTGACCTAGGAAGACACAGGGGGGTAACAACAGGAGTGGGGCGACGCTAGAGTCCCGGAAGAGCTCCGAGCCTCCCCGTCATACGGGTGCGTCCTAACCATAAGATCTGGGGGACGTGAAAGAACATCAGAATCGAGTTGTGAGGGAACACGAGAAACAGACACAACAGTTGTGAGGACTATCCCGTGGTGCTTAGCAGGGAAGGACTACAACACACAAGCGCTAGAAGGTAGGCACAGATTTCCACCTGCAAAGGGAGCTCTGGAGGTGCCATCGGACCGGCCAGGCTTGCGCAGCCCGGTTAACCGTATTCCGGATTGAGGATCCTGAAGCCTTCAGTAAAGAGGTAAAGAGACTGCAACCTGGTGTCCTCGTTATTTACTGCAACTTACACCGCACCACCACAACAAACATCACCATTCCCTCCACCTTCATTGTACGCCCCTCAGCACGGTCATGGACCGGGTCTAGCCACCGTGACAACCCCAGAACAGAGACTCAAGAGGCCCGGTACCAGGTACCCCTCGGCCCTGCGACAGTGGGGGCGCTACACTATTTTTAGGCTGGGGGGGGGGCAATATCCATGGCCCCTTACCAGCCTGAGAATACCAGCCCCCAACTGTCTGCTTTAGCAAGGCTGGCTGTCAAAAATGGGGGGGAACCCTTGCCATTTAAAAAAAAAAATGTGATTTAAATAATTAAAAAATATGGTGTGGGGACCCCTCTATTCTTGACAACCAGCCTTGCTAATGCTGACAGCTGAGGGTTGCAGACCCCAACTGTGAGGTTTGCCTGGCTGGTTATCAAAAAGAAGGGGGAACCCACGCAGTTTGTTTTTTTTTAATTATTTATTTACAGCGCAGGAGCTGCAGATGAATATTCCCATCAGCTGCTCCTGCTCTCACTGTTATTAGCGGCAGCAGGCGTCGGCTGATGGGAGCGGTAGTCCCTTCAGCTGACATCAGCGATCCGAGGTGAACTTTATGCGTCCAATCACAACTGAGCGCAAACCTAGTCTTCTGACAGCATGGGGGCTAAGGAGCCATTTCACTTTTCCAGAGCCTGTGTACTACCAGTAACATGGAAGCCCTGTTAACAGATGACAGAACTGAGTGGGTGTCATGGGTTTACCGCGACAGAGAGGAGCCAGAAGACAGCAACGTTTGATTTCTCCTACTCCTGCACTGATTAGAAGCCCTTCACCTTCATATTAAAAGGTAGAGAAAGGAGTACCAATTGGAGCGTAGAGGTAGTGAAAAATATATCAATTTTATTAAATAAACAAGCATAAAGTGCATAACAAGTTAATACAAAGTATAGTTTCAAAGGATGGTTAAAAAGAAGGTATCCTCCGGTGTAAATTGCCACTAGGTATATCATGCATCATATTAGAAAGGCAAGGACCCCTCAGTAAACTGTGACACTCAACTCGTGAGTTAACAAGTGTCCCATAACCTGAAGTAGTAATAGAGAAAGGACGCTTACCAATAAAGTGTAATAGGGCAAAACACACCGGGTTGGATCCCACCAGCAAGCACCCCCGACGCGCGTTTCGCCTTCCGGTATAGTAGCTTTTTCAAGGGGAAGTCACACTGTGCAGAGCAAGGACCTTCAAATAGGGCGGAATATGAAGCATGTGACGTGTCACATGTTACATACCAGCCAGTGAACAGCCGTATCGATGGCGCATGCGCGCATGGGGTACCGAGACCCAGGTCGGAGAAGGCATCATGCATCGCACAGCCGTCATGGGTAAACAGACCCACGGCGCCTGCGCGAGGCCAAGCTAACGCCGCTCCGACGAGGAGAACAAGGACCACATGCAGCGCATGCGCACAACAGCCACACTGGAGGTACATTAATATAGTTAAGGTTACATGTAATATGAACAAATAGGATCAAAATGGATAAAGACATCACAAATAAAGTATATTTCGGGCACACCATGTCAGAAATCTTCCCATAACTTGCTGAATCGCATAATATTTCATAGCAAATTAAGCCAGGAATGAAACAACATATGATCTTACTAATACAACATACACATATGTGCCGCAAGTTACAAAGTCCATATTTCGGCGTACTGGGTAGAAATTTGATTGAGACAAGGGGATATGAGATTCACAGCAGTAAAGATGATCCGCTTATATCTGATGTCCTATAGGTCAGAGCAACTTGGAAACGAGCATTATAAAACTAAAAAAGAGAAAAACAGTGATAGATTAAAAATTAGATAAAAACAACAAGGAGGAATCCAAAAGGAGGACTCACACGCTAGAGGCCATGATTGGATGGACACACAAAGGGGGTAATGCAGGAGACAAAAGAATACTCAAAATTCAATCCCGATATTGGAAAGATGTTAAATAAACATTAAAACGGGATCGGGTGAGGGTATAGGGACACTCATTGATTCATAAGAAGGCGGAGAAGCTCAGGGACTCATTGAGGCCCTTGGGAGTCATAGTGTCGAGGCGCATGATCCAAGCGGCCTCACGTTGGGCCAGAACCCTTTTATAATTGCCACCCCTGACTCCCAAATGTATACTTTCTATGCCCCTGACCTGAAGAGTACCGGCATCACAATTATGAAACTGTTTAAAATGTCGGGGAAGCGTCTTCAGGTCAGAGGCATCAGCCACCTTACGCGCCGCGCAGATGTCCCTGACATGTTCCCGAACGCGGACTCGAAATTCTCTAGATGTGAGTCCTACATATATCAGAGAATATCCGCACGTCGCGTAATATATAACATTAGAAGTACTGCATGTAATATGCTGTCTGATGTCATATTCCCTAGACCCATCAGAAGACTTAAAAGACGAGGTCCGCAGAATGTTGGTACACGCGAGACAGAGCCCACACTTGAAAGAGCCCAATGGAGGGCCCTTGGTACTGAATGGATTTACAATTGATGGAACGTAGTGACTACGAACCTGGAGGTTACCCAAATTTGGGGATCTTCTGGCGGTCATTGCAGTAAAATCACCCAGAACGGAGGATAGCGATGGCTCAGTGAGAAGTACCGGCCAGTGTTTATTTAAGATGTCCCTCATTTTACACCACTCGTGATTGTATGTGGTGATGAATCTAATCTTATCCCCCTCCATTTTTGTCACTTGCTTGTGGCCACTTGAGTATAGTAAATCTCTCCGGGGTGTCCTTCTAGCTCTTTCAAAGCCCCGCTTGATGGTTCTATGGATGTACCCTCGAGCCTCGAAGCGTCCACTAAGGTCCTCTGCCTGTGCAAAGAACTTATCATCGGTGGAACAGATCCGCCTCATTCTTAGGAACTATCCGACCGGGACAGCCCTAATGGTAGTCGGATTGTGTGCTGAGTCAGCGCGAAGAAGAGCATTGACTGATGTTGACTTCCTGAAGACGTCCGTCTGGATACGACGAGTATTGTCAATCTCAAGTGCGACGTCCAGGAAGTCGATATGTTGGCAATCAAAATGGTATGTAAGTTTAATGTTAAAATAATTCTTGTTCAGCTGATCCATAAATTCTCCCAGCTGCTGCGCCGTCCCTCCCCACAAGAACAGAACGTCGTCTATATAGCGCATCCAGCACAGCACATGGTCCGCGGACTGCGCACCCCCGTCACCAAAAATGTGTCTCTCCCAGGCACCCAGAAAGAGATTAGCATACGAGGGTGTGCAGGCCGCACCCATGGCTGTGCCGCACTTCTGGAGGTAATATGTATCCTTGAAGACGAAGAAGTTGTGGGTCAGGACAAATTTAAATTAATTCACACATAGAGTAATTAAAGATTAATTCACACATAGGGCTGTCCAAGTCGGAGGCCCCCAAGAAGAGGCGGACCGCTGCTAGGCCATGTTCGTGGTCAATACAGGTATACAGTGTTTGGACATCGGCGGTAACCAAAAGGACACCAGGATCCACAAGAATGCCATCAGCACGTGATAGAACGTCCGTCGTGTCTTTAACATAGGATGGTAGGACCTCCACAAGTGGTTTTAAATAAAAATTGATGAATCTACATATGGGGTCACAGAAACCATCAATCCCTGACACGATCGGACGTAATGGTGGGTTGACAGCATCCTTTTGGAACCTTTGGTAGAAGATAAAAAGTACGTGCCCTTGGTGACCTAACCGTTAAGGTACCGTCACACTCAGCGACGCTGCAGCGATATAGACAACGAGCCGATCGCTGCAGCGTCGCTGTTTAGGTCGCTGTAGAGATGTCAAACACAGCAGCCCCACAACGATGCAGGAGCAATCCTGTGACGTAACGGTGACTCACTTATTGTTCTCACAGGTCGTTAGCTCCATGTTTAACATTGCTGACATTGTTGCTTTTGCTGTCAAACACGACGATACACGCTGATCTGACGACCAAATAAAGTTCTGGACTTCTAGCTCTGACCAGCGATATCACAGCGGGATCCAGATCGCTGCTGCGTGTAAAACAAAACGAGATCGCTAACCAGGACGCTGCAACGTCACGGATCGTTGTCGTTCTCGTTGTAAAGTTGTTTAGTGTGAAGGTACCTTTAGACCTTCCAGGACCTTTTTATCTATAATCCCATCATCCAAAGCCCTACCAAGAATTGTCTGTAACTGAGACGTGAAGGAAGTCATCGGATTGTAGGCCAATTTTGTATATGTAGCGGCATCCTTCAATTGGCGGAATTTCATATTTATCACATGGCCAGATCACGATGTTCCCCCCCTTGTCTGCGGGCTTAAAAACCACGTCCTTAAGAGATTTGAGCTCTTTAATAGCCTGTCTCTGCTTATATGTCAGGTTATCAAATCTACGTTTAGAAGATAGACGTTTAAAGTCTTCCGTCACCAATCTCGTAAATATATCTATAGCCGGACAAGGGGGGGAACCTCGTTGATCTGGGTAGGATAACAGATGGAAACCTACCTTGGGGTGCAGTAGTTTGCTCCTTCAAGAGATCCTCCAAGGCCTTCCATCTCTATCTCAGTCACAGACTCATGGGGTGGATGATTCTTAGAATGTAGTTTTTTCAAAATTAATTTTCGGGAAAACAGATGAAGGTCCTTCATGGCTAGAAAGTAATCAAAGGGGTTAGTTGGAGAAAAATTCAAACCCCTGCCCAAAACATCAATCTGGGCGTGTGTAAATGACCGCGTTGACAAATTCAATACCTGGAGACCACCACTGTTGCATGCCTCCTGTTGTTTTCCCACCGCACTCTTGGTCTTAGTCTGGCGTGTCACAATCTTTTTGGTGGACGGCTTTGATCCGGATTGATCTCTGGAGTTTTCAGTGTGTAAAATGTTGCTCTCATCTAATGGAGCATTTGACTTAGTTGATCTTGATCTGGATCGGGAGCTTGAAAAATTCCTAAAACGAGGGCGTGAACGGTCACCCGAACTACGCCACCTATACATATTGGAAGTCTGTTTATCCTGAACATCGCGTTTAAATTGTTTTGCTTTCAAGCTCTGTATCTCGTTGACCCATTTCTGTGATTCTATATCAACTTAATCATTAAGTTTTTTTAGAGCATCTCCAGACATATCTCTTTTAAGAGTTACTTGAATAGTTTCGATCTCTGCCTCAATCTCACCCAGTTTGTGCAGATCTAGGACTTTCAACAGAGTTATAAAGCCAAGGGAGCAATTGGTGGAAAGTTCCTCCCATTTATTTTTAAATTTCTCGTCCACTATAGGAAACGATGGGAACACTTGGATTCTCAGTCCACGGGGGATGAGTCCCCCTTCCAAGTATTTTTCAAGGAAGGCGTGGTTCCACCATACCCTTGTCCTTTTTTTTAAAAGTTCCTTAAAATGCATAATAGTCTCCTGCAGATCCCCACTTGGCCCATCCAGGCCTCCACTAAAACCATCCTTAAATGTATCATTGATCTGGGCGCGCCATATAGAATCAGGCGCCCTGAAATCCATAGTGGACCTGAAAAGAACTGTGATAAACACAGAGAATTTAATAATAGCAACACCAGGCAACATAATAAGGCCCAAGGGAGATTAGTGCACTAAATAGTGCAAGAAAACCCACAGCTAAAACAACAAACCAACTCCATGCAAACTGATAGAGAAAGGAGTACCAATTGGAGCGTAGAGTTAGTGAAAAATATATCAATTTTATTAAATAACCAAGCATAAAGTGCATAACAAGTTAATACAAAGTATAGTATCAAAGGATGGTTAAAAAGAAGGTGTGTATCCTCCGGTCATATTAAAAGGTGCAGGTTTTTTAGCAGTGCAGGGGTTAATCTGCTCAGTTGAGCTCCTGGAGGCTTTCCTGCATTAAGGCTCAGCTGTTCATTGTTAGCCACTCCCATCTCCTATATAATCTGGGCCCTGTCTAGCACTCATTGACAGAGCAGGCTTTTGCTGCATGGCTGGAGGTTGTAGTGGTTGCTATTTGAGAAGGCGGTTGGTGGATTTATCTGTGACTATTGCTAGGTTTTGGGTGTGTGATAATTCCCCCTCTTCTCCTAGTTTGGTTTAACCCCATCCTTCATTCCTAGCACCGATCGTATGTCAACACTGTCAGCTCTCATATAGAGCTGACACCCGCATTTGATCACGGCAGCACTCAGCGTGATCCCGCGCGATCATGAGGAAGTGTATGTACAGCAGTTTTCAGGACGTACGCTACCGTAGTACCATACATGTACTGCTCATGTTGAGAAGGGTTTAAAGTTGAAGGTGCTAACAATTTTGTCCAGTCCATTTTTGGACATAATTCATATAAAACCCCAATTTGCCTTTTCTTCTGTTTTTTTGTGTTGTTCCAAAACACACATAGGAAATAGAAAAATGTGTAACAAAATATGTGTAATTGCAATAATTTTTGTGGGAGAAATACTTGATTTTCTGGAACAATTTTAAGGGTGCCAACACTTTTTACCATGACTATATCTGGAGAGCGTTGATTTCACTGTTGTAATATATCATTATATGTAAGGATCGGGGTGATGTCACTGCTGTAATATATCATTATATGTGAGGAGCGCTGATGTCACTGCTGTAATATATCATTATATGTGAGGAGCGGTGATGTCACTGCTGTAATATATCATTATATGTGGGGAGCGGTGATGTCACTGCTGTAATATATCATTATATGTGAGGAGCGGTGATGTCACTGCTGTAATATATCATTATATGTGAGGAGCGGTGATGTCACTGCTGTAATATATCATTATATGTGAGGAGCGGTGATGTCACTGCTGTAATATATCATTATATGTGAGGAGCGGTGATGTCACTACTGTAATATATCATTATATGTGAGGAGCGGTGATGTCACTGCTGTAATATATCATTATATGTGAGGAGCGGTGATGTCACTGCTGTAATATATCATTATATGTGAGGAGCGGTGATGTCACTGCTGTAATATATCATTATATGTGAGGAGCGGTGATGTCACTGCTGTAATATATCATTATATGTGAGGAGCGGTGATGTCACTGCTGTAATATATCATTATATGTGGGAAGCGGTGATGTCACTGCTGTAATATATCATTATATGTGAGGAGCGGTGATGTCACTGCTGTAATATATCATTATATGTGAGGAGCGGTGATATCACTGCTGTAATATAGCATTATATGTGGGGAGCGGTGATGTCACTGATGTAATATATCATTATATGTGTGGAGCGGTGATGTCACTGCTGTAATATATCATTATATGTGTGGAGCGGTGATGTCACTGCTGTAATATAGCATTATATGTGGGGAGCGGTGATGTCACTGCTGTAATATATCATTATATATGAGGAGTGGTGATGTCACTGCTGTAATATATCATTATATGTGAGGAGCGGTGATGTCACTGCTGTAATATATCATTATATGTGGGGAGCGGTGATGTCACTGCTGTAATATATCATTATATGTGGGAAGCGGTGATGTCACTGCTGTAATATATCATTATATGTGGGAAGCGGTGATGTCACTGCTGTAATATATCTTTATATGTGAGGAGCGGTGATGTCTCTGCTGTAATGTATCATTATATGTGAGGAGCGGTGATGTCACTGCTGTAATATATCATTATATGTGGGAAGCGGTGATGTCACTGCTGTAATATATCTTTATATGTGAGGAGCGGTGATGTCTCTGCTGTAATGTATCATTATATGTGAGGAGCGGTGATGTCACTGCTGTAATATATCATTATATGTGAGGAGCGGTGATGTCACTGCTGTAATATATCATTATATGTGGGAAGCGGTGATGTCACTGCTGTAATATATCATTATATGTGAGGAGCGGTGATGTCACTGCTGTAATATATCATTATATGTGAGGAGCGGTGATATCACTGCTGTAATATAGCATTATATGTGGGGAGCGGTGATGTCACTGATGTAATATATCATTATATGTGTGGAGCGGTGATGTCACTGCTGTAATATATCATTATATGTGTGGAGCGGTGATGTCACTGCTGTAATATATCATTATATGTGGGAAGCGGTGATGTCACTGCTGTAATATATCTTTATATGTGAGGAGCGGTGATGTCTCTGCTGTAATGTATCATTATATGTGAGGAGCGGTGATGTGATGCATTGCGAAATTACCCAGAAGACTTAGCGGTCTCGCGAGACCGCTAAGTCTTCTGGGTAATTTCGCAATGCATCCTGGGAACGGAAGATGGCGGCAGCCGCGCGTGCATTGCCAGGACTTCGCTGGATCCCTGCGGGTGAGTATATACTGTAACTATTTTTTATTTTAATTATTTTTTTTTTTTTAAACAGGGATATGGTGCCCACACTGCTATATACTGCGTGGGCTGTGTTATATACTACATGGCTGCTAGATACTGCGTGGGCTGTGCTATATACCATGTGGGCAATGTTAGATACTACATGGCTGCTGTATACTGCGTGGGCTGCTATATACTGCGTGGGCTGCTATATACTGCGTGGGCTGCTATATACTATGTGGGCTGCTATATACTGAGTGGGCTGCGTTATACTGCGTGGGCTGTGCTACATACTATGTGGGCAATGTTATATACTGTGTGGGCTGTGTTATATACTACTTCGCCTGTGTTATATACTACGTCGCCTGTGTTATATACTACGTCGCCTCTGTTATATACTACGTTGCCTGTGTTATATACTGCGTGGCTGCTATATACTGCGTGCGCTGTGTTATATACTGTTTGGGCTGTATTAACGCATCGGGTATTCTACAATATGTATGTATATCGCAGCCACATAGTATATAGCACAGGCCACGTAATATTTGTCTGCTATATACTACATGGCTCCTATATACTACGTGGCCTGTGCTATATACTGTGTGGCTGCTATATACATACATACATACATATTCTAGAATATCTGATGCGCTAGAATCGGGCCACCATCTAGTATCATTATATGTGAGGAGCGGTGATGTCACTGCTGTAATTTATCATTATATATTGAGTCTTTAATTATTCAAGTTTCCAAGATGCAGAAGCCATAGTTTGTATAACTGTAGGATGATGATAATTGTACTATTTTTGTCCGTAGTTGCAGTGTTTGGAGCCATCCGTAGCCGTGATCTGGCTGGACTCATCAGTCCAAAGCGTAAATCACAGGTGCCTCATAGATGTGAGATAGAGAGGATTTGCCTGTAATCAGGGGTTTCTGAACAGCTCTGTGCTCTCATCCTGTTTATTGCCTTGCCAATCGACATTTCTGTGGCTGTAAGAGGATGTGCGGATATCTGCTGCCAGGAAATGAGTGATGTCCGTACAGAGGGGCCCCAAAATCCCCCGCACTTCACCAGAAGACGGGCATAATCTACCACCAACTGCGCTGCCTACCATTGTCTTCTTGTATAACAGCGATAACCATTTATTAGGACCCATTGAGGAAGTCATGGCTGCTAACAGAGAATAATAGAATGTAGTATCCTGTCCTACAATTGCCTGCTTCCAGTAGTGGCTGACAACAGGGATTAATAGATTATAGGTCTTTCTATTATACATAAATACATTCACGACTCAACTACACTACATTACAGGATCAGACACAAAAGAACAAAACGTAAGAACAAAGCTCCAATCAGACAACAAGATGACATTAAAATCGGACACAAATCACAAAGAAATAAACCATAAACTGAAACAAAATGGAGGAAACTTCTCAACCTACTAAAAAAAAGAAAACTTAGAATAAAATGAAGGAAACAAAATAATAAAGAAAATAAAACTAAAAAGTGAAGAAACAAAATAACCATAACTACATGAATATCCCCCTAAAATAATAAATCATTAAATGGTATAAAATCATGTAATACCCCCGGCTCAGCTTCATTCATACTATTTTATACAACCCCAAACTACATTCACACTGTCCTATTTACAATATTATATACAACTAGATGGTGGCCCGATTCTAACACATCGGGTATTCTAGAATATGCATGCCCATGTAGTATATTGGCCAGACACGTAGTATATTGGCCAGACACGTAGCATATTGCCCAGCCACGTAGTATATTGCCCAGCCACGTAGTATATTGCCCAGCCACGTAGTATATTGCCCAGCCACGTAGTATATTGCCTAGCTACGTAGTAGATTGCCCAGTCACGTAGTATATTGCCCAGTTATGTAGTATATTGCCCAGCCACGTAGTATATTGCCTAGCTACGTAGTAGATTGCCCAGTCACGTAGTATATTGCCCAGCCACGTAGTATATTGCCCAGCCACGTAGTATATTGCCTAGCTACATAGTAGATTGCCCAGCCACGTAGTATATTGCCTAGCTACGTAGTAGATTGCCCAGCCACGTATGTCACAGGTTAAAAAATAAAAAATAAACATACTCACCTTCCGATCCGAGGGCCCCTTGTAGTTCTAACATACTCACCATACTTGTAGTTCTGTCGCCTGTGCGCGGTACAGGCGGCAGCTTCCGGTCCCAGGGTGTGATGACGTCGCGGTCACATGACCGTGATGTCATGGCAGGTCCTGCTCGTGCAGGCACGCAGGGCCTGTGATGACGTCGCGGTCACATGACTGTGACGTCATGGCAGGTCCTTCTGCCATACGATCCTTGCTACCGGAACCTGCCGCTTGCACAGAGCAGTTACCGGAGGGTGGCGAGGAGCGGCAAAGGCGGCGGAAGGTGAGTATATAATGATTTTTTATTTTATCATTTTTAACATTAGATCCTTTTACTATTGACGCTGCATAGGCAGCGTCAATAGTAAAAACTTGGTCACACAGGGTTAATAGCGGCGGTAATGGAGTGAGTTACCCGCAGCATTACGCGGTCCGTTACCGCTGGCATTAACCCTGTGTGAGCCGTGACTGCGGGGAGTATGGAGCGGCCGCCCGGCACTGACTGCAGGGGAGTAGAGAGGGACTAATCGGACTGTGGCCGTCGCTGATTTGTCGCGGCAGCCATGACAGGCAGCTGGCGAGACCAATCAGCGAATGAATAACCGTGACGGAAGTTGCCGACAGAAGGACAGACAGAAAGACGGAAGTACCCCTTAGACAATTATATATATAGATATAAACACTATAACCACATTACAGTTTTTGAATTTCAAAAAAAAATTTAAATAACCAATAAATTTCTTTCAACTTCACAATTGTGTTCCACTTGTTGTTGATTCTTCACCAAAAATTTACATTTGGTATCTTTATGTTTGAAGCATATGTGGGAAAAGGTTGAAAAGTTCCAGGGAGCAGAATACTTTTGCAAGGCACTGTATATACATATACAGAAAAGCAACATTACAGAACACAACCTACATACTCACCACTCAAGGCTCAAGTTCGATGCTTGCAAACCTCCTATTTCAGGAGACAAAATTACAAAACAAAAATCTAGGGTGCAAAGACATCGGCCCACCACCAGGATATAGGAGTACTAACAGATTAAGGCACCCCAAAGGAGAAACCCCTCCAGAGATGTGCCGCCCTTCGGGCATCCAGTCTTTCGCACTCCAAAGAATGTACCTTCACCAGGGCACCTAGGATGAGGCAACAAACTTTGTCTACACAGAGGATTTTACTCTCTGTCGAAACTAAAACTCGTGCGTTTCACATGAAGTACCTGACCACTGCACTGACTATGAATAAAGTGGTGCGTTCCCTTCTTCCAAGGTCTCTGAACTCTCCATAGACTCACTCGGCATAGGATAGAGTAGCTAGCCACGGCCAACCAATGGAAGGTCATACCCTGTATTAAAGGGACAATGAAGCAGGCAATGCTCCATGCTTTCCAGTTTGTTAGCACAAGCCTCACGGGGACAATTCCTGTCCTCAGAGCTCCTGTACTTTAAATTTTCTGCAGGAACAGTCCTGACAAGAGGCTCCCCTGTCCCAGTCTCTTCTCCTCTGTTGAGGCGCACTGCACCCTTGTCACATCAATGCGCGTCACTTTCGCTATGACACGCTCCTTGGCCCTGCCCCCTCGCAGCCCCTGCGTCGGCCGGCTCAGGTGCAGTGAGCAGGGATGGAGTCTGCCCACACCGTCCCCCTCTCACAACAGTGTGTTCATCCCTCCCACCCTCCTTGACCCCGGTGATAACCGGCTTAGCTGCAGAGGGCTGGGAGGAAAACTCCACGGTATTCCCTATGTCCGGCGCTGTGAGTACTTCCACAGCCTCACCCACTGCACTGTTCCCCACACAGATGGCAGCATCGCCGAATGTCCTTTTCCTCTCCCCACCTTGTCTGTGCCCCGGACCCACTGTAGAGCCAGTGCCTTTAGGTTTAGTGGGGTTTATACAGGAGGTGGTAGGTATATCATCAGAAATTGGTACATATTTGTAACTCACCACCTCCTGTGGTCTTCTTCGTCTTCTTGCTCTTTTTTGTCTCCTCCACTGGCTCGTCCTCTGTTCTGTCCCCACATGAGGCGAATGGAGGTGTGGTTGATTAATAGGTGTTGTGAGAGATTCGTACCTTCCGTTTTCTCGATGTAGGGCAGACAGGACCAATGCTGTTCAGCGTCCGGAGAGATAATGCACACCAGGGACTGTGCAATCCAGACTTGTTTATTTGTAAATCTGGACATACAGCATATGATGGTTATACAGTTTTCTCCGGAAATGCAGGAGTAGACAAGTTACAGTAAGATGCAGCACCAAGTTTGGCTGTAAGTGTGTGCAGCAAGAGGTAGAAAGACTGTTACCTTCCTAAGCCCGGTTCAAGCATGTCCTCTCACAACAGCAAGTAAACTGAAAAATGAAATGGCTGCCACCAGGAAGAGAAGACTTGACCCTTGAACCGGATGTGAAAGGCATGCCCATACAATTAATTAATAACAAGCTACCATACAGAAAAAGGCCATTGGGTGGCAACCGTGTAAAACATAACAGATACCATACACAGCCTGAAAATAATACATGGAAACTGAATAGCATAACTTACACGGAACAGCACACTCCCCGTCTGAAATTCCGTAAGGGATTTCACTATACTAGTGTCTTTGAAATAAAGTCCAACAACCTTTAAAAAGAAACTAAACATGCATGTCATGCAATAATAACAACTTTAAACAAGATAAATGAATGTCTTTAAGTCAGTTCCTGAGATAATCCAAAGGAAACCCATCTTCGGATCAGAGAAGCCGCCCTAGGCTAAACTATCTCCGACCCACTGTAATCCAATGGACAATGTACTATTGCGGTGTTCTGTTCAACGTTTATCCTACTGGAATGTCCTAGATCGGTAGTACCAATACGAGCTTGTGGATTGGCCTCTGAAATGTCTTAGGTTCACCTTTCCAAAGGACCTTCAGCTCCACCTTCCGGACCTTACCGTCTTCACTAGGGAAAGTGTTTGTAATGATTCCCATAGGCCAGTCAATCCTTTGAGCTTGTTGTTCCTTCATTAACATGATATCTCCTTCTTTCAAGTTCGGTTTACTCTGTCCCCATTTCCTTCTTCCTTGCAGAATCACGAGAAACTCCTTTCTCCACCGGTTCCAGAAGTAATCGGTGAGGTACTGTACGCATTTCTACTACTTCTGGTAGGAGTTTGCGTGAGTAAACTCTCCACTGACTGTTAGCGGGTTCCCAATCTTTTGGGTAAGAAGAGTAGCCAGAGTAAGAATGGTTGGCATTTCAGGATCCATTAACACTGGGACAAGGGGTCTTGAGTTGATTATGGCAGAAACTTCAACCAAAAGAGTAACCAAGGTCTCATGCGTAAGTCTTGAAGAGTCTATATCCATAAGCATAGAGTTCAAGATGTTGTGTGAGGTTCCAACCATCCTTTCCCAGGACCCTCCCATGTGAGAACTATGCGGAGGATTGAAGATCCAGGTGCAACCTCTTTCTGCCAGTTGATCCTGAATTGGCTTGATGTCAATATCCAGCTCTCGACATGCACCGATGAAGTTGCTTCCGCGGTCGGACCTTAACTGTTTCACTGGTCCTCTGATCGCTAGAAACCGCCGAAGAGCGTTAATCAGACTGGATGTGTCCATAGATTCTATCACTTCTATGTCAACGGCATGGACAGTCAAGCAAATGAATAGTATGGCCCAACGTTTGCTGTTGGCATGACCTCCTCGAGTTCTGTGCGCAGATACCATCCATGGCCCAAATACATCTAGGCCAATGTAGGTGAAAGGCAGTTCGGCACTAAATCTATCGAAGGGTAGGTCAGCCATTTGTTGATGCACCTGTTTTCCTCTAGTTTTGCAACATTGCACATAGCGATGTATTGATCCTGCTACACGTCTTTTCATACCTATGATCCAAAGTCCTGAAGACCGTAACTTGCCCTCTGTGATCTGCCTGCCTTGGTGTTCGTTTTTTTCATGAAAGTGCCGAATCAGTAGATCGGTGATGTGATGTTTACTGGGAATGATGCAAGGATGTTGCTCTGAAACCTCTAGCTTGGCTCGATTTAATCGACCACCGACCCTCAACAAACCGAAGCTGTCCATTAGTGGATTCAAATGGGCAATGGGGCTTTTCAGAGGGATCTGCTGTTTGTGGTATAAGCATTCCCATTCGGTACTGAATACACTCTGCTGGACATAAAGTATTATAAGGGACTCGCAGTGAGAAATGTCCTCAGCAGAGAGTGGTTTTTGACAGACGTGCCAACCATGACAGTGTCTGTCTCCATGTGAGTTGTGATAAAATCTAGCGATGTGGACTAACCTTGTGATAGTCTTGACGAGTTTTATCCAATTGGAGAAATGTTCAAAGCGCTGGCAACAGAGGGTGGAGGTTGGTTTAGCATTCGTGGCCAGAGCACTTACCTCGGAGCGGACTTCTGGATCATCATCCAGATCCTGGATGCGGAAGACTTCCTGAAAACATTCACTTCTCTTCCGTTCCAGCAGAAACTTTGGACCTGAAAGCCAAGAAGAGTTAGCAAAAGAATTTATAGACATGGGTCTAGTGGCATGGTTGGCTGGATTAAGTTCAGATGGGATATAGTGCCACTGTTCAGGTTTGGAAGACCTTCTTATTCTCTCGATGCAGTTACTGACATACACGTAGAAGCGCCATGTTTGTGTCCAGCTCATGCTGAATAAAGTCTGCGAGTTCTACTGAAAGCACGGTCCCACAGAGTTCAAGCCTGGGAATAGTGTGGTCAGGCTCAGGCTTGGAAGCCAACTTAGCCTTGCCGAAAATAAACCCAACGTGATCTCAATTGTCGGATCCCATCAACTTCGTCAACTTCAAGTAGGCAACAGCTGCAATGGCCTCAGTGGATGCATCCGAGAACATATGGAGTTCCGTCCTGGTGCTAGCACCAAGTGAGTTTCCCGCGTAGCATCTCGGTATGTGGATATCATCCAAGGCACACAAAGACTGCTTCCAGGTTTCCCATTTTGGTTCCTTATCAGGAGGGAACGGGGCATCCCAGTCCTTGATGGTTTCGGAAAGCTGTGTCAGAAGGGATTTACCTTGTATGGTAATTGGTGCTACGAATCCCAGTGGGTCGTATAAGCTATTTACCACTGACAGGACATCAAGTTTAGTGAATGGTTTGTCTGCACAGTTGATTTGGACACCGAAGGCATCGGCTGACAGGTTCCACCTCAGGCCTAAGCTTCTCTGCACAGGCGGACGGTCTGATCCCAGGTCTATGTCCCTGACTCCTGATGCGTGGTCACTTGACTCAAAGGCTCTCATGACAGCCGGGCTGCTTGAAACAATTTTGTGCAGTCTAAGCTTGGCTCGGTACAGCATACCTTGGGTCCTTTTAAGTAGGTGGATTGCCGCTTCTTCTGTGGGTAGAGATTTTAGTCCATCATCTACGTAGAAGTCTTCCTCTACAAAGTCTCTGGCGTCTGTTCCATATTCAGACTCTCCTTCTTGTGCGGTTCTCTGCAGACCATAGGTTGCCACGGCGGGCGAAGGACTGTTCCCGAATACGTGTACCCTCATGCGATACTCCACCATCTCTTTGCTGGGGTCATTGTCCTTGTGCCACAGGAACCTGAGGAAATTCCTGTGGTCCTCTCTTACTATGAAACAGTGGAACATGTGTTCAATGTCGGCGGTCATGGGCTTCTTTCTGAACCTCATCAACACTCCTACTAGGTTGTTTGTCAGATTAGGACCCGTGAGGAGGACGTCGTTGAGAGATATTCCTTGATGTTTGGTGCTTGAATCGAAGACAACTCTAATTTGCTTAGGTTTTCGTGGGTGATATACTCCGAATGAGGGTAGGTACCAGCACTCCTCGCTTTCCTTTAAGGGAGACGCTGGCTCCGCATGGTTGTTATGGAATATTTTGCCCATAAAGGTGATGATGTGTTCTTTCATCTCCGGTTTATTGCTTAGTGTGCGCTGGAGAGAGTTGAATCTGGACAAGGCTTGTTCATGATTGTTCGGGAGCCTTAGCCTGGTAGCTCGGAAGGGTAGGGGAAAAACCCATTGATTAGTCTCATCCTTAAGGAACTCATTGTCCATTATCCTGACAAATTCCTTGTCTTCCATAGATGGGGCTACTTTGTTGTTATCCTTAGTGGTACGAAACACAGATCTTCCCAAGTCGTCTGCATAGGGAGAAGGGATAACATCAGGCAGCTGTACGGGATCTGGAGCCTTTTCCTTCACCTCATAGTCATGAGGACATGGTTTGCAGAAAGTAGTGTGTCTGTCCCGGCGTATCTAGGTCTTAAAGGAATAGACACCTGTTCGGTCCAAGCATACATTTCCTATGACTACCCACCCAAGTTGAGTCTCTGGGCGTAGTCAGGACCATTACATTGTTGACAGACCTTATGTATCCTCAAATTGTCTCTGCCAAGCAGAAGTAGGATTTCAGCATCTGTGTCCAAAGGTAGGATAACTCTGGCTAAGTGCCTTAAGTGTGGTTGGTGGAAAACGGCTTCCGGGGTAGGGATCTCATCCCTTTGGTTGGGTATTTGATCGCATTCAATTAGCGTAGGTAGGGGTATTTCTACGTCTCAATTGATAGAAGTAATGAAACCTTGTGCTCTTCTGCCGCTAGTCTCTATGCACCCCGAGCAAGTATTCAGAGTGTAGGGCGTTGCTGGTCCCTTGATTCCAAAGGCTTCAAAGAACTTAGGTCCAGCTAGGGATCGATTGCTCTGATCATCAATGGCATACATTCTTACTGCCTTCTCTGGTTGCCCTTCTGGATAAACTCTGATTAGGCATATTCTGGCACAGCATTTAGCACTTTGAATTTCCCCACATACCTCTGAGCATGAGCAGGAGACGGCCATGGTGGACTTGGTGTGATTCTGTGGCTACCTGCCATGGCTTGTAGTGGGACTAGAGGTAACTGCGACTACTGGATCGCTGGTGGCTGAGGTTGGGTGCAAGGCTGATGGGTGTCTGTCGCTGTGACACTCTTCACACTTAATGGCAGATTTATAGTCCTTGGCCATGTGTTCTGTTGAGGCGCAGCACTTGAAACATACCCCAAGTTCGCTGAGGATTTTTTTGCGCTCCTGCATGGTTTTGGACCTGAAGCCTCTACACTTGTTCAATGAATGTGTTTTTTTGTGGATGGGACACTCACGATTGAAAGACTTATCCCTCAACAGAATAGTGTACTGTTTACCGGCAAGTACTGCAGGTGGTGGCAGGTTAGTCTTTCTGATGCTTACACTGTTATTCAAGTCCTTGCATCTGTGTGACGCTTTCATACCTTGATGAAGGTGTTGCTGGAGCTACAGTGTTAGACTCCAGGAAGTCGAGGCTAGGGTCGTTACTCATTTGGCCTGTTCGTCAATGAACTTGCAGAACTGAATGAATGGAGAAAAGGTGACGTCATGTGACCTTTTATACCTGGAGACGCACACTGCCCACTTCTCTTGTAGACTATGTGGCAGCTTTGAGACGATTGGGTTCACCCCATGGGCAGTGTCCATGTAGCACAGTCCAGACAGATGAGGGTCTCTTTTAGCAAGTTCCACCTCCATAAGCAGATCGCTTAAGTCCAGAAGCTTATGGGCTTTCTTATGGTTGATCCTTGGAACATTCTGCAGTCTCTTGAATAGGGACTTTTCTATGGCTTCAGCGCTGCCGTAGGTTCTTTCCAGTCTCTGCCAGGCAGCAGCGAGACCTGCTTCAGCTTGCCCCACATAGACGGTCCTAAGACTCTTGATACAGTTTGTGGATTCAGGACCCAACCATTTTACCATGAGGTCAAGCTCCTGCACCGCGGATAGGTTGAGATGAGCAATGGCGGCCTTGAAGGTTGCTTTCCAGGCCCTGTAGTGCTCTGCACGGTCGTCGAATTTCGAGAGGCTGGTGTTGATTAGCTCTCTGCTCACCATGAACCTGGCAAACTCGGACATGACTGATCCTTCACTCGTTACTGTGTTAGCTTGTGGTGCCCCTCGGGCGTATAAGCTGTGTGGCATGGAAGGGTGAATTGTTCCCATGTAGAATGATGTTGCTGCAGGGTTGAGCTGAGGTTTAACCTCTGGAGATTCTGATGACTGCTGCTTGAACTGTGGAGGCGGGCTGGAGTGCGCCTTGTGGTCGTTTTGAGGTGATGACTGCTTCTGAGGGGACACATGCACGTAGTAGCTGGTGCGAACAGCTGGGTTGTCTTCTTCATGTGGTTGTATGCAAATCGGGTCGCAGTTTTGCTTCAATGCTTGCTTGAGTATTTTTACTTCAGCTAGCGCGATTTCTTCCTCCATTTCTGTTTGAAGAATCTTTGTTCGAGCCTCTGCTTCTGTTTGAAGGATCTTGCACGAGCCTCTGCTTTCATGACTTCTGCCTTCTTTATTGTGTAGGAATGTCTTAGTTTGGATCGCTCTGCATTTAAACGGGCCTCTAGGATTCTGTCGATGAGGGCTGAAGTTCTTGAGCAAGATGATTTGTCTGACCGAACAGAGTGTTTAGACGAGGCTGACCTGTGCGATCTAGTTTCTTGCAGATGGGTGATACGAAGCTCCGCTTTATCTTTGGCGTCTTGCACGGCGGCGTCCCTTTCTCTGTGGAATCTGCCTTGCTTAAATCTGATAGGGCTTCGTCGATTGTAGAGTCTTTTAGGAAGGCAGCGTACTTTGCAGACAGTCTCTTGTATCTGCTGTGGGCCATGTCTAGCTGTCTCATAGTGTCCTGTAAACTCGCTGCATCTTTGTGGCGTTGGACGCTTGACATGAGGGAGGCGACTCATTCCCATAGGTCGTCCAGGTTGTCACTGAACTCATCCCTTGTGGAATGGTAATTCTCGAGGACCTTTAGTGTTGGCTTGAGGGAGCGTACTGGTCGTGCATCTTGGTCTGTTTCTTCATAATGGGCAGTATCGGGTTGTATTTGCTCTGTTTCAGCATTGGGGAACTGCGTAAGGTCCTTTTTGGCCATTTTGATTTAAGATGCGGTCTCTTTAAGAAATTAATTTTTTTAATTTGGGGCTGTAAATGGCGGTGCAGCTTTCTTGAGACCTCCTGATAAGATTCCCAAGGTGTTTTTGGAAAATTGTGGGGTTCTGCAGTCCAACAATCTGCAGTGATGTGGTACAATATACAGAGAGTCTTTATGCACAATGTGGTCTGAGGTGATGCTGCAGGAGATTTCTTAGCAGAGCAGGGCTGCAGTATGTGACAGGCAGAGCGTGGGCACATGGATAGGGATATTAGGATGATTCTGGCTGGGATTCAAGGCAGTCTTTAGACTGTTCTGTCCCCACATGAGGCAAATGGAGGTGTGGTTGATTAATAGGTGTTGTGAGAGATTCGTACCTTCCGTTTCCTCGATGTGGGGCAGACAGGACCAATGCTGTTCAGCGTCCAGAGAGTCTGTGCAATCCAGACTCGTTTATTTGCAAATCTGGACATACAGCATACGATGGTTATACAGTACTTTCTCCAGAAATGCAGGTGTAGACAAGGTACAGTGAGATGTAGTAGTGCAGCCCCCAGAGTCCTGGTTGCTGCAGTAATATTATTCCTCCACCAGGGGGAGTGATATTACGTCTGGAGGCAATAAAGGAGATCTCCTGTCCAGGTATCACAAACACACCACACACTTCACACTCCTGCCACCAGGGGGAGCAAAGGGTCTATCTATTAGGCCATTCCTCACAGTTAGGTAAAACTGGTAGTTGGAGGGAAAGTTAGTCAGAGAGTTCCTGGCTGGAGACCGAGAGAGAAAGGTCTCCAGGCCGAACTGTCTGGAGTGATCTCCAGCTGATCCAGACTTTGGTCTGAGGAGGACGAGGGTACACGGAGCTGCGCCTGCACCCCATGTGGCAGCATCCTAAGGAAGAGACATTGAAAGGAAGCGTGTTTTAGTGAGTGAGAAACGAAGGCATAGCAACAAGTAGATACCAGAGAGGATAGTAGACGTGAGGAGCTGCATCCTTCTGGTGCGCGTTCCGGTAGCCAGGATACCGAGGGAGTAAAGTGCTCTACGCCACTGCTTCAGAGACTGGCAGGACAGTCAATTCCAAGTTGGCTGCCCGACCTAAAATACCTAAGAAGACAGGTGGCAACTTGTGGGGGCCGGGGCGTCTCTAGGGTCCCTATAAACAAGCCTCAGGCCATCAGTCATATGGGTTTTGTTCTATCCGACCACGGGGAACAGAGAGAAGAGTAATAACAGTGAGGACTTCATTAGAGCTTAAGCAAGTGAGGACCTACTGTGTTACTGTGCGCATAGGAAGGCTATTGCATTCCACCTGGATAAGGAGACTCTGGATTTGCCTTCAGACCAACCGGACGCTGCCTACCCCATGATCCGGCGCCCAGGACTGTGGACAATGAAGCCTTCAGTAAAAGGTAAAGAGACTGCAACCTTGTATCCTCGTTATTCACCGCGCCTTACACCATCACCATCTACACTTCTGGGAAGCCCTGGGGATACACTTCACCTGTGGGAAGGTATACCATCTAGCTGCCATAACATCACCCCAGCGGACCCATAAGCAGCGTCGGTCACCCTGACCGAATACCACAGGTGGCGTCACGAACATTATACAAACTTTCCTTTTTCATTGGACGTCCCTCAAAGGGCCACGGACCGGGTCAGGCCACCGTGACATCCCCAGAACTGAGAAGGACCCGGTACCGAGTACCCCATTGCCCTTACGGGGGTCGATCCAGTACCAAGTATGGCTGTAAGTGTGAGCAGCAAGAGGTCGAAACACTGATGCCTTCCTAAGCCCAGTTCAAGCGTGTCCTCTCACAACAGCAAGTAAACTGAAAAATGAAATGGCTGCCAGCAGGAAGAGAAGACTTGACCCTTGAACCGCATGTGAAAGGCGTGCCCATAAAATTAATGAATAACAAGCTGCCATACGGAAAAAGGCCATTGGGTGGCAGCAGAGTAAAACATAACAGATACCATACACAACCTGAAAATAATACATGCAAACTGAATAGCATAACTTACACAGAACAACACATCCTCCCTAAAGGAAAACCTATTCAGGTCCACAGGAGACTCCAGCTCTTGGATCTCCCTTAGCAGGCCACACTCTTACTTCCCCGACACTCCGGCTTCTGCTCTGGGAGTCCTCTGCTGTACAGGAAGGCCGCTTCTTTGTAGTTGGAGCTGCCTCTGACTCTCCCGGCTTGCTCCAGCACATGGAACTCCAGTCATGACTTCCGCCTCCTCCTCCTCGCTTAGGACGCTGGCTGGCGGTTCTCGTGAAGTATTTAACACCTTCATTTCTGAGAACCGCCGCTGGTTCTTAAACCTCTCCAGTGAAGGACCTGCGCTTTTCTCAACCCTCTCTCGGAGAAGCACTAACCGGACCTCCTCATCACTGAGGGCCAGTTGCTGCTGCTGCTTCCTCTCCCCTGCCGGCATAGACCGAGGAACAGAAGCCTGGGAAGCCATGCTGGCCTACCAGGAAGCCTGCCTCTCCCTGGGGAGAAGAGAGGAAGACTCTGGTCCTCCTGGAAGTCCTGGAGCTCGGGAGACAGATACTGCTCCTAGCATGGTGCAACTGATTGTAGTCATCTGTCCTACAGTCTCCTCTCCCCAGTAGTAGCTGATAACAAGGAATAATAGGTTGTAGTCTCCTGTCCAACAGTCACCTCTCTCCCGGTAATGGCTGATAACAGGGAGTAATAGTGGGGAGTAATAGATTGTAGAAAAAATTGGAGTCCGGCTCAACAGGACTAGTGCAGTCGAAACGCGTCGACTGGGTCATGTCGACCATGTAAATTTTTCTTCTGTATGTACTATATTTTATTTTGAAAAAGAAAAAGAAAAGGAAAATCCAGTCCTGTTGAGCCGGACTCCTATTTTTCTATTTTCCTTGATGTGAGGCCAGGTCGAGGCCGGTGTCTGAGCCCTAGGTGGATGAGCATAGAGCAACTGGGTGAGCTGGAATCAAGTTTCTATAATAGTAATAGATTGTACTCTCCTGTCTTACAGTCATCCTTCACCAGTAATGTCTGATAACAGGGTGTAATAGAGGAGGTAAGTTAAATACCTGTATGCTACCTGTAGAGCTGAGCACTTTTTCATATAAAACATTCGACGTAGTGGAGATTGCAGATTTACAAAACCGACCATAAAATAATTTTTTTTATAGCTTCTAGCAACCAATCACAGCGCAACTTTCATCTTTCCATAGCAGATTATGAAATCAAATCAGCACTGTCATTGGTTGTTATGGGTAGCAAGACAGATGTCCTTGATGATGTGCTCGATTCTCTCACAGGCTGTGCTGTGATGAAGTCAGTTCTGGGGGTCCTCCTGCTCAGGTCTGGGGGCAAAGTGTAGGCTGCAGATGCAAAATGCTTGTACAGGGAGCTCCAAGCCGCACCTTGCAGACGACACACCCCTAATTCCACCACCTCGCCCTCCACCACTGCTTTGTTCATTGTTTCACGCAGGAGGCCCCAATTAACCCTGTAACTCCTGAAGGCCTAGCACAGCTGAATCCAGGGAAAAGATTTCTCCGCTGTGATTTCTAGAAACTGGTGACATAATTCACCAGTGAAGGTGACAACTGGACTGAGGGGAGATATAAGCGGGTAATTCTGTGTCCTTCGTAGGTCACGCGGCCTCCAAATACTTAATTGCCCTTCATGCCACTTTAGCCAACCACTCCAGCCTTTTGCTGCCTACGGGCAACGTAGACGTGTCCATACTAATCACATCAAAGGGTAATTACCGAGATCACATTGGGTGCTGAATGTACCACCATTATTATAACAGGTAGTGTCGCCTTTTACTGCACTCAGTAGTGTCATGGAGAGATTATATTATGTAACTCTTAAAAAAGAGAGTGGAAATTATATTGTCACTTGTAGTTCTACAGAAATGTAAGGATTATATAGAGCCGTGATTACATGAAGAAGAGACGTGTGAGGGTTATATGGAGCGGCAATAACATGAAGGAGAGATGCGTGAGGATTATACAGAGCTGTGATCACTTGAAGAAGAGATGCGTGAGATTATATAGGACCATGATCACATGAAGAAGAGATGTGTGAGGATTATATAGGGCCCTGATCAAGTGAAAAAGAGACATGTGAGGATTATGTAGAGACACAGACACATGAAGGAGAGATGCGTGAGGATTATATAGAGCCGCTATCACATGAAGGAGAGATGCGTGAGAATTATATAGGGCCATGATCACATGAATAAGAACAAGTGTGTGAGGATAAGCAAAAATGAGAAAATAGCGCACATCCATCCGTAGGAAATATATAAAAACTTTATTAGTCCATAAAATTTAGAGAAACAAAACGTGAGGATTACACAAGCCATGATCACCTGAAGTAGAGGCCTGTGAAGATTATATAGGACCATGATCACATGAAGAAGAAACGTGTGAATATAATAAAGAACCGCGATCACATGAAGAAGAAATGTGTGAAAATTACAGGTCCTTCTCAAAAAATTAGCATATAGTGTTAAATTTCATTATTTACCATAATGTAATGATTACAATTAAACTTTCATATATTATAGATTCATTATCCACCAACTGAAATTTGTCAGGTCTTTTATTGTTTTAATACTGATGATTTTGGCATACAACTCCTGATAACCCAAAAAACCTGTCTCAATAAATTAGCATATCAAGAAAAGGTTCTCTAAATGACCTATTACCCTAATCTTCTGAATCAACTAATTAACTCTAAACACATGCAAAAGATACCCTAGGCTTTTAAAAACTCCCTGCCTGGTTCATTACTCAAAACCCCCATCATGGGTAAGACTAGCGACCTGACAGATGTCAAGAAGGCCATCATTGACACCCTCAAGCAAGAGGGTAAGACCCAGAAAGAAATTTCTCAACAAATAGGCTGTTCCCAGAGTGCTGTATCAAGGCACCTCAATGGTAAGTCTGTTGGAAGGAAACAATGTGGCAGAAAACGCTGTACAACGAGAAGAGGTGACCGGACCCTGAGGAAGATTGTGGAGAAGGACCGATTCCAGACCTTGGGGAACCTGAGGAAGCAGTGGACTGAGTCTGGCGTGTGCAGGAAATGGGCTACAGGTGCCGCATTCCCCAGGTAAAGCCACTTTTGAACCATAAACAGCGGCAGAAGCGCCTGACCTGGGCTACAGAGAAGCAGCACTGGACTGTTGCTAAGTGGTCCCAAGTACTTTTTTCTGATGAAAGCAAATTTTGCATGTCATTCGGAAATCAAGATGCCAGAGTCTGGAGGAAGACTGGGGAGAAGGAAATGCCAAAATGCCTGAAGTCCAGTGTCAAGTACCCACAGTCAGTGATGGTGTGGGGTGCCATGTCAGCTGCTGGTGTTGGTCCACTGTGTTTCATCAAGGGCAGGGTCAATGCAGCTAGCTATCAGGAGATTTTGGAGCACTTCATGCTTCCATCGGCTGAAATGCTTTATGGAGATGAAGATTTCATTTTTCAGCACGACCTGGCACCTGCTCACAGTGCCAAAACCACTGGTAAATGGTTTACTGACCATGGTATTACTGTGCTCAATTGGCCTGCCAACTCTCCTGACCTGAACCCCATAGAGAATCTGTGGGATATTGTGAAGAGAAAGTTGAGAGACGCAAGACCCAACACTCTGGATGAGCTTAAGGCCGCTATTGAAGCATCCTGGGCCTCCATAACATCTCAGCAGTGTCACAGGCTGATTGCCTCCATGCCACGCCGCATTGAAGCAGTCATTTCTGCCAAAGGATTCCCGACCAAGTATTGAGTGCATAACTGAACATTATTATTTGATGGTTTTTTTGTTTGGTATTAAAAAACACTTTTATTTGATTGGTCGGGTGAAATATGCTAATTTATTGAGACAGGTTTTTGGTTTATCAGGAGTTGTATGCCAAAATCATCAGTATTAAAACAATAAAAGACCTGACAAATTTCAGTTGGTGGATAATGAATCTATAATATATGAAAGTTTAATTGTAATCATTACATTATGGTAAATAATGAAATTTAACACTATATGCTAATTTTTTGAGAAGGACCTGTATATAGGGCCACGATCACATTAAGAAGAGAAGACGTGTGGGGCTTATATAGGCCTGTGAACTCCTGAAGAAGAAGAGATGTGTGAGAATTATATAGAGCCTTGATCACATGCAGGAGAGATGCCTGAGAATTATGTAGGGCCACGATCAAGTGAAGAAGAGACGTGTGAGGATTACATAGAGCCGTGATAACATGTTGAAGAAGAGACTTGAGGATTATATGGAGCCACGATTACATGAAGAAAAGACGTGTGAGGATTATATAGGGCTGCAGTTACATGAAGAGATGCAAAAGGATTATATAATGCCGCAATCACAGGAAGGAGAAGAGGCGTGTGAGGATTATATAGAACCATGATCACATGAAGAAGAAATGTGTGAGGATTGTATACAGCCGTGATCGTATGAAGAAGAGGAAACGTGAGGATTATATGGAGCCACGATCACATGAAGAGACATGTGATGATTGCATAGAGCCATAATCGCATTAAAAAGAGACGTGTGAGGATTGTATAGAGCCGTAATCGCATGAAGAAGAGGAGACGTGAGGATTATATGGAGCCGCGATAACATGAAGAAGAAACGTGTTAAAATTATATAAAGGCGCGAACACATTAAGAAGAGGCATGTGAAAATTGTATAGAGCTGTGAATACATGAAACAGAAATGTGTTAGGATTATATAGAGATGCAATGATGTGAAGGAAAAGAGGCGTGTGAGGATTATGTGGAGCCACAATCACATGAAGAGACGTGTGAGAATTATATAGAACCACGATCACATGAAGAAGAGAAACGTGAGGATTATATAGAACCGCGATCACGTCAAGAAGAGAAGTCTGAGGATTATATGGAGCTGTGACTCAAGAAGAAGAGACGAATGAGGATTATATAGAGCCATGAGCACATGAAGAAGAAATGTGTGAGGATTGTATACAGCCGTGATCGTATGAAGAGGAAACGTGAGGATTATATGGAGCCACGATCACATGAAGAAGAGACGTGAGGATTGCATTGAGCCATGATCGCATTAACCCCTCAACGACCGCCGATACGCCTTTTTACGGCGGCAGCTAAGGGTACTTAAACCACAGTGCTGTTAATTAACGGCGCTGTGGAAAAAGTGTATAGCGCCCCCCAGAGTCGGATTTTCTCTGGAGTCTCAGTTGCCAGGGGTAGTCGAGACCCCAGAGAACATGATTCGGGTCGGTTTTTACCGACTCCCGGGTTGCGATCGCCGGTAAATAACCATTTACCGGCGGCCGCAAAAAAAACCAAAATGCGATTTCCCATTTAATTTCTCTGTCCTCCGATGTGATCGCACATAAGAGGACAGAGAAATGGGGTCTCAGATAGCCCCCGGTACTCACCCGCCTCTCCCAATGCTCGTGGCTCCCGATGGGCGCCGCCATCTTTTTCCAGGCAAAAAATGGCGGGCCGCAGATCTTTGGGGTCTTGGCTGCCGGGGGTAGCCGAAACCCCAAAGAACATGATCGGGTCGGTTTTTACCAACCCCTGTTTTGTGATCGCCGGTAATTAACCATTTACCGGCGACCGCAAAAAGGAAAAAAAAAAAGCGGCGTGTCATTCTCTGTCCTCTGATGTGATCGCACATCAGAGGACAGAGAAATAGGGGGATCGGGGACCCTGTGATACTTACCGGTGTCCTGGGTCCTCCTGCGTCCCCTCCTGACCGCCGGCTTCTTCCTCCAGGAAGAAAATGGCGGGCGCATGCCCAGTGCACCCGCCGTGATGTGCCGGCCAGCAGAGGAAGATTCTTCCTCTTGTTTTATTTTGGTCACTGTGAGATCCTATCACAGTGATCAAAATTAAAAATTATCATCCCCTTAGTTAGGAAAAAATAATAAAATAAAAAACATGTATGTATTTCTATTTTTCAATTAGGGTTGGGGCTAGGGTTAGGGTTGGGGCTAAAGTTAGGGTTGGGGCTAAAGTTAGGGTTAGGGCTAGGGTTGGGGCTAAAGTTAGGGTTAGAGTTGGGGCTAAAGTTAGGGTTATGGCTAGGGTTGGGGCTAAAGTTAGGGTTAGAGTTGGTGCTAAAGTTAGGGTTAGAGTTGGGGCTAAAGTTAGGGTTAGGGCTAGGGTTGGGGCTAAAGTTAGGGTTAGGGCTAGGGTTAGAGTTGGTGCTAAAGTTAGGGTTAGGGTTGGTGCTAAAGTTAGGGTTGGGGCTAAAGTTAGGGTTAGAGTTGGAATTAGGGATAGGGTTGGTATTAGGGTTAGGGTTGGCATTAGGGTTACATTTGGGATTAGGGTTAAGGTTAGGGTTGGGATTATGATTAGGGGTGTGTTGGGCTTAGGGATTTGATTAGGGTTAGGGTTGGGATTAGGGGTGTTTTGGCGTTAGGGTTGTGATTGGGGTTATGGTTGGGATTAAGGTTAGGGGTGTCTTGGCTTTAGGGTTTTGATTAGGGTTATGGATTGGGTTGGGATTAGTGTTAGGGGTGTGTTGGGGTTACGGTTGGAGTTAGAATTGGGGGGTTTCCACTGTTTATTTACATCAGGAGGTCTCCAAACGCGACAGCCAATTTTGCGCTCAAAAGTCAAATGGTGCTCCCTCCCTTCTGAGCTCTGCCGTGCGCCCAAACAGTGGTTTACCCACACATATGGGGTATCAGCGTACTCAGGACTAATTGGACAACAACTTTTGGGGTCCAATTTCTTCTCTTACCCTTGGGAAAATAAAAAATTGGGGGTGAAAAGATAATTTTTGTGAAAAAATATGATTTTTTATTTTTACGGTTCTGCATTATAAACTTCTGTGAAGCACTTGGTGAGTCAAAGTGCTCACCACACCTCTAGATAAGCTCTTTAGGGGGTCTACTTTCCAAAATGGTGTTACTTGTGGGGGGTTTCAATGTTTAGGCACATCAGGGGCTCTCCAAATGCAACATGGCGTCCCATCTCAATTCCAGTCAATTTTGCATTGAAAAGTCAAATGGCGCTCCTTTGCTTCCGAGCTCTGTCATGCGCCCAAACAGTGGTTTACCCCCACATTTGGGGTATCGGCGTACTCAGGACAAATTGTACAACATTATTTGGGGTCCATTTTCTCCTGTTACCCTTGGTAAAATAAAATAAATTGGAGCTGAATTAAATTTTGTGTGAAAAAAAGTTAAATGTTCATTTTTATTTAAACATTCCAAAAATTCCTGTGAAACACCTGAAGGGTTAATAAACTTCTTGAATGTGGTTTTGAGCACCTTGAGGGGTGCAGTTTTTAGAATGGTGTCACACTTGGGTATTTTCTATCATATAGACCCCTCAAAATGACTTCAAATGAGATGTGGTCCCTAAGAAAAAATGGTGTTGTAAAAATGAGAAATTGCTGGTCAACTTTTAACCCTTATAACTCCCTAACAAAAAAAAAATTTGGTTCCAAAATTGTGCTGATGTAAAGTAGACATGTGGGAAATGTTACTTATTAAGTATTTTGCGTGACATATGTCTGTGATTTAATTGCATAAAAATTCAAAGTTGGAAAATTGCGAAATTTTCAAAATTTTCACCAAATTTCCATTTTTTTCACAAATAAACGCAAGTTATATCGAATAAATTTTACCTTTAACATGAAGTACAATATGTCACGAGAAAACAATGTCAGAATCGCCAAGATCCGTCAAAGCGTTCCAGAGTTATAGCCTCATAAAGGGACAGTGGTCAGAATTGTAAAAATTGGCCCGGTCATTAACGTGCAAACCACCCAAGGGTAACAGGAGAAAATGGACCCCCAAAGTTGTTGTACAATTTGTCCTGAGTACGATGATACCCCATATGTGGGTGTAAACCGTTGTTTAGGCGCATGGCAGAGCTTGGAAGGGAAGGAGCGCCATTTGACTTTTCAATGCAAAATTGACTGGAATTGAGATGGGACGCCATGTTGCGTTTGGAGAGCCCCTGATGTGCCTAAACATTGAAACTCCCTACAAGTGACACCATTTTGGAAAGTAGACCCCCTAAGGAACTTATCTAGATGTGTGGTGAGCACTTTGACCCACCAAGTGCTTCACAGAAGTTTATAATGCAGAGCCGTAAAAATAAAAAATCATATTTTTTCACAAAAATGATCTTTTCGCCCCCAATTTTTTATTTTCCCAAGGGTAAGAGAAGAAATTGGACCCCAAAAAATGTTGTGCAATTTGTCCTGAGTACGCTGATACCCCATATGTGGGTGTAAACCATTGTTTGGGCGCATGGCAGAGCTTGGAAGGGAAGGAGCGCCATTTGACTTTTCAATGCAAAATTGACTGGAATTGAGATGGGACGCCATGTTGCGTTTGGAGAGCCCCTGATGTGCCTAAACATTGAAACTCCCTACAAGTGACACCATTTTGGAAAGTAGACCCCCTAAGGAACTTATCTAGATGTGTGGTGAGCACTTTGACCCACCAAGTGCTTCACAGAAGTTTATAATGCAGAGCCGTAAAAATAAAAAATCATATTTTTTCACAAAAATGATCTTTTCGCCCCCAATTTTTTATTTTCCCAAGGGTAAGAGAAGAAATTGGACCCCAAAAAATGTTGTGCAATTTGTCCTGAGTACGCTGATACCCCATATGTGGGTGTAAACCATTGTTTGGGCGCATGGCAGAGCTTGGAAGGGAAGGAGCGCCATTTGACTTTTCAATGCAAAATTGACTGGAATTGAGATGGGACGCCATGTTGCGTTTGGAGAGCCCCTGATGTGCCTAAACATTGAAACTCCCTACAAGTGACACCATTTTGGAAAGTAGACCCCCTAAGGAACTTATCTAGATGTGTGGTGAGCACTTTGACCCACCAAGTGCTTCACAGAAGTTTATAATGCAGAGCCGTAAAAATAAAAAATCATATTTTTTTCACAAAAATGATCTTTTTGCCCCCAATTTTTTATTTTCCCAAGGGTAAGAGAAGAAATTGGACCCCAACAAATGTTGTGCAATTTGTCCTGAGTACGCTGATACCCCATATGTGGGTGTAAACCATTGTTTGGGCGCATGGCAGAGCTTGGAAGGGAAGGAGCGCCATTTGACTTTTCAATGCAAAATTGACTGGAATTGAGATGGGACGCCATGTTGCGTTTGGAGAGCCCCTGATGTGCCTAAACATTGAAACTCCCTACAAGTGACACCATTTTGGAAAGTAGACCCCCTAAGGAACTTATCTAGATGTGTTTTGAGAGCTTTGAACCCCCAAGTGTTTCACTACAGATTATAACGCAGAGCCGTGAAAATAATTTTTTTTTTTTTCTCAAAAATGATTTTTTAGCCCCCAGCTTTGTATTTTTACAAGGGTAACAGAATAAATTGGACCCCAAAATTTGTTTTCCAATTTGTCCTGAGTACGCTGATACCCCATATGTGGGGGGGAACCACTGTTTGGGCGCATGACAGAGCTCGGAAGGGAAGGAGCGCCATTTGGAATGCAGACTTAAATGGATTGGTCAGCAGCCGTCACGTTGCATTTGCAGAGCCCCTGATGTACCCAAACAGTACAAACCCCCCACAAGTGACCCCATATTGGAAACTAGACCTCCCAAGGAACTTATCTAGATGTGTTTTGAGAACTTTGAACCCCCAAGTGTTTCACTAAAGTTTATAGCGCAAAGCCGTGAAAATAAAAATTCTTTTTTTTTTTTTCACAAAAATGATTTTTTAGCCCCCAGTTTTGTATTTTCACAAGGGTAACAGGATAAATTAGACCCCAAAAGTTGTTGTCCAATTTGTCCTGAGTACGCTGATACCCCATATGTCGGGGGGAACCACTGTTTGGGCGCATGACAGAGCTCGGAAGGGAAGGAGCGCCATTTGGAATGCAGCCTTAAATGGATTGGTCTGCAGGCGTCACGTTGCATTTGCAGAGCCCCTGATGTACCCAAACAGTACAAACCCCCCACAAGTGACCCCATATTGGAAACTAGACCTCCCAAGGAACTTATCTAGATGTGTTGTGAGAACTTTGAACCCCCAAGTGTTTCACTACAGTTTATAATGCAGAGCCGTGAAAATAAAACATCTTTTTTTTCCCACAAAAATGATTTTTAGCCCCCCAAATTTTTATTTTCCTAAGGATAACAAGAGAACTTGGACCCCAGAAGTTGTTGTTCAATTTGTCCCGAGTACGCTGATAACACATATGTTGGGGTAAACCCCTTTTTGGGCGCACGGGAGAGCTCGGAAGGGAAGGAGCACTGTTTTACTTTTTCAACGCAGAATTGGCTGGAATTGAGATTGGACGCCATGTCGCGCTTGGAGAGCCCCTGATGTGCCTGGACAGTGGAAACCCCCCAATTCTACCTGAAACCCTAACCCAAACACACCCCTAACCCTAATCCCAACGGTAACCCTAACCACACCCCTAGCCCTGACACACCCATAATTCTAATCCCAACCCTAATCCAAACGTAAATGTAATCCAAACCCTAACCCTAACTTTAGCCCCAACCCTAACTTTAGCCCCAACCCTAACTTTACCTCCAACCCTAGCCCTAACCCTAACCCTACCCCTAACCCTAACCCTAAACGTGACTGAAATACGTGGCACTGAAATACGTGGCACTGAAATACGTGGCACTGAAATACGTGGCACTGAAATACGTGGCACTGAAATACGTGGCACTGAAATACGTGATACGTGGCACTTAAATACGTGGCACTGAAACACGTGGCACTGAAATACGTGGCACTGAAATATGTGGCACTGAAATACGTGGCACTGAAATACGTGGCACTTAAATAAGTGGCACTGAAATATGTGATATGTGGCACTTAAATACGTGGCACTGAAATACGTGGCACTGAAATACGTGGCACTGAAATACGTGGCACTGAAATACGTGGCACTGAAATACGTGGCACTGAAATATGTGATACGTGGCACTTAAATACGTGGCACTGAAACACGTGGCACTGAAATACGTGATACGTGGCACTGAAATACGTGGCACTGAAATACGTGGCACTGAAATACGTGCAACTGAAATACGTGGTACTAAAATATGTGGCACTGAAATACGTGATACGTGGCACTGAAATACGTGGCACTGAAACACGTGCCACTGAAATACGTGATACGTGGCACTGAAATACATGGCACTGAAATACGTGGCACTGAAATACGTGGCACTGAAATACGTGGCACTGAAATACGTGGCACTATGACTGTCAGAAAATGTTCATTAAACGGTTAGGGGTGAGGTTAGGGGTAGAGTTAGGGTTAGGGTTTGGATCCCTTTATCACCTTGATGGTGGTGGGTGGCTTTTCAGTGTGTTTTCTGTTTTTTTCGATAAAAATGCATGCGTTTTTAACGCAAACAAACGCATGTGCTTAAAAACGCAAGAAAATACTGCAGGTTGTATTTCTGAAAATGAACGCATGCAGAAAAAAACCGCATGCGTTTGAAAACGCGACCAAACGCGTACAAAAAAACCGCATGCGTTTTCAATGTTAAATATAGGGAAAAAACGCATGCGTTTTTTTGTGCAAAAAACGCTGCAGACAAAAACGGAAGTGTGAAACCAGCGACGCTTTTTATAGCAAAAAAGTTTTTGCGTCTCCACATTTTGAGACCTATAATTTTTCCACATTTGCTCCACAGAGTCATGTGAGGTCTTGTTTTTTGCGGGACGAGTTGACGTTTTTATTGGTAACATTTTCGGACACGTGACCGTTTTTGATCGCTTTTTATTCCGATTTTTGTGAGGCAGAATGACCAAAAACCTGCTATTCATGAATTTCTTTTGGGAGAGGCGTTTATACCGTTCCGGGTTTGGTAAAATTGATAAAGCAGTTTTATTCGTCGGGTCAGTACGATTACAGCGATATCTCATTTATATCATTTTTTTTATGTTTTGGCGCTTTTATACGATAAAAACTATTTTATAGAAAAAATAATTATTTTGGTATCGCTTTATTCTCAGGACTATAACTTTTTTATTTTTTTGCTGATGATGCTGTATGGCGGCTTGTTTTTTGCGGGACAAGATGACGTTTTCAGCGGTACCATGGATATTTATATCAGTCTTTTTGATCGCGTGTTATTCCACTTTTTGTTCGGCGGTATGGTAATAAAGCGTTGTTTTTTGCCTCGTTTTTTTTTTTTTTTCTTACGGTGTTTACTGAAGGGGTTAACTAGTGTGGCAGTTTTATAGGTTGGGTCGTTACGGACGTGGCGATACTAAATATGTGTACTTTTATAGTTTTTTTTTTTTAATTTAGATAAAGAAATGTATTTATGGGAATAATATTTTTTTTTTTTTTTCATTATTTTGGAATATTTTTTTTTATTTTTTTTTACACATTTGGAAATTTTTTTTTTTACTTTTTTACTTTGCCCCAGGGGGGGACAATACAGATCGGTGATCTGTCAGTTTGCATAGCACTCTGACAGATCACCGATCTGCGAGAAGTGCAGGCTGCTTCACAGTGCCTGCTCTGAGCAGGCGTCTGTGAAGCCACCTCCCTCCCTGCAGGACCCGGATCCGCAGCCATCTTGGATCCGGGTCTGGAGCAGGCAGGGAGGGAGGTAAGACCCTCGCAGCAACGCGATCACATCGCGTTGCTGCGGGGGGCTCAGGGAAGCCCGCAGGGAGCCCTCTCCCTGCGCGATGCTTCCCTGCATCGCCGGCACATCGCGATCATGTTTGATCGCGGTGTGCCGGGGGTTAATGTGCCGGGGGCGGTCCGTGACCGCTCCTGGCACATAGTGCCGGATGTCAGCTGCGATATGCAGCCGACACCCGGCCGCGATCGGCCGCGCTCCCCCCGTGAGCGCGGCCGATCGGCTATGACGTACTATCCCGTCGGCGGTCATACGGGCCCACCCCACCTCGACGGGATAGTACGTCAAATGTCGGGAAGGGGTTAATATTGTTTGAAGTTGGAGTGTTTTTTTTTTTTAGATTTGGCTATCTTAGGAGGATATCTGTTTGTGCAGGTAACTATTACTGTGCAGAATTATTAGGCAACTTAATAAAAACCAAATATATTCCCATCTCACTTGTTTATTTTCACCAGGTAAACCAATATAACTGCACACAATTTAGAAATAAACATTTCTGACATGCAAAAACAAACCCCCCCCCCAAAGTTAGTGACCAATATAGCCCCCTTTCTTTATGATGACGCTCAGCAGCCTTCCATCCATAGATTGTCAGTTGCTTTATCTGTTTACAACCAATATTGCGTGCAGCAGCCACCACAGCCTCCCAGACACTGTTCCGAGAGGTGGACTGTTTTCCCTCCCTGTAGATCTCACATTTTATGAGGGACCACAGGTTCCCTATGGGGTTCAGATCAGGTGAACAAGGGAACCATGTCATTATTTTTTCTTCTTTGAGACCTTTACTGGCCAGCCACGCTGTGGAGTAGTTGGAGGCATGTGATGGAGCATTGTCCTGCATGAAAATCATGTTTTTCTTGAACGATACCAACTTCTTCCTGTACCACTGATTGAAGAAGTTGTCTTCCAGAAACTGGCAGTAGGTCTGGGAATTGAGCTTCACTCCATCCTCAACCCGAAAAGGTCCCACAAGTTCATCTTTGATGATCCCAGCCCATACCAGTACCCCACCTCCACCTTGCTGGCGTCTGAGTCGGAGTGGAGATCTCTGCCCTTTACTGATCCAGCCTCTGGCCCATCCATCTGGCCCATCAAGAGTCACTCTCATTTCATCAGTCCATAAAACCTTTGAAAAGTCAGTTTTAAGATATTTCTTGGCCCAGTCTTGACGTTTTATCTTATGTTTCTTGCTCAAAGGTGGTAATTTTTCAGCCTTCCCTACCTTGGCCATGTCCCTGAGTATTGCACACCGTGTGCTTTTTGTTACTCCAGTAACATTGCAGCTCTGAAATATGGCAAAACTGGTGGCAAATGGCATCTTGGCATCTTCACGCTTGATTTTTCTCAATTCATGAGCAGTTATTTTGCGCCTTTTTTGCCCAACACGTTTTCTTGCGACCCTGTTGGCTATTTGCCATGAAACGCTTGATTGTTAGGTGATCACGCTTCAAAAATGTGGCAATTTCAAGACTGCTGCATCCCTCTGCAAGACATCTCACAATTTTGGACTTTTCAGAGCCAGTCAAATCTCTCTTCTGACCCATTTTGCCAAAGGAAAGGAAGTTGCCTAATAATTAAGCACACCTTATATAGGGTTTTGAAGTCATTAGACAACACCCCTCCTCATTACAGAGATGCACATCACCTGATTTACTTAATTAGTGGTTGGCTCCCAAGCCTGAACAGCTTGGAGTAGGACAACATGTATAAAAAGTATCATGTGATCAAAATACAACTTGCCTAATAATTCTGCACACAGTGTATAGCCGTGATCACATGAAGAAGAGAAATGCGAGGATTATATAGAGCCACAATCGCATGAAGAATAGATGTGTGAGAATTATATATTTCTGTAATCACAGGAAGGAGAAGAGGCGTGTGAGGATTATTTAGAGCCACGATTGCATGAAGAAGAAATGTGTGAGGATTATATAATGCTGCAATCGCAGGAAGGAGAACAGGCGTGTGAGGATTATATAGAGTTGTGATTGCATGAACAAAAGGAGACGTGAGGATTGTATGGAGCTGTGAATACCTGAAGAAAAAGAGACATGTGAGAATTATATAGAGGCATGATCATATGAAGAACAAGAGCCACGATAACATGAAGAAGAGACGTGTGAGGTTTGTAAAGAGCTGTGATCGCATGAAGAAGAGAAGACGTGATGATTATCTGAAGCTGTGATTACCTGAAGAAGAGAAGTGTGAGGATTGTATAGAGCTGAGATCACATGAAGAAAAGTGTGATGATAAAATGGAGCCACAATCACATGAAGAAGAAGACGAGATGTGTGAGGACTGTATAGAACCCCAATCACATGAAGAAGAGATATGTTCAGTTTATATAGAGCCATGATCACATGAACAAGAGACGTGCGAGGATTATATAGGGCCACGATCACATGGAGAAGAGATGTGTGAAGATTATATAGAGCCACGATCACATGAAGAGGAGACGTGTGAGGATTATATAGAATTGTGATCACATGAAGAAGAAATGTGTGAGGATTATATAGAGCCGCGATCACATGAATAAGAGACGTGCAAGGATTATATAGAGCTGTGATCACATGAAGAAGAAATGTGTGAGGATTATATAGAGCCCCAATTACATGAAGAACAAGAGCCATGATCACTTGAAAAATAGACATGTGACGATTGTAAAGAGCTGTGATCGTATGAAGAAGAGGAGACTTGAGGATTATATGGAGCTGTGATTACCTGAAAAAGAAGAGACGTGTGAGGATTGTATAGTGCTGAGATCACATGAAAAGAAGTGTGAGGATAAAATGGAGCCATAATCACATGAAGAAGGGACATGCGAGGAATATATATAGCTGTGATCACATAAAGAAGAGATGTGTGAGGACAGTGTGAGGACAGTTGTGCTCAAAAGTGGCAGAATTTTTTCATTCTTGGCCTTTTTTTCAGAGAATATGAATAACACCAAAACCTTTTTTCCACTCATGGTTAGTGGTTGGGTGAAGCCATTTATTGCCAAACTACTGTGTGTTTTCTCTTTTTAAATCATAATGACAACCCAAAACATCCAAATGACCCTGATCAAAAGTTCACATACCCCATTTCTTAATACCGTGTATTGCCCCCTCTAACATCAATGACAGCTTGAAGTCTTTTGTGGTAGTTGTGGATGAGGTTCTTTATTTTCTCAGTAAAGCTGCCCACTCTTCCTGGCAAAAAGCCTCCAGTTCCTGTAAATTCCTGGGCTGTCTAGCATGAACTGCACGCTTGAGATCTCCCCAGAGTGGCTCAATGATATTGAGGTCAGGAGATTGAGAGGGCCACTCCAGAACCCTCACTTTGTTCTGCTGTAGCCAATGACAGGTCAACTTGGCCTTGTGTTTTTTGGATCATTGTCATGTTGGAACGTTCCAGTACGTCCTATGCGCAGCTTCTGGGCTGATGAATGCAAATTTGCCTCCAGTATTTGCTGATAACGTGCTTCATTCATCTTTACTTCAAATTTGACCCAAGTTTCCTGTGCCTTTCTAGCTCACACATCACCAAAACATCAGCAATCCACCTCCGTGCTTTTCATTAGGAATGGTGTTTATGTCATCATAGGCCATGTTGACCTCTCTACAAATGTAACGTTTATGGTTGTGCCAAAAAGTTACGTTTTGGTCTCCTCACTCCAAATTACCTTGTTCCAGAAGTTTTGAAGCTTGTCTCTGTGCTGTTTTGCATATAGTAGGAGACATGCTTTGTGGCATTTGCGCAGTGATGACTTTCTTCTGGCGACTCGAATATGCAGCCCATTTGTCTTTAAGTGCCTCCTTATTGTGCATCTTGAAACAGCCACATTGCTAGTTTTCAGAGAGTCCAGTATTTCAGCTGATGTTATTTGTGGGTTTTTCTTTGCATCTCGAACAATTTTCCTAACAGTTGTGGACGACATTTTAGTTGGTCTACCTGACCGTGGTTTTGTTTTCACAGAGCCTCTGATTTTCCATTTGTTAATCACAGTTTGAACGCTGCTGACTGGCATTATCAATTCCTTGGATACCTTTTTGTATCCCTTTCCTGTTTTATACAGTTCAACTACCTTTTCCTGTAGATCCGTTAACAATTCTTTTGCTTTCCCCATGACTCACAATCCAGAAACATCAGTGGCTTGATGAAAGATGCAACAGTCTGTCTGGATCCCAGAAACTGACTCAGCTTTTATGCACTCACTGATTACAAGTAAACACGTCACAGGTTACCTTTAGTAGCCATTCAAACCCATTTATGTCAACTTCTGTGCATGTTATCAGGCGAAAATCACCAGGGTATATGAACTTTTGATCAGAGTAATTTGGATGTTTTGGGTTGTCATTATGATTTAAAAAGAGAAAACACAGTAGTCTGACAATAAATGGCTTCACCCAACCACTAACCAAGAGTGGAGAAAAAGTTTTGGTTTTATCATTCATACTCTCTGAAAAAAGGCCAAGAAAACAAAAATTCTGCTGGGATATGTAAATTTTTTAGCACAACTGTAGAGCCGTGATCACATGAAGAAGAGACATGTGAGGATTATACTGTATAGGGCTGCGATCAGATGAAGAAGAGACGTTTGAGGATTATGTAGAGCCGCGATCATATGAAGAAGACATGTGTGAGTATTCTACGGAGCCACGATCACATGAGGAGAAGACGTGTGAGGATTATATAGGGCCGCGATCACATGTAGAAGAGATATGTGATTATATAGAGCTGTACAAGTTCTCTCTCGGACATGCAGGGCTTCGTAGTGTTCCCCATGACGCAAGTGATTATTGTCCTTTACGGTGACAGCATCTGTTGAGTATTTTGATTTGGTGAGTGAAACACATGGCTTCATTCCCAAGGTCAGAGATGCTCTCCGGGGCTACAGATCCGATCAATATCATTTTACAGCAGTGTCACATCAGATCCCGTCACCGGCTCACACAGAGACTTTGGTGGAGATGGGGGGGATAATCGGGGTTCTAGGGTAATTTTTTTCTCATACAGGACATGACAATAGACCACTGGTGGACACAGACAGAAATGGGCCCCTGTGCAAGAACAATATACGGACCCTTTGCAGCCCAAGAGCTCCTAAAAATGCAAAATTGCACCTGCTTTTGAGGTAGAAATGGGCCCCTTACCTCTTGGGTCCCTACCAGCTATCATAAATAATGATCCTGCCTAATTCTGACAACCGTCCTGTATACCATGTGTCAGAGGTTGTCAGCCCCGCCCCCCCTGGAGATGACATCACTGATATAATGCGATGAGACATGTCGGTTGTCGCTCACTTCTTTGGAGGAGATGCTACTAAGGTGATGTAGGAGGTCCATGGTATGATGTTGGGGGCAGTGTGTGTTTACGGGGGTCTGCGCCTCTCCACCCCGATGCGGAGCCGTTCATTTCAGAGTACACAGATTCGATGTGAATTTCCTGGGCGAGCAGTGAATACAAGCACTTATGTTCTACCCACACAAAACTGTGAAACACAGTACACCCCCAGACACAGAGCAGGCAAGGCCCAGCCGGATTTTCGGATGCCTGCTCACAAGGCTGGAGCTAATAAAGCTTATTAATTCTACGTGCCAGGGCCCCAGGGCCACGAGCTGCGCTCACACCGGCCGGAGGCACTCTGTGTACCCACTATTGATCGGGAGAGGTAAGGATCAATGCTTTGTGATTATAGGATAGGGGGGAGAAGGACCCCACAGCCGGGCAGGCTCATATATACCCCAGACCTCGAGCCCAGCGCTGCCAGCACCGACCGACAGGCCACCAGGTAGGTAACATGCAGAGCATCACTCCTCCGCCCCCTTGATATATAATGATATATCCTGCAAATTATTGCACCACTGACCTCTCTGCAGAACATCGCTCCTCCACCTCCTGACAGATACATAGTGATATATCCTGCAGATTATTACACCACTGACCTCTCTGCAGAACATCGCTCCTCCACCTCCTGACAGATACATAGTGATACATCCTGCAGATTATTACACCACTGACCTCTCTGCCGAACATCCCTCCTCCTCCTCCTGACAGACACATAGTGATATATCCTGCAGATTATTACACCACTGACCTCTCTGCAGAACATCGCTCCTCCACCTCCTGACAGATAAATAGTGATATATCCTGCAGATTATTACATCACTGACCTCTGTGCAAAACATCGCACCTCCACCTCCTGACATATACATAGTGATATATCCTGCAGATTATTACACCACTGACCTCTCTGCAGAACATCGCTCCTCCACCTCCTGACAGATACATAGTGATATATCCTGCCGATTATTACACCACTGACCTCTCTGCAGAACATCGCTCCTCCACCTCCTGACAGATACATAGTGATATATCCTGCAGATTATTACACTACTGACCTCTCTGCAGAACATCGCTCCTCCACCTCCTGACAGATACATAGTGATATATCCTGCAGATTATTACACCACTGACCTCTCTGCAGAACATCACTCCTCCACCTCCTGATACATAGTGATATATCCTGCAGATTATTACACCACTGACCTCTCTGCAGAACATTGCACCTCCACCTTCTGACAGATATATAGTGATATATATTTGCAGATTATTACACCACTGACCTCTCTGCAGAACATCGCTCCTCCACCTCCTGACAGATACATAGTGATATATCCTGCAGATTATTACACTACTGACCTCTCTGCAGAACATCGCTCCTCCACCTCCTGACAGATACATAGTGATATATCCTGCAGATTATTACACCACTGACCTCTCTGCAGAACATCACTCCTCCACCTCCTGATACATAGTGATATATCCTGCAGATTATTACACCACTGAGCTCTCTGCAGAACATCACTCCTCCACCTCCTGACAGATAGTGATATATCCTGCAGATTATTACATCACTGACCTCTCTGCAGAACATCGCTCCTACACCTCCTGACACATACATAGTGATATATCCTGCAGATTATTACACCATTGACCTCTCTGCAGAACATCGCTCCTCCACCTCCTGACAGATACATAGTGATATATCCTGCAGATTATTACACCACTGACCTCTCTGCAGAACATCGCTCCTCCACCTCCTGACAGATACATAGTGATATATCCTGCAGATTATTACACCACTGACCTCTCTGCAGAACATCGCTCCTCCACCTCCTGACAGATACAGTGATATATCCTGCAGATTATTACACCACTGACCTCTCTGCAGAACATCGCTCCTCCACCTCCTGACAGATACATAGTGATATATCCTGCAGATTATTACACTACTGACCTCTCTGCAGAACATCGCTCCTCCACCTCCTGACAGATACATAGTGATATATCCTGCAGATTATTACACCACTGACCTCTCTGCAGAACATCACTCCTCCACCTCCTGATACATAGTGATATATCCTGCAGATTATTACACCACTGAGCTCTCTGCAGAACATCACTCCTCCACCTCCTGACAGATAGTGATATATCCTGCAGATTATTACATCACTGACCTCTCTGCAGAACATCGCTCCTACACCTCCTGACACATACATAGTGATATATCCTGCAGATTATTACACCATTGACCTCTCTGCAGAACATCGCTCCTCCACCTCCTGACAGATACATAGTGATATATCCTGCAGATTATTACACCACTGACCTCTCTGCAGAACATCGCTCCTCCACCTCCTGACAGATACATAGTGATATATCCTGCAGATTATTACACCACTGACCTCTCTGCAGAACATCGCTCCTCCACCTCCTGACAGATACAGTGATATATCCTGCAGATTATTACACCACTGACCTCTCTGCAGAACATCGCTCCTCCACCTCCTGACAGATACATAGTGATATATCCTGCAGATTATTACACCACTGACTTCTCTGCAGAACATCGCTCCTCCACCTCCTGACAGATACATAGTGATATATCCTGCAGATTATTACACCACTGACCTCTCTGCAGAACATCACTCCTCCACCTCCTGATACATAGTGATATATCCTGCAGATTATTACACCACTGACCTCTCTGCAGAACATTGCACCTCCACCTTCTGACAGATATATAGTGATATATATTTGCAGATTATTACACCACTGACCTCTCTGCAGAACATCGCTCCTCCACCTCCTGACACATACATAGTGATATAGCCTGCAGATTATTACACCATTGACCTCTCTGCAGAACATCGCTCCTCCACCTCCTGACAGATGCATAGTGATATATCCTGCAGATTAATACACCACTGACCTCTCTGCAGAACATCACTCCTCCACCTCCTGACTGATACAGTGATATATCCTGCAGATTATTACACCACTGACTCTCTGCAGAGCGTCGCTCCTCCACCTCCTGACATAGTTATATATCCTGCAGATTATTACACCACTGACCTCTCTGTAGAACATCGCTCCTCCACCTCCTGACAGATACATAGTGATATATCCTGCAGATTATTACACCACAGACCTTTCTACAGAACATCGCTCCTCCACCTCCTGACAGATACAGTGATATATCCTGCAGATTATTACACCATTGACCTCTCTGCAGAACATTGCTCCTCCACCTCCTGACAGATACATAGTGATATATCCTGCAGATTATTACACCATTGACCTTTCTACAGAACATTGCTCCTCCACCTCCTGACAGATACATAGTGATATATCCTGCAGATTATTACACACTGACCTCTCTGCAGAACATCACTCCTCCACCTCCTGGCAGAAACATACTGATATATCCCTGCAGATTATTACACCATTGACCTTTCTGCAGAACATCGCTCCTCCACCTCCTGACACATAGTGATATATTATCTGCAGATTATTACACCACTGACCTCTCTGCAGAACATCGCTCGTCCGCCTCCTGACAGATACTGTGATATATCCTGCAGATTATTACACCACTGACCTCTCTGCAGAACATCGCTCCTCCACCTCCTGACAGATACATAGTGATATATCCTGCAGATTATTACACCACTGACCTCTCTACAGAACATCGCATCTCCACCTTCTGACAGATACATAGTGATATATCCTGCAGATTATTACACCACTGACCTCTCTGCAGAACATCGCTCCTCCACCTCCTGACAGATACATAGTGATATATCCTGCAGATTATTACACCACTGACCTCTCTACAGAACATCGCACCTCCACCTCCTGACAGATACATAGTGATATATCCTGCAGATTATTACACCACTGACCTCTCTGCAAAACATCGCTCCTCCACCTCCTGACAGATACATAGTGATATATCCTGCAGATTATTACACCACTGACCTCTCTACAGAACATCGCACCTCCACCTTCTGACAGATACATAGTGATATATTCTGCAGATTATTATATCACTGACCTTTCTGCAGAACATCGTTCCTCCACCTCCTGGCAGAAACATAGTGATATATCCTGCAGATTATTACACCACTGACCTCTCTGCAGAACATCGCTCGTCCGCTTCCTGACAGATACAGTGATATATCCTGCAGATTATTACACCACTGACCTCTCTGCAAAACATCGCTCCTCCACCTCCTGACAGATACATAGTGATATATCCTGCAGATTATTACACCACTGACCTCTCTGCAAAACATCGCTCCTCCACCTCCTGACAGATACATAGTGATATATCCTGCAGATTATTACACCACAGACCTTTCTGCAGAACATCGCTCCTCCACCTCCTGGCAGAAACATAGTGATATAGCCTGCAGATTATTACACCATTGACCTCTCTGCAGAACATCGCTCCTCCACTTCCTGACAGATACATAGTGATATATCCTGCAGATTATTACACCACTGACTTCTCTGCAGAACATCCCTCCTCCACCTCCTGACAGATACATAGTGATATATCCTGCAGATTATTACATCACTGGTCTCTCTGCAGATCATCCCTCCAACATCTCTTGACAGATAGTTTTGTATCCTGCAGATTATTACACCACTGACCTCTCTGCAGAACATCGCTCCTCCACCTCCTGACAGATACATAGTGATATATCCTGCAGATTTTTACACCACTGACCTCTCTGCAGAACATCACTCCTCCACCTCCTGACAGATACATAGTGATATCCTGAAGATTATTACACCACTGACCTCTCTGCAGAACATCGCTCCTCCATCTCCTGACAGATACATAGTGATACATTCTGCAGATTATTATGCCACTGACCTCTCTGCAGAACATCGCTCCTCCATCTCCTGACAGATACATAGTGATATATCCTGCAGATTATTACACCACTGACCTCTCTGCAGAACATCGCTCCTCCACCTCCTGACAGATACATAGTGATATATCCTACAGATTATTACACCACTGACCTCTCTGCAGAACATCGCTCCTCCACCTCCTGACAGATACATAGTGATATATCCTGCAGATTATTACACCACTGACCTCTCTGCAGAACATCGCTCCTCCACCTCCTGACAGATACATAGTGATATATCCTACAGATTATTACACCACTGACCTCTCTGCAGAACATCGCTCCTCCACCTCCTGACAGATACATAGTGATATATCCTACAGATTATTACACCACTGACATCACTGCAGAACATCGCTCCTCTGCCTCCTGATACATAGTGATATATCCTGCAGATTATTACACCACTGTCCTCTCTGCAGAACATTTCTCCTCGACCTCCTGATACAAAGTGATATATTCTGCAGATTATTACACCACTGACCTCTCTGCAGAACATTGCTCCTCCACATCCTGACAGAAACATAGTGATATATCCTGCAGGCTATTACACCACTGACCTCTCTGCAGAACATCGCTCCTCCACCTCCTGACAGATATATAGTGATACATCCTGCAGATTATTACACCACTGACCTCTCTGAAGAACATCACTCCTCCACCTCCTGACATATAGTGATAAATCCAGCAGATTATTACACCACTGGTCTCTCTACAGAGCATCACTCCTCCACCTCCTGACACACCATGATATATCCTGCAGATTATTACACCACTGACATCACTGCAGAACATCGCTCCTCTGCCTCCTGATACAAAGTTATATATTCTGCAGATTATTACACCACTGACCTCTCTGCAGAACATTACTCCTCTACATCCTGACAGACATAGTGATATCGTGCAGATTATTGCATCACTGACCTCTCTGAAGAACATCACTCCTCCACCTCCTGACAGATACATAGAGATATTTCCTGCAGATTATTACACCACTGACCTCTCTGCAGAACATCACTCCTCCACCTCCTGACAGATACATAGATACATCCTGCAGATTATTAGACCAGTGGTCTCTCTACAGAGCATCACTTCTCCACCTCCTGACACACCATGATATATCCTGCAGATTATTACACCACTGACCTCTCTGTAGGTCATCGCTCCTCCACCTCCTGACAGATACATAGTGATATATCCTGCAGATTATTACATCACTGGTCTCTCTGCAGATCATCCCTCCAACATCTCTTGACAGATAGTTTTGTATCCCGCAGATTATTACACCACTGACCTCTCTGTAGAACATGGCTCCTCCACCTCCTGACAGATACATAGTGATACATTCTGCAGATTATTATGCCACTGACCTCTCTGCAGAACATCGCTCCTTCACCTCATGACAGATTTTAGAAGAACAGAGGGATGTTCTGAAGATCTCAAGAAGTGAGTGGTGTAATAGTCTGTAAGCTTCCCTGTTATTTTCTGCCTCCTCTCTAGACTGTCTCTACCTCTCATTCTAGTTCCTCTTTGTCCCAGTAACTCCCCGGCCTCTCCCCAGCGTTCTCTGCCCTCTCCTCTTCTTGCCAAGTTATTTGTGCTCTCTCGCACACTCCTCACAGTCACGGCTGTCTCTAAGACTCTAGCTGCCCCTCTGTTCTGCTCCTCTGTCTTTTTTCCTGTCTTTCCCTCTGATAGTCTCATGTCATGTCTGTCACCTCATTTTTTTTATTGTCTTTTTCAGCTCATGGCACTTTCTGTGGCTGTCTCTTCCAGACCCCTCACTTTTTTTTGACTTTCTTTCCTTTTTTATATGATCTCTCCTATCTTTATATGTCCCCTACAGTCCAGTGTCATCTCTTATGTGACACTCATGGACAGTCTTTCTGATTAGACCTTGGATCTGGTGATTGTCCTCTGTTCTGTTTTCAGTCTGTCTCATCTGTCTTCGTTCTTCTCTTCCTGTGGGTGACTATTCTCTGTCTCTTCAATCTTCGTCCATCTCTTCCTGTGGCTGACCCTTCTCTCTCTTCGGGCCTCGCCTGTTGTGTCCTGTGGCTGACTCTTCTCTGTCTTTTCATGCCTTGTTTGTCTCTACCTGTAGTTGACTCTTCTCTGTCTCTTCAGACCTTGTCCGTCTCTTCCTGTGGCTGACTTTTCTCTCACTATTCGGACCTTGTCCGTCTCTTCCTGTGGCTGACTCTTCTCTGTCTCTTCATACTTTGTCCGTCTCTTCCTGTGGCTGACTCTTCTTTGTCTCTTCAGACCTTGTCCATCTCTTCCTGTGGCTGACTCTTCTCTATCTCTTCAGACCTTGTCCATCTCTTCCTGTGGCTGACTCTTCTCTGTCTCTTCAGACCTTGTCCGTCTCTTCCTGTGGCTGACTTTTCTCTCACTATTCGGACCTTGTCCGTCTCTTCCTGTGGCTGACTCTTCTCTGTCTCTTCATACTTTGTCCGTCTCTTCCTGTGGCTGACTCTTCTTTGTCTCTTCAGACCTCGTCCATCTCTTCCTGTGGCTGACTTTTCTCTCACTATTCGGACCTTGTCCGTCTCTTCCTGTGGCTGACTCTTCTCTGTCTCTTCATACTTTGTCCATCTCTTCCTGTGGCTGACTCTTCTTTGTCTCTTCAGACCTTGTCCGTCTCTTCCTGTTGCTGACTCTTTTCTGTCTCTTCAAGCCTCATCCGTATCTTCTTGTGGTGGTCTCTTCTTTGTCTCTTCAGACCTTGTCCGTCTCTTCCTGTGGCTGACTGTTCTCTGTCTCTTCAGACCCTGTCAGTCTCTTCCTGTGGCTGCCTCTTTAGGCCTTGTTTCTCTTCCTTGTTTCTCTTCTATGCCTCTTTAGACCTTGTCCGTCTCTTCCTGTGGCTGTCTCTTCTCTGTCTCTTCAGGCCTTGTTTGTCTCTTCCTGTTGTAGACTCTTCTCTGTCTTTTCAGACCTTGTCAGTCTCTTCCTGTAGCTGACTCTATTCTGTAAGTCTCTTCCTTTGGCTGACTCTATTCTGTCTCTTCAGGCCTCGTCCGTCTCTTCCTGTGGCTGACTTTTCTCTGTCTCTTCAATACTTTTTGTCTCTTTCTGCAGTAAACTCTTCTATGTCTCTTTAGACCTTGTACGTCTCTTCCTGTGACTGACTCTTCTCTGTTTCTTCAGGCCTCGTCCATCTCTTCCTGTGGCTGACTCTTCTCTGTCTCTTCAGGCCTTGTCCGTCTCTTCCTGTGGCTGCATTTTCTCTGTCTCTTCAGGCCTTGTTCGTCTTTTCCTGTAGTTGACTCTTCTCTGTCTCTTCTCCCTCAGGTCACAGGTGTGTTGGGGTCGTCTCATTCTGTGGTTATTGGAAGATGTGTTGGGAGTGATGTTCCATTAGGCTCAGAATTTAACACTCTACCGGAGGTGCAGGACGGACAGGTCTCTCGGGCTTTCTCTCCTCAGTTCTGTCTGATATGTTTGATATTAGGTTGTTTGATTGGAAATCAACTAAATATCAGACATATTGCTACAGCGCCGGGGTTTCTGCACGCACCGCCACTGGCAGCCAAACAGCGGTAGCTTCAGGGGCACCGAGGTCACCATGGCAGCCACAGAACCACACATGCTTCTCCCCTCTCAGAGACTGTTCAATGAATCAGCAAGACAAAGTGTTACCCCATGAAACTCTGTGCCACCCCCTTCTGGAGGGCGGAGCTATCAGTTTTCCGATACAGTGGAGGGAACAATTGTGGCCTCCACCTTATACATTATACACCTCTTATTATTATTATATACACCTGTACATTATATATCCCCTGTATTATTATATACCTCCTGTATATTATATACCCCCCATAGAATAATATACCCCTCGTATATTATATACCCCTTGTATTATTATATATCCCCTGTATATTATATACCCCCTGTATATTATATACTGTACCTCTTGTATCTACTATATAATTGTCTAAGGGTCACTTCCGTCTTTCTGTCCTTCTGTCTTTCTGTCACAGATATTCATTGGTCGCGGCCTCTGTCTGTCATGGAATCCAAGTCGCTAATTGGTCTCGCCAGCTGCCTGTCATGGCTGCCGTGACCAATCAGCGACGGCCACAGTCCGATTAGTCCCTCCCTACTCCCCTGCAGTCAGTGCCGGGCGCCCGCTCCATACTCCCCGCAGTCACCGCTCACACAGGGTTAATGCCGGCGGTAACGGACCGTGTTATGCCGCGGGTAACTCACTCCGTTACCGCTGCTATTAACCCTGTGTGACCAAGTTTTTACTATTGATGCTGCCTATGCAGCGTCAATAGTAAAAACATCTAATGTTTAAAAATAATTAAAAAAATAAAAAATCATTATATACTCACCTTTCCGCTCCTCGCGACGCTCCGGTGATCGCTCCATGCAAGCGGCAGGTTCCGGTGGCAAGGATGGTCTGCGAGAAGGACCTGCCATGACGTCACTGTCATGTGACCGCGACATCATCACAGGTCCTGCGTGCCTGCGCGAGAAGGACCTGCCGTGACGTCACGGTCATGTGACCGCGACGTCATCACAGGTCCTGTGCGAGAAGGAGGCGACAGGACTACATGGGGCCCTGGAAGGTGAGTATATGTTTATTTTTTAACCTGTGACATACGTGGCTGGGCAATATACTACGTAGCTGGGCAATATACTACGTAGCTGGGCAATATACTACGTGACTGGCCAATATACTACGTGGCTCTGTGCTGTATACTACGTCGCTGTGCAATATACTACGTGGCCCTGTGCTGTATACTACGTCACTGGGCAATATACTACGTAACTGGGCAATATACTACGTGGCTGGGCAATATACTACGTGGCTGGGCAATATACTACGTCACTGGGCAATATACTACGTGGCTCTGTGCTGTATACTACGTCATTGTGCAATATACTACGTGGTTGGGCAATATACTACGTGGCTGGGCAATATACTACGTAGCTGGGCTATATACTACGTGACTGGCCAATATGCTACGTGGCTGGGCAATACACTACGTGGCTCTGTGCTGTATACTACGTCACTGGGCAATATACTACGTTACTGGGCAATATACTATGTGGCTGTGCAATATACTACGTCACTGGGCAATATACTACGTCACTGGGCAATATACTATGTGGGCTGGGCAATATACTACGTGAGCTGGGCAATATACTACGTTGGCTGGGCAATATACTACGTGGGCTGTGCAATATACTACGTGGACATGCATATTCTAGAATACCCGATACGTTAGAATCGGGCCACCATCTAGTTATTATATACTGGCTGTATTATATGTATCCACTGTGTATATACTCCTTGTATATTTTATACCCCCAATATTATATACCCCTTGTATTATTATATACCTCCTGTATATTATATACCCCCTGTATATTATATACCCCCTGTATATTATATACCCCAGTATATTATATATCCCCAGTATTATTATATACCCCTTGTATTATTATATACCTCCAGTACATTATGTACCCCCTGTATATTATATACCCCCATATTATTATATACCTCCTGTATATTATACACCTCCTGTATATTATATACCCCCATATTATTATATACCTCCTGTATATTATACACCCCCTGTACATTATATACCCCTGTATATGGAGTTTGATACTCCTTGAGAAAACCACAAGGTGAAAGATACATTGGAGTCACCGGAGTCACGGGATACTGATTACTGGTATATACTAACTTATTACATCCCCTTTCCTCTTTATGCACTTTCTTTCCAGGTATGCATGTCTGCTATACCTAGATATTCAACAGACTACTTAGGCTGGTTTCACATTTGCGTTTTTTGCCGCTGCGTTTTTCCGCAAAAAAACGCATGCTTTTTTTCCCCCCTATGTTTAACATTAAAACGCATGCGTTTTTTTGCATGCGTTTTGCCGTGTTTGACAACGCATGCGTTTTTTCATGCTTGCGTTTTGTTGCAGAAATGCAACATGTAGTAATTTCTAGAGGCGTTTTTTTGCCACAAAAAAACGCATGCATTTTTTTGCCGCAAAAAATCGTATTGCTGTCTATGTAAACGCATGCGTTTTTAAGCACATGCATTTGTTTGCGTTAAAAACGCATGCGTTTTTATAGAAAAAAAAACAAGAATACACACTTATAAGCCACCCCCCACCATCAAGGTGATAAAGGGATCCAAACCCTAACCCTACCCCTAACCCTAGGTATCCTAACCCTACCCCTACCCCTAACCCTAGGGATCCTACCCCTACCCCTAGGTATCCTAACCCTAACCCTACCCCTAACCCTACCCCTACCCCTAACCCTAGGGATCCTAACCCTAACCCTACCCCTAACCCTAGCAATTTCTATTTATAGTGGGTTTTCTTGTTGATTTTGATGATTGATGATTGGCAGCTGTCACACACTTCTCAGCATGCGTTCCAAAAATGCAAACGCAGGAAAAAACGCATGTAAACGCGGCAAAACGCCGCGTTTTTTTTCTGCATGCAAAAACGCATGTGTCTAAAAAACGCACCGTTTGCACGCGTTCACATGCGTTTTTTCACCACATGCGTTTGCGTTAAAAACGCTGCGTTTTTAAACGCAAATGTGAAACTAGCCTTACATAGGATTCTCATTATGTATGATTATGCTATTTAGTCAGTATACCCATTATTGGTATATTTGTGCTGTAATTTCCGTATTTTGTTCTATGGTTTTCCCCTCACCCTCTACGTTTTTATTATGATTCAATAAAATTATATATTTTATGTATACTTAGACTTATTTGGTTTATTCACTAATTTTCAGTAGGTGTAGTGATTACATTTCTGTGAATATCCTAGCTAATGTCGCTATCTGAGGCCGGTTTCACACGTCAGTGGCTCCGGTACGTGAGGTGACAGTTTCCTCACGTACCGGAGACACTGACACACGTAGACCCATAAAAATCAATGCATCTGTGCAGATGTCATTGATTTTTTGCGGACCGTGTCTCCGTGTGCCAAACACGGAGACATGTCAGTGTTCGTGGGAGCGCACGTTTTACACGGACCCAATAGAGTCAATGGGTCCGCGTAAAACACGGACCTCACACGGACATTCTCCGTCTGGGGTCCGTGTGCGTGCAGGAGACAGCGCTACAGTAAGCGCTGTCCCCCCCACATGGTGCTGAAGCCGGTATTCATATCCTCTCTGCAGCAGCGTTTGCTGTAGAGAAAATATGAAGAATAGTGTTAAAAATAAAGATTTAGGTGTCCGCCGCCCCCCCACCCCCTGTGCGCCCCCCCCGCTGGTCAGAAAATACTTACCCGCCTCCCTCGCTCCTTCCTGGTCTGGCCGCGCCTCCTACTGTATGCGGTCACGTGGGGCCGATCATTTACAATCATGAATAGTCGGCTCCGCCCCTATGGGGGGTGGAGCCACATATTCATGACTGTAAATGATCGGCCCCACGTGACCGCATGCAGGAGAAGCCGCGGCCAGACCAGGAAGCAGCGAGGGAGGCGGGTAAGTATTTTCTGACCAGCGGGGGGGCGCACAGGGGGTGGGGGGGCGCACAGGGGGTGGGGGGGCGGCGGACACATGGATCTTTATTTTAAACACTATTCTTCATATTTTCTCTGCAGCAAACGCTACTGCAGAGAGGATATGAATCGCAGCTTCAGCACCATGCAGAGTGGGTACCACACGCTCCGTGTGGTACCCACTCGCCATACGGGCGGCACACGTGTGCCGCACGTATGGCCTCCGTGAGTTCCCAGGCACACGGACACGGATAACTCCGGTACCGATTTATTCCGGTACCGGAATTATCTGGACGTGTGGGACAGCCCTTAGGCCGGTTTCACACGTCAGTGGCTCCGGTACGTGAGGTGACAGTTTCCTCACGTACCGGAGACACTGACACACGTAGACCCATAAAAATCAATGCATCTGTTCAGATGTCATTGATTTTTTGCGGACCGTGTGCGGACCGTGTCTCCGTGTGCCAAACACGGAGACATGTCAGTGTTCGTGGGAGCGCACGTTTTACACGGACCCAATAGAGTCAATGGGTCCGCGTAAAACACGGACCTCACACGGACATTCTTCGTCTGGGGTCCGTGTGCGTGCAGGAGACAGCGCTACAGTAAGCGCTGTCCCCCCCACATGGTGCTGAAGCCGGTATTCATATCTTCCCTGTAGCAGCGTTTGCTATAGAGAAAATATGAAGAATAGTGTTAAAAATAAAGATTTAGGTGTCCGCCGCCCCCCCACCCCCTGTGCGCCCCCCCCGCTGGTCAGAAAATACTTACACGCTCCTTCCTGGTCTGGCCGCGCCTCCTACTGTATGCGGTCACGTGGGGCCGATCAATTACAATCATGAATAGTCGGCTCCGCCCCTATGGAGGTGGAGCCACATATTCATGACTGTAAATGATCGGGCCCACGTGACCGCATGCAGGAGAAGCCGCGGCAAGACCAAGAAGGAGCGACAGCCGACGGGGGACCCGGGTAAGTATTTTCTGACCAGCGGGGGGGCGCACAGGGGGTGGGGGGGCGGCGGACACCTAAATCTTTATTTTTAACACTATTCTTCATATTTTCTCTGCAGCAAACGTTACTGCAGAGAGGATATGAATCGCAGCTTCAGCAGCTTCAGCACCATGCAGAGTGGGTACCACACGCTCCGTGTGGTACCCACTCGCCATACGGGCGGCACACGTGTGCCGCAGGTATGGCCTCCGTGAGTTCCCAGGCACACGGACACGGATAACTCCGGTACCGATTTATTCCGGTACCGGAATTATCTGGACGTGTGGGACAGCCCTTATGGTGAGTGGGCCCTTAACCAGGTAACCTTGATTACAACTGGGTGACGCCTCCTAATATTGGAGAACCTCAGCAGATGACTGCGCTATTACTGAAGATAATCTCTATATAAAGACCAACATGGATATTACCGCCATATGGTCAGTGATAGATACCAGCCCTACACAACATATAAGAGATCACAGCACAGTTATAGATAATGACTTACCGCTGATGTTCTTTCTGGTGGAATAATTCACTTTCACGTCTTTTCCATCTGGACCAGACCGACATGACAACTTCTTCCAGACAGAACTCGGCTGCAGAGAATACAACAAAGACACATTTCCCAACCTGCACAAACTCCTCATCCTGCTGATACCCCAATGCTGTGCTACTGCTGCCATATGTGTCCCTATTACTGCCCCTGATATCCCGATACTGAGCCACTGCTGCCGTATGTGTCCCTATTACTGTGCCTGATACCCCAATACTGAGCCGCTGCTGCCGTATGTGTCCCTATTACTGCACCTGATACCCCAATACTGAGCCGCTGCTGCCGTATGTTTCCCTATTACTCCACCTGATACCCCAATACTGAGCCGCTGCTGCCGTATGTGTCCCTATTACTGTGCCTGATACCCCAATACTGAGCTGCTGCTGCCGTATGTGTCCCTATTACTGCACCTGATACCCCAATACTGAGCCGCTGCTGCCGTATGTGTCCCTATTACTGCACCTGATACCCCAATACTGAGCCACTGCTGCCATATGTGTCCCTATTACTGCACCTGATACCCCAATACTGAGCCACTGCTGCCGTATGTGTCCCTATTACTCCACCTGATACCCCAATACTGAGCAGCTGCTGCCGTATGTGTCCCTATTACTGTGCCTGATACCCCAATACTGAGCCGCTGCTGCCGTATGTGTCCCTATTACTGCACCTGATACCCCAATACTGAGCCGCTGCTGCCGTATGTTTCCCTATTACTCCACCTGATACCCCAATACAGAGCAGCTGCTGCCGTATGTGTCCCTATTACTGTGCCTGATACCCCAATACTGAGCCACTGCTGCCGTATGTGTCCCTATTACTGCACCTGATACCCCAATACTGAGCCGCTGCTGCCATATGTGTCCCTATTACTGCACCTGATACCCCAATACTGAGCCGCTGCTGCCGTATGCGTCCCTATTACTGCACCGGATACCCCAATACTGAGCCGCTGCTGCCGTATGTGTCCCTATTACTGCACCTGATACCCCAATACTGAGCCGCTGCTGCCGTATGTGTCCTTATTACTGCACCTACTGTGTGGTTCTCTGTGCCCACTAAATTCTAAAGCAAACCTCTATAATATAGTAATGCCGGGTGCAAGTGCCCTAGAAAACAGTGCCCACATTTTGCCCCCTAGAAAGTAATATTGCTCTCTGTGTGCCCCTTTGAAAGTCACAGTAACCTGAGTTCCTCTATAACAATAAGCGCCCACTTTACATTTAATAATGTCCCGAGTCTCCCCCTGTACAGCTCCCCTATACACAGTATGATACTCTCTTATACACAGTATAATGCCCCCTCACTGTATAGTACCACCCACAGTTTACTGACCCCTTAGTAGCCCCCAAACTGTTTGATGGCTCCAACACTGTATGACGGCCCCCTCACTGTAATCTCCACACTGTATGTTGGCCCCTAGATAGCCTCCATATAGTATAATGTACCAGATTGTCCTCAATATAGTATAATGCACTCCCCATAGGCCTCCATATAGTATAATGCATTCCCCATAGTCCTACATATAGTATAATGTACTCCCCATAGGCAGACTCTATATTGTATAAAGCATTCGCCATAGGCAGACTCTATAGTATAATGCACCCCCCATAGGCAGACTCTATAGTATAAGGCAGCCCCCCATAGGCAGACTCTATAGTATAATGCAGCCCCCCATAGGCAGACTCTATGGTATAAGGTAGCCCTTATAGGCAGACTCTATAGTATAAAGCAGCCCCCATAGTCAGACTCTGTATAGTATAAGGCAGCCCCCATAGGCAGCCTCTGTATAGTATAAGGTAGTCCCCAAAGACAGACTCTATAGTATAAGGCAGCCCCCATAGGCAGACTCTGCATAGTTTAAGGCAGCCCCCATAGAAATAAATACATTACTCATCTGTGTCACCCCTTCTCATTGTTCCTCCACTGCTCTGAGCGCCTGCATATCTCCAGAGAGTGGGCGCCGTGTAGTGATGTAATCGTGACCCCCTGTCAGTGTCTGCATCAGTGAGAGGGGGATGATGGGAGAGGGAGTGTAGCGCTTCCTCTCTCATGAATGCGGTCAGGTGTATCGGCATGCAGCTGATACAGTTGCACTTGCTATGACAATCAGCGGGGGGCCCGCTGATTGCACCGGGCCCCCTCGCCTGCACAGGGGCCCCATAGCGGTCAGGTGGCAGAGCAGGGAGATCGATTCTCCCTGTTCTGCCGTAGAATGTAACTATCGGTGCACTGTGCAGGCCGATACAGCTACAGTAGCGCAGCTCCGGGTGGGCCCCCTCAGAGCTTGGGGCCCGGGGCGTTTGAACCTTTCTGCCCCCCCTAGGTAGCGACACTACTGGATACATCAGTGGTCATGATTACACAGGAGCTGCCAGCAGCAGATCCAGGTGATTTGTGGCAGAACCTTCCTCAGAGGACCATTAATAACCTCAGTGGTCGTAGCTGGTGGTGATCATGTAGTGTAGTGGAAATATGTATTTGTAGGCGATGTAGGACCGGCAGTAAATTAGCATCTGTTCTTAGGCTGCAGCTCTTCACAAAGGTCATAACCTATGTTATGTATCGCAAAGGTAGCTTTCCTGGCCTCAGGGTCTCAGACCCCAGGGTGCCTTCCTGAGAACACACAGAATTGGAAACATTTCACACTTTGATGCCTTGAAGGAAGACACCAAATGGGACCTATTTGCAGCCTGACAATTTCTATTTACTATGGGAAAGAAAAGCTAAGACAAGAACCTTTAGAAAAATAATGTGTTCTTTTAGAAAGTAGCCGTCGTCCAGTCACAAACCAGGAATAAGAATATTAACATAAGAGGCTGGTCTATAAATCTGATCTGCAGGCTGAGTTTATAACTTGGGCCCCACACACTGAAAGTTGGTCACAGATAGAGGGCAGCCAAGCTGATGTGATCCATTTCATACCCCCCCCCCCCCCCCCCTCAGGGAACAGAATACCAGACTACAGAGGCATAGGGTATTGGTTCGGGGCGGCGAAACTTCTGAGTGGGCCCCTAACCAGGTAACCTTGATTACAACTCGGTGACGCGCCCTAATAGTGGAGGAGAACCTCAGCAGATGACTGCGCTGTTACTAAAAAAAATCTCTATATTAAGACCAATATGGATATTACCGCCATATGGTCAGTGGTAGATACCAGTCCTACAGAACATATAAGAGATCACTGCACAGTTACAGATAATAACTTACCGCTGACGTTCTTTCTGATGGAATCGTTCATTTTTTCTGTCTTTTTCATCTGGCCCAGACCTACATGACAACTTCTTCCAGCCACGCCTCGGCTGCAGAGAATACAACAAAGACACATTTAACTTCTCATATTCCAGCCCCATCACCATCTATTCCCAACCTGCACAAACTCCTCATCCTACTGATACCCCAATACTGAGCCACTGCTGCCGTATGTGTCCCTATTACTGCCTCTGATACCCCAATACTGAGCCGCTGCTGCAGTATGTGTCCCTATTACTGCACCTGTTGTGCCTCTGATACCCCAATACTGAGCCGCTGCTGCAGTATGTGTCCCTATTACTGCACCTGATACCCCAATACTGAGCCGCTGCTGCCGTATGTGTCCCTATTACTCCCCCTGATACCCCAATACTGAGCCGCTGCTGCCGTATGTGTCCCTATTACTCCACCTGATACCCCAATACTGAGCCGCTGCTGCCGTATGTGTCCCTATTACTCCCCCTGATACCCCAATACTGAGCCGCTGCTGCCGTATGTGTCCTTATTACTGCTCCTGATACCCCAATACTGAGCCTCTGCTGCTGTATCTGTCCCTATTACTGCACCTGATACCCCAATACTGAGCCGCTGCTGCCGTATGTGTCCCTATTACTCCACCTGATATTCCAATACTGAGCCGCTGCTGCCGTATGTGTCCCTATTACTGCACCTGATACCCCAATACTGAGCCGCTGCTGCCGTATGTGTCCCTATTACTGCACCTGATACCCCGATACTGAGCCGCTGCTGCTGTATGTGTCCCTATTACTGCACCTGATACCCCAATACTGAGCCGCTGCTGCCGTATGTGTCCCTATTACTGCACCTGATACCCCAATACTGAGCCGCTGCTGCCGTATGTGTCCCTATTACTGCACCTGTTGTGCCTCTGATACCCCAATACTGAGCCGCTGCTGCAGTATGTGTCCCTATTACTGCACCTGATACCCCAATACAGAGCCGCTGCTGCCGTATGTGTCCCTATTACTCCCCCTGATACCCCAATACTGAGCCGCTGCTGCCGTATGTGTCCCTATTACTCCACCTGATACCCCAATACTGAGCCGCTGCTGCCGTATGTGTCCCTATTACTCCCCCTGATACCCCAATACTGAGCCGCTGCTGCCGTATGTGTCCTTATTACTGCTCCTGATACCCCAATACTGAGCCTCTGCTGCTGTATCTGTCCCTATTACTGCACCTGATACCCCAATACTGAGCCGCTGCTGCCGTATGTGTCCCTATTACTCCACCTGATATTCCAATACTGAGCCGCTGCTGCCGTATGTGTCCCTATTACTGCACCTGATACCCCAATACTGAGCCGCTGCTGCCGTATGTGTCCCTATTACTGCACCTGATACCCCGATACTGAGCCGCTGCTGCTGTATGTGTCCCTATTACTGCACCTGATACCCCAATACTGAGCCGCTGCTGCCGTATGTGTCCCTATTACTGCACCTGATACCCCAATACTGAGCCGCTGCTGCCGTATGTGTCCCTATTACTGCACCTGTTGTGCCTCTGATACCCCAATACTGAGCCGCTGCTGCAGTATGTGTCCCTATTACTGCACCTGATACCCCAATACAGAGCCGCTGCTGCCGTATGTGTCCCTATTACTCCCCCTGATACCCCAATACTGAGCCGCTGCTGCCGTATGTGTCCCTATTACTCCCCCTGATACCCCAATACTGAGCCGCTGCTGCCGTATGTGTCCCTATTACTCCACCTGATATTCCAATACTGAGCCGCTGCTGCCGTATGTGTCCCTATTACTGCACCTGATACCCCAATACTGAGCCGCTGCTGCCGTATGTGTCCCTATTACTGCACCTGATACCCCGATACTGAGCCGCTGCTGCTGTATGTGTCCCTATTACTGCACCTGATACCCCAATACTGAGCCGCTGCTGCCGTATGTGTCCCTATTACTGCACCTGATACCCCAATACTGAGCCGCTGCTGCCGTATGTGTCCCTATTACTGCACCTGTTGTGTGGTTCTCTGTGCCCTATAAATTCTAAAGTACCCTTATAATATAGCAATACTGCGTGCAAGTGCCCTAGAAAACAGTGCCCATATTTTGCCCCCTAGAAAGTAATATTGCCCTGTATGCCTCTTTGATAGCCACAGTAACCTGAGTTCCCCTATAACAATAAGTGCCCACTTTACATTTAATAATGTCCCGAGTCTCCCCCCTGTACAGCTCCCCTATACACAGCATGATGCTTTCTTATACACAGTATAATGCCCGTCATTGTATAGTACCACCAACACATTATACTGACCCCTTAGTAGCCCCCAAACTGTTTGATGGCTCCAACAATGTAACTCCCACACTGTAATCTCCATACTGTATGATGGCCCCCTAGATAGCCTCCATATACAGTAGCATAATGCACCAAATAGTCCACAATATAGTATAATGCACTCCCCATAGGCAGACTCTATAGCATAAGGCAGCCACCATAGGCAGACACTGTAATAAGGCAGCACCCCCATATATAGGCAGACCCTGTAATAAGGCAGTGCCCCCATAGGCAGACTCTGTAGTATAAGGCAGCACCCCCATAGGCAGACCCTGTAATAAGGCAGCACTCCTATAGGCAGACCCTGTAATAAGGCAGCACCCCCATAGTCACACCCTGTAATAAAGCAGCCCCCATAGTCAGACCCTGTAATAAGGCAGCAACCCCATAGTCAGACCCTGTAATAAGGCAGCCCCCATAGTCAGACCCTGTAATAAGGCAGCACCCCTGTAGGCAGACCCTGTAATAAGGCAGCCCCCATAGTCAGACCCTGTAATAAGGCAGCCCCCATAGTCAGACCCTGTAATAAGGCAGCCCCCATAGTCAGACCCTGTAATAAGGCAGCCCCCATAGTCAGACCATGTAATAAGGCAGCCCCCATGGTCAGACCCTGTAATAAGGCAGCCCCCATAGTCAGACCCTGTAATAAGGCAGCCCCCATAGTCAGACCCTGTAATAAGGCAGCCCCCATAGTCAGACCCTGTAATAAGGCAGCCCCCATATTCAGACCCTGTAATAAGGCAGCCCCTATAGTCAGACACTGTAATATGGCAGCACCCCTATAGTCAGGCCCTGTAATAAGGCAGCACACCTATAGTCAAACCCTGTAATGAGGCAGCCCCCATAGTCAGACCCTGTAATAAGGCAGCCCCCATAGTCAGACCCTGTAATAAGGCAGCACCGCTGTAGGCAGACCCTGTAATAAGGCAGCCCCCATAGTCAGACCCTGTAATAAGGCAGCCCCCATAGTCAGACCCTGTAATAAGGCAGCCCCCATAGTCAGACACTGTAATAAGGCAGCCCCCATAGTCAGACCATGTAATAAGGCAGCCCCCATAGTCAGACCCTGTAATAAGGCAGCCCCCATAGTCAGACCCTGTAATAAGGCAGCCCCCATAGTCAGACCCTGTAATAAGGCAGCCCCTATAGTCAGACCCTGTAATATGGCAGCACCCCTATAGTCAGACCCTGTAATAAGGCAGCACACCTATAGTCAAACCCTGTATTGAGGCAGCCCCCATAGTCAGACCCTTAATAAGGCAGCCCCCATAGTCAGACCCTGTAATAAGGAAGCCCCCATAGTCAGACCCTGTAATAAGGCAGCCCCCATAGTCAGACCCTGTAATAAGGCAGCCCCTCCATAGGCAGACCCTGTAATAAGGCGGCAGATCCCCATAGGCAGACCCTGTAATAAGGCAGCAGCACCCATAAAAAAAAATAAATACTCACCTCTCTTCTTCCTGGCTCCTGCGCTACTCCCGCTGATCTCCTGACAGCGGGTGCCGGGCAGTGACGTAATCACGCCCGCTGTCAGTGTCGGCGACGTCAGACGCCGACACTGACAGGGGGATGATGGGAGAAGGAGCACAGCGCTCCTTCTCCCATCATTGCGATCAGCTGTATCGGCTAAATGCCGGTACAGCTGATCTTCCGGTGACGGCGGGGGGCCCACTGCTGGCACCGGGCCCCCCCGCCTGCTCAGGGGCCCCATAGCGGCAGAGCAGGGAGATCGATTCTCCTTGCTCTGCCGCAGAAGGTAACTGTATCGGCGCGCTGCGCACATGCCGATACAGTAACAGGAGCGTAGCTCCGGGTGGGCCCCCTCAGAGCACCGGGCCGGGGGCGCCCACACCCTCTGCCCCCCCCCCCCCCCCCCGGTAGAGTTACGCTACTGCAAGACTACAAAGTTTAGATATTTCTTTAAGTTTCTTCTTTTTGTTTTATAACTGTTTTGCATATTTGTATGTAACTTTTTATTCCCATATTTTTATATCCTTTTATTGTAAGCACTGTACCTTTTCTATTAAAGTTTAAAACTTTGATGGGTATGTTCTCCCCGTGTTTGAGTGGGTTTCCTCCGGGTAATCTGGTTTCCTCCCACATTCCAAAGACATACTGATAGGGAATTTAGATTGTGAGCCCCATTGGGGACAGTGATGATAATGTGTGTAAACTTTAAAGCGCTGCGGAATAAGTTAGCGCTATATAAAATAAAGATTATTATTTTATTATTTATTTAATAAGTTTGAACCCTGTAGGCTCTAAAAGAATCCATAGCCTTAGAGTGTGTGATCTGGTGATTGGCAGAAAGTAGCAGTAGTTCTTCCGGGACTCATCGCCCGGTGTGTTCGGTGAGTGGTGGCAGCTTGTGCGAAGCAGGGTAGTGTGTTCTGTGTCGGGGTGTGATTTATGCTGGCATTGCAGCATAGGCCAGAGGTTGAATGCTGGACTGGGTGAGAGGAGATAGATTAACCCTTACAGGTGCAACCCCAAGTCATGTGCTGAGAAGTAGGTATGTGACATGTAGTTTCAATGACTTGCAGATCAGTGACATCTCCATCCAGTGATCTCCACGATCCACACACTTTGTGCTGCAGAACGTGCCGTCACATGAGAGAGCAAACAGTGATGTCACGTCTGATCTCTGGTGATGGATAGGAGGCATTCTCAGTGATGTCACCGCTGATCTCTAGTGATGGATAGGAGGCATTCTCAGTGATGTCACTGCTGATCTCTGGTGATGGATAGGAGGCATTCTCAGTGATGTCACCGCTGATCTCTAGTGATGGATAGGCGGCATTCTCAGTGATGTCACCGCTGATCTCTAGTGATGGATAGGCGGCATTCTCAGTGATGTCACTGCTGATCTCTGGTGATGGATAGGCGGCATTCTCAGTGATGTCACCGCTGATCTCTAGTGATGGATAGGCGGCATTCTCAGTGATGTCACCGCTGATCTCTGGTGATGGATAGGAGGCATTCTCAGTGATGTCACTGCTGATCTCTGGTGATGGATAGGCGGCATTCTCAGTGATGTCACTGCTGATCTCTAGTGATGGATAGGAGGCATTCTCAGTGACGTCACCGCTGATCTCTAGTGATGGACAGGAGGCATTCTCAGTGATGTCACTGCTGATCTCTAGTGATGGATAGGAGGCATTCTCAGTGACGTCACCGCTGATCTCTAGTGATGGACAGGAGGCATTCTCAGTGATGTCACCTCTGATCTCTAGTGATGGATAGGAGGCATTCTCAGTGATGTCACGTCTGATCTCTGGTGATGGATAGGAGGCATTCTCAGTGATGTCACTGCTGATCTCTGGTGATGGATAGGCGGCATTCTCAGTGATGTCACCGCTGATCTCTAGTGATGGATAGGAGGCATTCTCAGTGATGTCACTGCTGATCTCTAGTGATGGATAGGAGGCATTCTCAGTGATGTCACCTCTGATCTCTAGTGATGGATAGGAGGCATTCTCAGTGATGTCACCGATGATCTCTAGTGATGGATAGGTGGCATTCCAGTGATGTCACGTCTGATCTCTAGCGATGGATAGGAGGCATTCTCAGTGATGTCACCGCTGATCCCTAGCGATGGATAGGAGGCATTCTCAGTGATGTCACCCCTGATCTCTAGTGATAGATAGGAGGCATTCTCAGTGATGTCACCGCTGATCTCTAATGATGGATAGGAGGCATTCTCAGTGATGTCACCGCTGATCTCTAGTGATGTATAGGCGGCATTCTCAGTGATGTCACCGCTGATCTCTAGTGATGTATAGGCGGCATTCTCAGTGATGTCACTGCTGATCTCTAGTGATGGATAGGAGACCTTCTCAGTGATGTCACCACTGATCTCTAGTGATGGATAGGAAGCATTCTCAGTGATGTCACCGCTAGTGTTGACCGATACCTTCCGATAGCGAGAAATATCGGATAGGATTGGATCGGACCGATACCCAAAAAATATCGGATATCGCCGCTTCCGATACCGGAAACCAATGCAAGTCAATGGGACACAAATATCGGAATGAAAATAAGCCCTTTCTTTCCTTGTAGCTTAATTCTACATGAAGGAAAACAACTAAGAATAATATAGAATGTATTGGGGGAGGTGGAGGAGACATTAACCCCTTTCTGACATTGGAAGTACTATCCCGTCGAGGTGGGGTGGGCCCGTATGACCACCGACGGGATAGTACGTCATATGCGATCGGCCGCGCTCACGGGGGAAGCGCGGCCGATCGCGGCCGGGTGTCAGCTGACTATCGCAGCTGACATCCGGCACTATGTGCCAGGAGCGGTCACGGACCGCCCCCGGCACTTTAACCCCCAGCACACTGCGATCAAACATGATCGCAGTGTTCCGGCGATATAGGGAAGCATCGCGCAGGGAGGGGGCTCCCTGCGTGCTTCCCTGAGACCCCCGGAGCAACGCGATGTGATCGCGTTGCTCCGAGGGTCTCTTACCTCCTCCTCCCTGCAGCAGGCCCAGATCCAAAATGGCCGAGGCGTCCGGGTCCTGCAGGGAGGTGGCTTCACAGCGCCTGCTCAGAGCAGGCGACGGGAAGCCTGGAGGAGCTGTGCACGTCAGATCGCCGATCTGACAGAGTGCCGTGCAAACTGTCAGATCAGCGATCTTACACTATAACATGATGCCCCCCCCCCCCCCCCCCCGGGGCTATGTTATAGTGTAAAAAAAAATATATTCACATGTGTAAAAAAAATGTAAATATTTCTTTATCTAAATTAAAAAAAAAACAATAAAAGTACACATGTTTAGTATCGCCGCGTCCGTAACGACCCGATCTATAAAACTTTCCCACTAGTTAACCCCTCCAGTGAACACCGCAAAAAAAAAAAAAAAATACGAGGCAAAAAACAATGCTTTATTATCATACCGACAAACAAAAAGTGGAATAACACGCAATCAAAAAGACAGATAAAAATAACCATGGTACCGCTGAAATCGTCATCTTGTCCCGCAAAAAACGAGCTGCTATACAGCATCATCAAAGAAAAAATAAAAGTTATAGTCCTCAGAATAAAGCAATGCAAAAATAATTATTTTTTCTATAAAATAGTTTTTATCGTATAAAAGCGCCAAAACATAAAAAAATGATATAAATGAGGTATCGCTGTAATCGTACTGACCCGAAGAATAAAACTGCTTTATCCATTTTACCAAATGCGGAACGGTATAAACGCCTCCCCCAAAAGAAATTCATGAATAGCTGGTTTTTGGTCATTCTGCCTCACAAAAATCGGAATAAAAAGCGATCAAAAAATGTCATGTCCCCGAAAATTTTACCAATAAAAACATCAACTCATCCCGCAAAAAAACAAGACCTCACATGACTCTGTGGACCAAAATATGGAAAAATTATAGCTCTCAAAATGTGGTAACGCCAAAAATATTTTTTGCCATAAAAAAACGTCTTTCAGTGTGTGACGGCTGCCAATCATAAAAATCCGCTAAAAAACCCGCTATAAAAGTAAATCAAACCCCCCTTCATCACCCCCTTAGTTAGCGAAAAATTAAAAAATGTAAATTTTTTTATTTATTTCTACTTTCCCATTAGGGTTAGGGCTAGGGTTAGGGTTAGGGCTAGGGTTAGGGTTGGGGCTAGGGTTAAGGCTACAGTTAGGGTTGGGGCTAAAGTTAGGGTTAGGGTTGGGGCTAAAGTTAGGGTTAGGGTTTGGATTACATTTACGGTTGGGAATAGGGTTGGGATTAGGGTTAGGGGTGTGTCAGGGTTAGGGGTGTGGTTAGGGTTACTGTTGGGATTAGGGTTAGGGATGTGTTTGGATTAAGGTTTCAGTTATAATTGGGGGGTTTCCACTGTTTAGGCACATCAGGGGCTCTCCAAACGCGACATGGCGTCCGATCTCAATTCCAGCCAATTCTGCGTTGAAAAAGTAAAACAGTGCTCCTTCCCTTCCGAGCTCTCCCGTGCGCCCAAAAAGGGGTTTACCCCAACATATTGGGTATCAGTGTACTCAGGACAAATTGGACAACAACTTTTGGGGTCTAATTTCAACTGTTACCCTTGAAAAAATAGAAAACTGGGGGCTAAAAAATAATTTTTGCGGAAAAAAAAAGATTTTTTATTTTCACGGCTCTGCGTTATAAACTGTAGTGAAACACTTGGGGGTTCAAAGTTCTCACAACACATCTAGATAAGTTCCTGGGGGGGTATAGTTTCCAATATAGGGTCACTTGTGGGGGGTTTCTACTGTTTAGGTATATTAGAGGCTCTGCAAGCGCAATGTGACGCCTGCAGACCAATCCATCTAAGTCTGCATTCCAAATGACGCTCCTTCCCTTTTGAGCTCTGCCATGCGCTCAAACGGTGGTTCCCCCCCACATATCGGGTATCAGCGTACTCAGGACAAATTGGACAACAACTTTTTGGGTTCAATTTCAACTCTTACCCTTGGAAAAATACAAAACTGGGGGCTAAAATATAATTTTTGTGGAAAAAAAAGAATTTTTATTTTCACGGCTCTGCGTTATAAACTGTAGTGAAACACTTGGGGGTTCAAAGCTCTCACAACACATCTAGATGAGCTCCTTAGGGGGTCTACTTTCCAAAATGGTGTCACTTGTGGGGGGTTTCAATGTTTAGGCACATCAGTGGCTCTCCAAACGCAACATGGCGTCCCATCTCAATTCCTGTCAATTTTGCATTGAAAAGTCAAATGGCGCTCCTTCCCTTCCGAGCTCTCCCATGCGCCCAAACAGTGGTTTACCCCCACATATGGGGTATCAGCGTACTCAAGACAAATTGGGCAACAACTTTTGGGGTCCAATTTCTTCTCTTACCCTTGGGAAAATAAAAATTTGGGGGCGAAAAGATCATTTTTGTGAAAAAATATGATTTTTTATTTTTACGGCTCTGCATTATAAACTTCTGTGAATCACTTAATGGGTCAAAGTGCTCACCACACATCTAGATAAGTTCCTTAGGGGGTCTACTTTCCAAAATGGTGTTACTTGTGGGGAGTTTCAATGTTTAGGCACATCAGGGGCTCTCCAAACGCAACATGGTGTCCCATCTCAATTCCAGTCAATTGTGCATTGAAAAGTCAAATGGCGCTCCTTCGCTTCCGAGCTCTGCCATGCGCCCAAACAGTGGTTTACCCCCATGGGGGGGTATCGGCGTACTCAGGACAAATTGTACAACTAGTTTTGGGGTCCATTTTCTCCTGTTACCCTTGGTAAAATAAAACAAATTGGAGCTGAAATACATTTTTTGTGAAAAAAAGTTAAATGTTCATTTTTATTTAAACATTCCAAAAATTCCTGTGAAACACCTGAAGGGTTAATAAACTTCTTGAATGTGGTTTTGAGCACCTTGAGGGGTGCAGTTTTTAGAATGGTGTCACACTTGGGTATTTTCTATCATATAGACCCCTCAAAATGACTTCAAATGAGATGTGGTCCCTAAAAACAAATGGCATTGTAAAAATGAGAAATTGCTGGTCAACTTTTAACCCTTATAACTCCCTAACAAAAAAAAATTTTGGTTCCAAAATTGTGCTGATGTAAAGGAGACATGTGGGAAATGTTACTTATTAAGTATTTTGTGTGACATATCTCTGTGATTTAATTGCATAAAAATTCAAAGTTGGAAAATTGCGAAATTTTCAAAATTTTCGCCAAATTTCTGTTTTTTTCACAAACAAACGCAGGCAATATCAAAGAAATTTTACAACTATCATGAAGTACAATATGTCTCGAGAAAACAGTGTCAGAATCACCGGGATTCGTTGAAGCGTTCCAGAGTTATAACCTCATAAAGGGACAGTGGTCAGAATTGTAAAAATTGGCCTGGTCATTAACGTGCAAACCACCCTTGGGGGTAAAGGGATTAAAGGCATAGAGGTTTAGCCCAATCAAATGGAATAGCAGGAATTAAAAATTTTTTTAAGACGTTCGGAGTTACAAAGATATTGACTATGTTAAGCTTTTTTATATTTTGTCAGATATTTATGTTTCACTACTTCCATGCTCTTCACCTTCTTTTTTACGTCTCCCACACTTTCTGCTTCATCATCCTCAGGGGGATATTCCTGCCATCTTATCAGATATTGGAGCCGATTCCTGCGAATCCTGGAATCAACAATCTCCTCCACCACAAATTGTTCTTGCCCATCAATCACCCCAGGCTGCGGAGGTGGCACAACACGTCCCTGAAAGGTATTAGGAGATACAGGCTTTAGTAAAGATACATGAAAAACTGGGTGTACCTTAATAGTCCTAGGCAGCTTCAGCCGGCAGGCCACAGAGCTCACAATACCGTTGATCTTGAAAGGGCCAATTAATTTCTATCCAAGTTTTTGTGAAGGAACGCTTAACTTCATTTTCTTAGTTGCTAACTACACGGAATCTCCTACCTTGAACATGGGTGCAGGTTTACGGAATCTATCAGCCGATCTCTTATAACGTTCTTGAGCTGTGGTCAGGGATTCCTTCAGAACCTCCAGATTTTGCCTCATCGCAGTCAGCCTTTCCTCCACTGCCGGAACCGGAGAATTAATTGGAGACCTAGGTAAGATACACGGATGATAACCCAGATTGGCAAAGAAAGGTGTAAATTTAGTGGAGGCGCTCTGAGAATTGTTATATGAAAATTCGGCTAACGGCAGCAACTCCAACCAATCATCCTGGAGATGGCTGACATAGCATCTTAGATATTGTTCCAGCGTCTGGTTGGTACGCTCAGTCTGACCATTTGCCTGGGGATGGTAAGCGGAAGAGAGACAGACATTAATATTGAGTGCAGAGCAAAACCCCTTCCAGAATCTTGAAGTGAACTGCACTCCACGGTCAGAGATGATCTCATCCGGAACCCCATGCAACCGAAAGACATTCTGTAAAATCCAGTTCACTGTATCTTTAGCTGAGGGGAGGCCGGTGCACGGAAAAAAATGAGCAGCTTTAGTCAGGCGATCAACTACCACCATGATTGTATTCATGCCCCCTGATGTAGGCAGCTCCACAATAAAGTCCATTGATATAGACCCCCAAGGGTGGGACGGAACAGGTAATGGTAGTAGAAGACCCGTAGGTGCCACATGAGGAGTCTTGTAACGAGCACATACCTCGCAAGAGAGAACATAGTCCTTGGTATCCTTCAGGCAAGTTGGCCACCAGAAGAATCGGCTCAGGAACTCTTGTGTCTTCTGTACCCCCCTGTGACCAGCCAACTTGGAGTCATGTACCAACTTGAGGATCTGCAGACGGATGACCTCAGGGACGTAGATACGTCGATCTCTGAACCACATGCCACCCTTAAAGACAAGATTAATATCCACAGGTGGGTTGGCCAGAAATACATCACCATCATAGGCCTCCCTGCACTCCTTCCACAAGTCCTGATCGTGGATAACTCCGATGAAATTGGCATCAGATAGAATGGTCTTGGACGGGGCTCCAGGTACGGAATCCGCAGCATGGATTCGGGATAAAGCATCAGCCTTCCCATTACGACAACCTGGACGGTACGAGATAACAAAGTTAAATTGATTTAAAAATAAGTTCCAACGAGCCTGACGAGGGGAAAGACATCTAGCGGATCTAAGGAACTCTAAATTGTGATGGTCAGTTAGCACTATGATCTGTTGTGCAGCTCCTTGCAGATGATGCCTCCATTCTTTGAAAGCCGCTATAATAGCCAGCAATTCCTTGTCTCCCACGTCATAATTCTTCTCTGCTGAGGTTAGTCTACGGGAAAAGAAAGCACAAGGATGTAGCAGACCCTTCTCTCCAGTTCTTTGGGAGAGAATAGCCCCCAAAGCATTATCAAAAGCGTCCACTTCCTCAATGAAAGAAAGTTTTGGATCTGGGTGTATCAACAGCGGTGCTGATGTGAAACAGATCTTAAGCCGATCAAAAGCTTTTTGAGCCTGTGATGACCACTTAAAGGGCTTTTCCTTCTTTGTCAAGGAAGTAATGGGACGGACAATATCAGAAACATTTCGAATGAAGAGTCTGTAGAAATTTGCAAAACCAATAAAACTTTGGACCTCCTTAACGTTCTTGGGTACCGGCCAGTCAAGGATAGCCTAAATCTTACCAGATTCCATGTTCAGCCCCTGGGGAGAGATGATATAACTTAAGAACTGTATCTCAGAACGATGGAACTCGCATTTCTCCGGCTTAATATACAGATGGTTCTCTTTCAGACGTCTTAAAACAGTTTTGACATGTTCTTCATGTTCCTGTAGAGAGTCAGAAAAGATTAGTATATCGTCCAAATAGATCACTACAAACTGGTCCAACAAATCTCTAAAAATGTCATTAGCAAGGTGTTGAAATGTTGCAGGGGCGTTACAAAGCCCGAAGGGCATCACAACAGATTCAAAGTGTCCATACCGGCATCTGAATGCTGTCTTCCACTCATCCCCTGGACGAATACGCACCAAATTATAAGCCCCACGAAGATCCAGTTTAAAGAACACCTTAGCATGGCGGACTCTTTCCAGTAATTCGGGAATCAGAGGCAAAGGGTAACGGTTTCGTACGGTTACCTTATTGAGTTCCCGATAGTCAACACAGGGTCTCAGGGTCCCATCCTTCTTTTTTACAAAAAACATAGGTGCCTCTGCTGGTGAGGAAGAAGGACGTATGAAGCCTTTGGCAAGATTTTCATCAATATACTCCTTTAAGGCTTGAAGCTCAGGTGCCGCCAAAGGGTATACATTACCAAAAGGAATAGCTGCCCCAGGAAGCAACTCAGTGGGACAGTCATAATGCCTGTGTGGAGGAAGCTGATCTGCATTCTTCTTGTCACAGATGTCAGAGAACTCTTTATATGCTGGAGGTAAAGAAAATACCTGTACATGTGGTTCCGTAGCCGTGGACTCAGGGACAACTTCTGTTAACGCTGAGTTGCTCCTTGTTGGAAAGATAATCTCCTTGGTCTCCCAGTTGATAATTGGGTTCTGAGAACGCAACCAAGGAATGCCTAAGATCACAGGAAAATGAGGAGAAGAAATTAGCAAGAACGAAAGTTGCTTCTGATGATTAGGCTCCAACAAAATTTCAAGGGGTACGGACTCCTGATCCACAGGCCAAGAGATTAAAGGTGACCCATCCACTGTTTCCATGGTAATTGGAGAGGCTCTTTGCTGAATTTCAATACCATGTTCCTTGGCAAATGCGATATCCATGAAATTGCCACCTGCACCAGAGTCAATCATAGCTGCACTGGAAATCCACTGTCCTGAACACAGGATCTTAATAGGGGAGAACAGTGAGAGTTCTTTTCCTTAAGCTCCTTGGGGGGTGAAGTCATAGAAAGTGAATGGAATACAGTGTTTAAAGGCAGGCTACATTCAGAGATGTCAGATTCATCATCACAGTTGTCATACTCCCCTACTGCTGCTAGCATCTTGTTAGGCCGTCTAGGACACTTAGCACAATTGATCAAGAAGTGGTCAGACTGGCCGCAGTAGAAACATAGACTTTCACGAAGGCGATGCTCCCGACGCTTATTGATCTCGCGCCTCTGAAAGGAATCAATTTGCATGGGCACCTCCTCCACCTCCCGAGATGTTTTACCTGCAGGCTCTTTGGAAGGAAGGGAAAAGTTAGAAATACGGTTATATGCAGCAAACTTCTCCTGCCTACGCTCAGTAAGGCGAATGTCAATGCGCATACAATGCTGTATAAATGTCTCTAGCTCTTGTGGTGACTCAGAGCGAGCTAGTTAATCTTTAAGAATACTAGACAGACCCCTTTTAAAAATAGGCAATAGTGCATAACTGTCCCAATTGGTATCTACCACCAATCTCCTGAATTCAGTAGCATACTCAATAACAGAACGTTTTGCCTGGCGTAAAGACAATAAAGCAGATTCAGTGGTTGCACAGCGATTAGGATAATCAAACATTAATGCCATAGCGGCCAAGAAATCATCCAAGTTATTTAACAGTGAGTCACGAGACTCAATCATCGGATTCGCCCAGGCGAGCGCTCGTGCGGTCAGCAGCCTTATTACACACAATACTTTGGATCTATCATTAGGAAAACGGTCAGCATGCACATCAAAATATAGCATACATTGATTCACAAAGCCACAAAATTTGTCGCGATCAACATTAAATCTGGATGGGGGCTAGCTGGTGGAGGTTGCCCAGAGGGAAAAGTTGCTTGTGCAGCTATTTGCGTGCTTATGTCCTGAAAAGCCCATGCATACTGGGACTCTATGCCAGCAAGTTTGTTTTCCTGGGCTGCCATGCGGGTGCTTAAGTCCTGCAAAGTCTGTCCACACACTTGTTGATTGAGTTCAAAGCTTCCAAACTTCTTTTGCAGACCTTCCACATCTTTCTGCAGTGATCTAATTATGGAAAACACCTGCTCTAGTCTGCTTTCTGCAGTCATTGTTCCAGCAGTCTCCTTTTTGTTTTTAGGCTAGAGTATCCTGTAATAATTATAGGGGATAACTCAGGAGACTCTTTGTGTGGAACAAGACAACTACAGGACACAGTTTTATAAGTGGTAAAGTCTATATTATCACACGGTGATTCAAACAGGGGCAGAGAGAAACTCAAGTCCACAACACTTGGTGCAAATATCAAATGCAGCTCAGCAGTCTATAGGAAACTTCAGAGGAAAATGCAATCACACAGAAAGTCTATGAAGCACAATTATTCTTGAGGATACTTGACACGAATAAGTCCTTGCTTAGTCCAAAACCCAGATAGATATGCTTATAAGGCAGTTCAAATAATATCTTAGCTCAACCAGGGAGGTCTGGGTAATAGTCTCAGGTTCTTGCAGAGCAGAAACAGCTTACATGTCCAGCAAATGCAGATGGAAGCAAACACGAGCAGCAGATGAAGGAGTATTACTGGAACTGGTGTATGCAGCAGGAACTCAGAGCAGAGTAGCAGGATAACCCCACAGGTTCACAGGAGCAGGTATATAGCCAGGGAGTCACCAGAGGTCAGGAGCTGGATGCAAGGCAGAATACTCTAGCACAGACTGAAGGTTGGGGTGGAGTTTTATAGCAGGAAGACACAGTGCACATGAGACCAAAGACGCCATCTTGGAAAAGGGCAGTAATGGACAAAAAGGTAATAAAAAATGTTCAGAGTCCTGACACAAGTTTAAAATCAGTAGTAGTATGAATGTGGACAGAGCAGGAGAAATTGCCAGACACACAGCAGGGGATCAGCTGACGTTACTGAACCCCAATAACACTGGAGCATGTGTTGACTGTGCAGACGGCACTTCTGAGCAGCAACTGGCGGTGTTGGAGCCCAGGGTAAATACTAGAAACAGAGTGGAGGCAGAGGTCTAATTGGAGCAAGTTTAAAATCAGTAGTAGTGTGAATGTGGACAGAGCAGGAGAAATTGCCGGACACACATCAGGGGATCAGCTGACGTTACTGAACCCCAATAACACTGGAGCATGTGTTGACTGTGAAGACGGCACTTCTGAGCAGCAACTGGCGGTGTTGGAGCCCAGGGTAAATACTAGAAACAGAGTGGAGGCAGAGGCCTAATTGGAGCAAGCTTAAAATCAGTAGTAGTGTGAATGTGGACAGAGCAGGAGAAATTGCTGGACAAAGCAGGGGATCAGCTGACGTTACTGAACCCCAATAACACTGGAGCATGTGTTGACTGTGAAGACGGCACTTCTGAGCAGCAACTGGCGGTGTTGGAGCCCAGGGTAAATACTAGAAACAGAGTGGAGGCAGAGGCCTAATTGGAGCAAGCTTAAAATCAGTAGTAGTGTGAATGTGGACAGAGCAGGAGAAATTGCCGGACACACAGCAGGGGATCAGCTGACTTACTGAACCCCAATAACAATGGAGCATGTGTTGACTGTTGAGACGGCACTTCTGAGCAGCAACTGGCAGTGTTGGAGCCCAGGGTAAATACTAGAAACAGAGTGGAGGCAGAAGCCTAAGTTTAAAATCAGTAGTAGTGTGAATGTGGACTGTTATGATCCGGTGACCTTGGAGCCGCATGAAAACTTTCTCTGGAGTCGGTGGAACCTGTCCTGACCGCAAATCCTGAACTAACACCGCAACTAGAAGTAGCTGTGGGGTGTGCCTAACAAACCCTAGACACCTCGACACAGCCGGAGGACTAAATACCCCTATAGATGGAAATAGGAATGCTATCTTGCCTCAGAGCAGACCCCCAAAGGATAGGCAGCCCCCCACGAATAATGACTGTGAGTAGGAGAAGAATAGACACACGCAGGTAGAAAACAGGATTTAGCAAAAGAGGCCACTCTAGCTAAATAGGAAAGGATAGGACAGATTACTAGGCGGTCAGTATTAAAACCCTTCCAAAAATATCCACAACAGATAATACAAAAAGTTCCACAATCTAACTAAAGACATGGAACGTATATCTGCCACTCCAGAGAATCCAGCAAGACTGAGAAAATACTGACACAATCTAAGCTGGACAAGAAAACACAAAGAATAGCACTGAATTGTGAAGCACACAGCATGTGTGCCACAGGAAAAAAAAAACAGACACTTATCTTTGCTGATTTGGCAGAATGACAGGAGGAACCAGGCAGAGGAACAACACCTCCCAACAACAATTGACAACTGGCAAGGACTAATGAATCCTGCACACCTAAATACCCCAGTCAGAACTGCAATCAGCAGACACACCTGACCAGGACTGAAACCCAGGGACAACTGCATTACCACCTACTACCACCGGAGGGAACCCAAAAGCAGAATTCACAACAGTACCCTCCCCTTGAGGAGGGGTCACCAAACCCTCACCAGCGCCCCCAGGCCGATCAGGACGAGCCAGATGAAAGGCACGGACCAGATCAGCAGCATGGACATCAGAAGCAAAAACCCAAGAATTATCCTCCTGGCCATAACCCTTCCATTTGACAAGGTACTGAAGCCTCCGCCTCGAAAAACGAGAATCCAAAATCTTCTCAACCACATACTCCAACTCCCCATCAACCAAAACAGGGGCCGGAGGATCAACAGAGGGAACAACGGGCACCACATATTTCCGCAATAAAGATCTATGGAAGACATTATGGATAGCAAAAGAGGCCAGAAGCGCCAATCGAAAAGACACCGGATTAATAATCTCAGAAATCCTATAAGGACCAATAAACCGAGGCTTAAACTTAGGGGAAGAGACCTTCATAGGAACATGACGGGAAGACAACCAAACCAAATCCCCAACCCGAAGCCGGGAACCAACACACCGACGACGGTTAGCAAAACGTTGAGCCTCCTGAGATAACACCAAATTGTCCACCACATGAGCCCAAATCTGCTGCAACCTGTCAACCACAGAATCCACACCAGGACAGTCAGAAGGCTCAACCTGCCCAGAAGAAAAACAAGGATGAAAACCAAAATTACAAAAAAAAGGCGAAACCAAAGTAGCCGAACTAGCCCGATTATTAAGGGCAAACTTGGCCAATGGCAAAAAGGCCACCCAATCATCCTGATCGGCAGACACAAAGCGTCTCAAATAAGTCTCCAAAGTCTGATTAGTTCGCTCGGTCTGGCCATTTGTCTGAGGATGAAATGCAGAAGAAAAAGACAAATCAATGCCCAGCCTAGCACAAAAGGCCCGCCAAAACCTAGAAACAAACTGGGAACCTCTGTCGGACACAATATTCTCCGGAATACCATGCAAACGAACCACATGCTGAAAAAACAACGGAACCAACTCTGAAGAGGAAGGCAATTTAGGCAAAGGCACCAAATGAACCATCTTAGAAAACCGGTCACAAACAACCCAGATAACCGACATCCTCTGGGAAACTGGAAGATCAGAAATAAAATCCATAGAAATATGCGTCCAGGGCCTCTCAGGGACCGGCAATGGCAAAAGTAACCCACTAGCATGGGAACAACAAGGCTTGGCCTGCGCACAAGTCCCACAAGACTGCACAAAAGAACGCACATCACGTGACAACGAAGGCCACCAAAAGGACCTACCAACCAAATCTCTGGTACCAAAAATACCAGGATGACCAGCCAACACAGAACAGTGAACCTCAGAAATCACTCTACTAGTCCATCTGTCAGGAACAAACAATTTCCCCACAGGACAGCGGTCAGGTCTATCAGCCTGAAATTCCTGAAGAACCCGCCGTAAATCAGGGGAAATGGCAGAAAGGACCACTCCTTCTTTCAGAATGCCGACCGGTTCAAGGACCTCAGGAGAATCAGGCAAAAAACTCCTAGAAAGGGCATCAGCCTTAATATTCTTAGAACCCGGAAGATCCGAAACCACAAAATCAAAACGGGAAAAAAACAAGGACCATCGAGCCTGTCTAGGACTCAGCCGTTTGGCAGACTCGAGGTAAATCAAATTCTTATGATCGGTCAGGACCACAATACGGTGCTTAGCTCCCTCAAGCCAATGTCGCCACTCCTCAAACGCCCACTTCATAGCCAACAACTCCCGATTGCTGACATCATAATTGCGTTCAGCAGGCGAAAACTTGCGGGAGAAGAAGGCACACGGTTTCATCAAAGAACCAACAGAATCCCTTTGAGACAAAACGGCCCCTGCCCCAATCTCAGAAGCATCAATCTCAACCTGAAACGGAAGAGAAACATCTGGTTGGCGCAACACCGGAGCAGAAGTAAATCGGCGTTTAAGCTCCTGAAAGGCAGAGACAGCCGCAGAGGACCAATTTGCCACATCAGCGCCTTTTTTCGTCAAATCAGTCAAGGGTTTAACCACGCTGGAGAAGTTAGCAATGAACCGGCGATAAAAATTTGCAAAACCCAAAAATTTCTGAAGGCTCTTCACGGATGTGGGTTGAATCCAATCATGAATGGCCTGAACCTTAACCGGATCCATCTCCATAGATGAGGGAGAAAAAATAAAGCCCAAAAAAGAAACCTTCTGCACCCCAAAGAGACACTTAGACCCCTTCACAAACAAAGCATTGTCACGAAGGATCTGAAATACCATCCTGACCTGTTCCACATGAGACTTCCAATCATCGGAAAAAATCAAAATATCGTCCAAATATACAATCAAGAATTTATCAATATAAGTCTGGAAGATATCATGCATGAAGGATTGAAAAACAGATGGAGCGTTAGTGAGCATGGCATCACAAGGTATTCAAAATGGCCTTCGGGCGTATTAAACACAGTTTTCCATTCATCACCCTGCTTAATACGAACAAGATTATATGCCCCCCGAAGGTCAATCTTCGTAAACCAACTAGCCCCCTTAATCCTAGCAAACAAATCGGAAAGCAAAGGTAAAGGGTATTGAAACTTGACCGTGATCTTATTCAAGAGGCGATAATCAATACAAGGTCTCAAGGAGCCATCCTTCTTAGCAACAAAAAGAAAACCTGCTCCCAACGGTGAAGAAGATGGCCGAATATGCCCTTTCTCCAAAGACTCCTTAACATAACTCCGCATGGCGGTATGTTCAGGCACAGACAGGTTGAAAAGTCGGCCCTTAGGAAACTTACTGCCTGGAATCAAGTCAATCGCACAATCACAGTCCCTGTGCGGTGGAAGGGAACTGGACTTGGGCTCATCGAATACATCCTGAAAATCAGACAAAAACTCTGGAATTTCAGAAGAGGAAGAAGAGGAGATTGACATCAAAGGAACATCATTATGAACCCCCTGACAACCCCAACTAGTCACAGACATAGATTTCCAATCCAACACAGGATTATGTACCTGCAACCACGGGAAACCCAGCACGATAACATCATGCAAATTATGCAACACCAGAAATCGACAATCTTCCTGATGGGCTGGCGCCATGTGCATGGTCACCTGTGTCCAAAACTGGGGCTTATTTTTAGCCAAAGGTGTAGCATCAATCCCCCTTAAAGGAATAGGGTTCTGCAAAGGCTGCAAGGGAAAACCACAACGCCTGGCAAACTCAAAATCCATTAAGTTCAAGGCGGCGCCTGAATCCACAAACGCCATGACAGAAAATCATGACAATGAGCAGATCAAGGACACCGATAACAGAAATTTAGGTTGTACAGTACTGATAGTAAATGAACTAGCGATCCTTTTTGTCCGCTTAGGGCAGACTGAAATGACATGAGAAGCGTCGCCACAATAATAACACAACCTATTCTGACGTCTGAATCCTTGTCGTTCCGTTCTAGACAAAATCCTATCACACTGCATTGGCTCAGAACTTTGTTCTAAGGACGACGCCACAGCGCGCACAGTTTGACGCTCCGCAAATGCCGATCAATCTGAATGGGCAGAGACATAGAATCACTCAGACCGGAAGGCGTGGGAAACCCCACCATAACATCTTTAACGGATTCAGAAAGACCCTTTCTGAAAATTGCCGCCAAAGCATCATCATTCCATTTAGTCAACACAGACCATTTTCTAAATTTCTGACAATACAATTCTGTCAGAACAAATAAATGATCCACAATCAATATGTGCTAACTTCACTATAACACCCTATCAGTATCATCCTAAATGCCAGAATTGGTAATGACACCGAAAAAGCACACCAAATTCCAAGTATAAAATATAATTTTTATTAATCCCATCTAAAATTACAAATACAACACAGATCTTAATAAGAAAACCAAATTATCTCAGATTGTGAGGGACCCAGATGATCACTATTCACATGCAGCATATGGTACAAGCAAAAATATTATTGTCTGAAAGGGCTATAAATTGTCACCCAATATAAAACCACTCTATACAGACTGTCTCGCAGCCTAATAGGGGTAGTGGGTTTAAGCCCAATAACTACCTGGTTAATAGCTATCCGGAGCGTATGAAACATCTATCAGCAAGCAATATATTAACCAGAACGGCAAGAGCACAAATAAAATATGCAAAGCGCTTGACTTACATAGCTCAGTGAAGAGTCCCGGTCCCTCCAACCCCGATGCGCGTTTCGTCAACACTTCTTCAGGGGGCGTGTCAGGGTAGAGGGAAATCCGGTCTCTTATACTAGCTCCTATCCAATCAGCGTGCCAAGTGCTGCAGCGTTCACAGGTCGTCTAGGCAACGTAGCGCATCGGTCTGTTCCCCCGCCGCAATGAAGTGACTCATCATCCCCGGTCAAGACACCGCCAGAACACGTGGTAGCTATAACCATCCACGTGTCTAGCAAACGCCTAAAGAGACCGGAGATTTCCGAATCCACGGTCGGAGAGAACTAGACCAAAGCGCTCACCCAGACAAGATCGAACGCCGCAGACTAGCCGCAGCCAATCTTGATGAAAAATATATTTATACATAGCCATTATCAATTGCTTTATAATAAATAAAAATATAATCTAAGTGATATAGTAACCCCAAAACTAGACTAAATTAATGTGATAAATATACATGTCAAAAACTGCATAATATAGTAGTGCAAAATATATAAGTTCAGTGATATTTAAACATAACACTATATCAAGTGACCATGAATTACATTTATAAAAATTATTCTTATATTTACAACAAGAATAACAGCGATACTTATATAATAGGTAGTTATTGGGCTTAAACCCACTACCCCTATTAGGCTGCGGGACAGTCTGTATAGAGTGGTTTTATATTGGGTGACAATTTATAGCCCTTTCAGACAATAATATTTTTGCTTGTACCATATGCTGCATGTGAATAGTGATTATCTGGGTCCCTCACAATCTGAGATAATTTGGTTTTCTTATTAAGATCTGTGTTGTATTTGTAATTTTAGATGGGATTAATAAAAATTATATTTTATACTTGGAATTTGGTGTGCTTTTTCGGTGTCATTACCAATTCTGGCATTTAGGATGATACTGATAGGGTGTTATAATACAATTCTGTCGCCTCTTGACCCTGAGACAGGGCCAACAAGGTTTTCTCCGCTTGATCCACAAAATTCGGTTCATCATATAATAATCCTAAAGCCTGAAAAAAGGAATCTACATTAAGCAAGGCCGGATTCCCAGATTCCAGGGAAAATGCCCAATCCTGTGGATTGCCACGCAGCAGGGAGATGACAATTTTAACCTGCTGAATGGAATCACCGGAGGATCGCGGTCTCAGAGCAAAAAACAGTTTACAATTGTTTTTAAAACCCCAAAATTTGGACCTATCACCAAAAAACAAATCAGGAGTAGGAATCTTTGGCTCTAAAGCAGGAGTCTGAACAATATAATCAGAAATATCCTGTACCCTAGCAGCAAGCTGGTCTACACGAGAAGCTAATTCCTGAACATCCATGCTGGCACAAGACTCCTCAGCCACCCATAAATAAAGAGGGAAGAGAAGACAAAACAGACTGCAAAAAAAAAAATGGCTCAACACCTTTCTTCCCTTCTTCTGAGATGCATTTAACTCATTATTGGCCAGTTGTACTGTTATGATCCGGTGACCTTCGAGCCGCATGAAAACTTTCTCTGGAGTCGGTGGAACCTGTACTGACCGCACATCCTGAACTAACACCGCAACTAGAAGTAGCCGTGGGGTGTGCCTAACAAACCCTAGACACCTCGACACAGCCGGAGGACTAAATACCCCTATAGATGGAAATAGGAATGCTATCTTGCCTCAGAGCAGACCCCCAAAGGATAGGCAGCCCCCCACGAATAATGACTGTGAGGAGAAGAATAGACACACGCAGGTAGAAAACAGGATTTAGCAAAAGAGGCCACTCTAGCTAAATAGGAAAGGATAGGACAGATTACTAGGCGGTCAGTATTAAAACCCTTCCAAAAATATCCAAAACAGATAATACAAAAAGTTCCACAATCTAACTAAAGACATGGAATGTATATCTGCCACTCCAGAGAATCCAGCAAGACTGAGAAAATACTGACACAATCTAAGCTGGACAAGAAAACACAAAGAATAGCACTGAATTGTGAAGCACACAGCATGTGTGCCACAGGAAAAAAAACCCAGACACTTATCTTTGCTGATTTGGCAGAATGACAGGAGGAACCAGGCAGAGGTCCAACACCTCCCAACAACAATTGACAACTGGCAAGGATTAATGAATCCTGCACACCTAAATACCCCAGTCAGAACTGCAATCAGCAGACACACCTGACCAGGACTGCAACCCAGGGACAACTGCATTACCACCTACTACCACCGGAGGGAACCCAAAAGCAGAATTCACAACAGTGGACAGAGCAGGAGAAATTGCTGGACACACAGCAGGGGATCAGCTGACGTTACTGAACCCCAAAACACTGGAGCATGTGTTGACTGTGCAGACGGCACTTCTGAGCAGCAACTGGCGGTGTTGGAGGCCAGGTAAATACAAGAAATAGAGTGGAGGCAGAGGCCTAATTGGAGCAAGTTTAAAATCAGTAGTAGTGTGAATGTGGACAGAGCAGGGGAAATTGCCGGACACTCAGCAGGGGATCAGCTGACGTTACTGAACCCCAATAACACAGGAGCAAGTGTTGACTGTGCAGATGGCACTTCTGAGCAGCAACTGGCGGTGTTGGAGCCCAGGGATTACAATTCAGGTGGTAGAAACATGAACACAACAGGAGACCTGGATACTGTTGCCAACCAATTATTTAATCTGGAAGAGGACTGGCAAATTCCTGCGAGATCCAGGCCTTGTTCATTTTCAGAAAAGTAAGCCGGTCAACGTTATCGGAGGATAGTCGCATGCGACGGTCTGTTAGTACACCACCTGCGGCATTAAAGACGCGTTCCGATAATACACTAGCAGCAGGGCAAGCCAGCACCTCCAATGCATACTGGCTAAGCTCTGGCCATGTATCCAGCTTAGAGACCCAAAACTTGAAGAGAGAGACCCAAAACTTGAAGGGAGAAGAGCCGTCTGGGAGTACAAGACTGTACCGAGACAAGTACTGAGAGGGCAAGACATGTAGTCTGTCACCATCTGACGGAAACGTTGCCTCCTGCTGACTGGAGCTGTCTGTGATGGTGTAGATATTTGTGGCGGGGACACAAAACTGCCACATTTGGGCCATACTGGTCTTGCCTTGTGCTAAGGCTGCTTCTGCTCCCTCTTTGTGCAGAGCTTCCTCCACTGCCACGATGCACTGAGCTGCTTTGAAAAGCACTAGCAGCACTGCTCCCGGGTGGAATGGAGAACATGATGGAATGCACCAGTGTGTCTTGGTACTCCCGCATTTCCGGTTCATCAGTGTTATGAGGCTTTGTAAGTTGTCCCAGTAGCGAGGATCTAGGAGGGTGGACACCCAATAATCAGCCGTGTTGACAATGTGAGCGATGCAGCGGTCGTTTAAATCAATCATGAAATCAACCATGTGCTGCAGATTGCCAACTGGCCAAGAAATGCTGTCCCCTGCTTGAGGCGTGATCTCTGCCTGCTCTGCATCACCCCACCCTCGCTCTACATACTGACTACTAGAGCATTGTGTACCTCCCTCCTCTGGACAGATGTCTTCCTCCTCCATTGACTCCTCCTCACAAAGTGTCCCCTGCCTAGGCCTTTGTGAGGAACCACGTTGCGCAGACGGTCCAGAAGCAGATGGCATTTGTGACTCCTCATCCTCCACCTCTTCCAAAACCTCCTCCCTTAGTGCTTGCAGTGTTTTTTCAAGCAGGCAGATAAGGGGGATAGTCATGCTGACTAGTGCATTATCTGCACTCGCCATCCACGTGGAATCATCGAAGGCACGCAAAACGTGGCAGATGTCCTTCATAGAGGCCCACTCAGTGGTGGTGAAGTGTGAACGGCGCGCAGTGCGACTTGTTTGCTCCTGATGTAGCTGGTACTCCAATACTGCTGCCTGCTGCTCACACAACCTCTCCAACATATGTAACGTTGAATTCCACCTGGTGGGTAGGTCACATATGATGCGATGTTCCGGAAGGCGGAATCGGCGCTGCAGAGCTGCAATGCGCGATCTTGCCATGCTGGAACGCCGCAAGTGAGCGCACTCATGCGGACCTTGTGCAGCAGTGCATCAAGATTCGGATAGTCCCTCAAAAAACTCTGCATGACCAAGTTGAGCACATGTGCCAGACATGGGATGTGAGTGAGGTTCCCTAGGCCCAGAGCTGCCACCAGATTTCTGCTATTGTCACACACTACCATGCCTGGCTGGAGATTCGCTGGCACAAACCACACGTCGCTCTGCTGCTTGATGGCATTCCAGAGCTCCTGCGCTGTGTGGCTTCGATTCCCCAAAGAAATTAATTTCAATACAGCCTGTTGACGTTTGGCCACGGCTGTGCTCATATCGGTCGTAACAGGTAAGCGTTCACGGGTCCTTGTGGAGGTAAACCGTGACGGCTCCTACAGTGCTGATTCAGAGGAACTGGAGTATGAGGAGGAGTCAATGTGTACAGACTTGATTCCGGCAATCCTTGGAGTTGGCAGAACACGTACAGCGCCACTCTCAAGATCTGTACCCGGCTCCACAACATTTACCCAATGGGCAGTGAGGGAAAGGTATCGTCCCTGTCCATGCTTACTGGTCCACGCATCGGTGGTCAGGTGGACCTTGCTACTGACGGCGTTTCGTAGCGCATGTTTAATTTTTCCCTCCATATGCTTTTGAAGGGCAGGGACGGCTTGCCTGCTGAAATAAAAGCCGCTGGGCACGTTGTATCGTGGGACTGCCAATGCCATGAAGTTACGGAAGGTGTCAGTCTCCACCAGCCTGAATGATAGCATTTCAAGGGACAGTAGTTTTGCAATGCCAGCATTCAGAGCCTGTGCTCGGGGGTGGTTTGCCGAGTATGGGTGCCTTTTCTCCCATGCCTGTGCTACCGATGGCTGTAGACTGGCCTGGGAGTGTGAGGATAACAGGAAATGTGGTGCTGTGGGTGGAATGACACTGTGTCTCTGTACAACAGTGCCAGAGGTTCTTCCATGGCGATCCTGTGAGGAAGCCGAACCAGCTGTGTGTGAGCTGGAGGAAGAGGCTACAACACGAGCTGAAGTGGTGGTAGGTGGCACTGTAGGTTGGCCTAGGTCTTCAGTGTGTCTTTGTAACTCCACCACATGCTTGGTCCGCACATATTTCCACATATTTGTGGTATTGAGGTTGCTGACACTTTTCCCTTTTCACTTTCTGATTACACAGCTTGCATTTGACAAAGCAAATGTCATCTGCAACTGTGTCAAAAAAGGACCAGGCACTGCAAGTCTTGGGAGCGCCCGTTTTGGGTTTTGGAAGATGCATGCTCCCAATGGGTGCCGAAGTGGAGGCTACAGGCAACACAGTCTGCCCCCTCCCTTTCCCTCCTTTTTTGGCCGTTCGGGGAATCTCTTCCTCAGAGCTGCTCCCACAACCTTCCTGTACCTCACGCCATCATGGGTCAAGGACCTCATCATTTACACTACCCTCTTCAAACAACTGCTTCTCCTGGGTAGTCTCGACAGCACAGTACGCACCAGAAAGTGGCACCTGAGTCTCATCATCAGATGCGTACTGAGGTGTGGTGACCATAGGCACTGGCCCACCCGCCTCTTTAGATTCAGAGAGACAAAGCTGTTGCGCATCACTGCATACTACCTCTTCTACAAATTCTAGAATGCTGCTTGGCTGGCTCCCTCTTTCCAAGCGAAGAGATTCAGAAAACAGAAGTAGAGATGGCTCCTATCCAGGGCTCCCTGACTGCCTGGGCAATTTGGCAGGTGGTGAGGAGACAGGTGGGTGCTCTTCAGTGCTCAGTACCTGAGAGGATCTGGAACTAATTGAAGTCGATGCGTTAGCTGCCATCCATCCGACAACGGCTTCAATTTGGTCCTCCCGCAGCAGTGGGCTACGGCGAGCTCCTACAAAGCTGCACATAAAGGACTGTTCCCTGGTAAAACTGGGGGATGCTGAGTCACTCGTGCCCGCAGCAGGCACAGAATCCCCACGTCCTCTCCCTGCAGAAGCTGCCTTCTTCGTCTTGGTAGACTGATAAAGATAGGCAGAAAAGTACTAAGGGCTTAGTGTGCTTATTCCTGAACAGCTGCTAGCAGGTATAAGAAACACTAATTTTATAAAGTGTGGACTAGACTTTAATATGAGCTAATGTGGCCTACACAACTGTAAAGTGGAGTGTTTGGTGAACTTTATTTCCTTTTTTTTCACAAAAAGACACTGGATGTGCCCAAAGATGTAAAACAGATGGTATCACAAACTTTTTGCAGCTATTACAATGCAGGAAGGTAATCTACAATGCAATAGATGAGGCTCCAAAAAATAGGCTAATACTAATCTGGCTGGGGCTGCAGGGCACACTAATAGGAGAAATCAGGAAAAATGAGCAGCACTAATGCAATAAAGGACAATGTATGAGGCAGTGACGAACGCTGAGTGGACTACAACCGGAGGTGGCTGCAGAACACACTACAGCGTGAGCTGCACTCACACACAGAGACCTCGCAGACAGCCGTGAACAGTGCAGAGAACTGTACACTAGCGCTGCAAGGCTGCAGAAAGGCTCCTCTATCTACTCCTATATAGTGTTTGTAAGCAATCTAGCTGGATACGGATGGAATCACACTAATAGGAGAAATCAGGAAAAATGAGCAGCACTAATGCAAAAAAGGACAATGTTTGAGGCAGTGACGCACGCTGAGTTGACTACAACCGGAGGTGGCTGCAGAACACACTACAGCGTGAGCTGCACTCACACACAGAGACCTCGCAGACAGCCATGAACAGTGCAGAGAACTGTGCACTAGCGCTGCAAGTCTGCAGAAAGGCTCCTCTATCTACTTCTATATAGTGTTTGCAAGCAATCTTGCTGGATACGGATGTAACCACACGAATAGGAGAAATCAGGAAAAATGAGCAGCACTAATGCAAAAAAGGACAATGTATGAGGCAGTGACGCATGCTGAACGGACTACAACCGGAGGTGGCTGCAGAACACACTACAGCGTGAGCTGCACTCACGCACAGAGACCTCGCAGACAGCCATGACCAGTGCAGATGGAGCGCCCCCACGCAAGGGCAATGGGGTACTCAGCACCGGGTCCTTTGGTTCTCAGCGGGGATGTCACGGTGGCCCGACCCGGTCCGTGGCCCTTTGAGGGACGTCCAATAAAGAAAGGAGTTTTTATGGTTTTAGGAAAGGTCTTTAAAGGGGAAGTGTTCGTGATGCCACCTGTGGTATTCGGTCGGGGTGACCGACGCTGCTTAGGGGTCCGCTGGTTTGATGTTATGGCAGCTTGATGGTATACCTTCCCACAGGTGAAGTGTATCCCCAGGGCTTCCCAGAGTGTAGATGGTGGATGGTGTGAGGCGCAGTGAATAATGAGGACACAAGGTTGCAGTCTCTCTACCTTTACTGAAGGCTTCAGTGTCCTCAGTCCAGGGCACCGGATCACAGGGTAGGCAGAGTCCGGCCGGTCTAAAGGCAAATCCAGAGTCCTCTTATCCAGGTGGAATTCAATAGCCTTCCTATGCGCACAGTAACACAGTAGGTCCCTACTTGCATAAGCTCCAATAAGGTCCTCACTGTTATTACTCTTCTCACTGTTCCCTGTGGTCGGATAGAACAAAACACGTATGACTGGTGGCCTGAGGCTTTTTATAGGGACCCTAGAGACACCCCGGCCCCCACAAGTTGCCACCGTGTCTCCTGTGTACAAAGGTCGGGCAGCCAGCGTAGAATCAACTGTCCTGCCAGTCTCTGAAGTAAAGCATAGAGATCCTTACTCCCTCGGTATTCTGGCCACCGGTATTCCTGCGCTGCAGAAGGAGGCAGCCTCTCACAGGACAGAACTCCTTCTGGTTTCCTCTACTTTTGCTATGACTTCGTTTCTCACTCACTGCAATACACTTCTCTTCAATATCTCTTTCTTAGGATGCTGCCGCACGTGGGGCAGGCGCAGCTCCGTGGACCCTCGTCCTCCCCAGACCGCAGTCTGGATCTGACTGGAACTCGCTCCAGCCAGCTTGGTCTGGAGACCTTTCTCTCTCGGTCCCCAGCCAGGAACTCCCTAACTTTCCCTCCAACTACCAGTTTTACCTGTGAGGAGTGGCCTAGTAAATAGAACCTTTTGCTCCCCCTGGTGGCTGGAGTGTGAAGTGTGTTGTGTGTGGTTGTGATACCTGGACAGAAGATCTCCTTTATTGCCTTCGGACGTAATATCACTCCCCCTGGTGGAAGAACAACATTACTGCAACGACCAGGATTCTGGGGCGCTGCACAGAGAACTGTGCACTAGCGCTGCAAGGCTGCAGAAAGGCTCCTCTATCTACTCCTATATAGTGTTTGCAAGCAATCTAGCTGGATACGGATGGAACCACACTAATAGGAGAAATCAGGAAAAATGAGCAGCACTAATGCAAAAAAGGACAATGTATGAGGCAGTGACGCACGCTGAGCAGACTACAACCGGAGGTGGCTGCAGAGCACACTACAGCGTGAGCTGCACTCACACACAGAGACCTTGCAGACAGCCATGAAAAGCGCTGCAAGGCAAAAGAAAGCTTTTCATACAGCGGTTGCTAAAGTAGCCTGGGTAAAGCACAATGAAGCAAATCGCTAGCTCAAACTGTCCCTCAGAGTCAGAACAACAGCGTCCTGTCCCTAAGTAAATTCACAGCAGAGTGAACCCAAAATGGCGGCGGCGACTTTTATAGTGCATCATGACACCATTTCAGCAGCCAATCACAGCCATGCCATTAGTTAACATGCCTAACAGGATGTGCCCACACTTCTTAGGATCCTCATTGGCTGAATGAAATAAAACTGGCTCATTGCATTATGGGAACTTCCGATTCCGGTATTCGATATTCTAAATGTATCGGAACTCAGTATCGGAACTCTGATACAGCAAATATAGGTCGATACCCAATATTTCAGTATCGGAATGCTCAACACTAGTAGTGGGATCCCTATGAATCACCCTCACTAAACTGGTGATTGGACTCGCTCTGACCCTCGGTGGCTTTTGAGCCCGCCCCTGAGGACGCTCCGAGTCAGATGCAGAGTCCAAGCGGGAATTCCCACCCTACACTGACAAGCTGTCAGGAAAGCGCACGGTGCAGTACAGGCACTGCAAATAGACGCTGTACGTGTGCTAAGTGTGCAGGTACCACTGTCGGGCACTAGGTAGCTTCCACCAATCGCGAACATCCATCAACACAAGGAATGGGAATGATTAAGGAGCTTTCATCCATCGACAGACATACATCTACACACACACGTAATCAAGTTTATACTAGCGCATGACCTTCCTAGTGGTCCAATAGGAGCTGCTACAGGACCTGAGCATGTGACCCCCGACCTCCAATGAGAGGTTGTCCCTTGGGCATGCTCAGTAGAAGAAAAGCAGGATTTAGGCCCAGACTCACCGCTGATCTCTAGTGATGGATAGGAGACATTCTCAGTGATGTCACCGCTGATCTCTAGTGATGGATAGAAGGCATTCTCAGTGATGTCACCGCTGATCTCTAGTGATGGATAGGAGGCATTCTCAGTGATGTCACCGCTGATCTCTAGTGATGGATAGAAGGCATTCTCAGTGATGTCACCGCTGATCTCTAGTGATGGATAGGAGGCATTCTCAGTGATGTCACTGCTGATCTCTAGTGATGGATAGGAGGCATTCTCAGTGATGTCACCCCTGATCTCTAGTGATGGATAGGCAGCATTCTCAGTGATGTCACCGCTGATCTCTAGTGATGGATAGGAGGCATTCTCGGTGATGTCACCGCTGATCTCTAGTGATGGATAGGAGGCATTCTCAGTGATGTCACCCCCAATCTCTAGTGATGGATAGGAGGCATTCTCAGTGATGTCACCGCTGATCTCTAGTGATGGATAGGAGGCATTCTCAGTGATGTCACCGCTGATTTCTAGTGATGGATAGGTGGCATTCTCAGTGATGTCACCGCTAATCTCTAGTGATGGATAGGAGGCATTCTCAGTGATGTCACTGCTGATCTCTAGTGATGGATAGGAGGCATTCTCAGTGATGTCATTGCTGATCTCTAGTGATGGATAGGCGGCATTCTCAGTGATGTCACCGCTGATTTCTAGTGATGGATAGGTGGCATTCTCAGTGATATCACCGCTAATCTCTAGTGATGGATAGGAGGCATTCTCAGTGATGTCACTGCTGATCTCTAGTGATGGATAGGAGGCATTCTCAGTGATGTCATTGCTGATCTCTAGTGATGGATAGGCGGCATTCTCAGTGATGTCACCCCTGATCTCCAGTGATGGATAGGAGGCATTCTCAGTGATGTCACCGCTGATCTCTAGTGATGGATAGGAGGCATTCTCAGTGATGTCACCCCCGATCTCTAGTGATGGATAGGAGGCATTCTCAGTGATGTCATCGCTGATCTCTAGTGATGGATAGGCGGCATTCTCAGTGATGTCACCCCTGATCTCTAGTGATGGATAGGAGGCATTCTCAGTGATGTCCCCGCTGATCTCTAGTGATGGATAGGAGGCATTCTCAGTGATGTCACCGCTGATCTCTAGTGATGGATAGGAGGCATTCTCAGTGATGTCACCGCTGATCTCTAGTGATGGATAGGAGGCATTCTCAGTGATGTCACCGCTGATCTCTAGTGATGGATAGGAGGCATTCTCAGTGATGTCACCCCTGATCTCTAGTGATGGATAGGAGGCATTCTCAGTGATGTCACCGCTGATCTCTAGTGATGGATAGGAGGCATTCTCAGTGATGTCACCGCTGATCTCTAGTGATGGATAGGCGGCATTCTCAGTGATGTCACCCCTGATCTCCAGTGATGGATAGGAGGCATTCTCAGTGATGTCACCTCTGATCTCTAGTGATGGATAGGAGGCATTCTCAGTGATGTCACTGCTGATCTCTAGTGATGGATAGGAGGCATTCTCAGTGATGTCATCGCTGATCTCTAGTGATGGATAGGCGGCATTCTCAGTGATGTCACTGCTAATCTCTAGTGATGGATAGGAGGCATTCTCAGTGATGTCATCGCTGATCTCTAGTGATGGATAGGAGGCATTCTCAGTGATGTCACCCCTGATCTCTAGTGATGGATAGGAGGCATTCTCAGTGATGTCACCGCTGATCTCTAGTGATGGATAGGAGGCATTCTCAGTGATGTCACCGCTGATCTCTAGTGATGGATAGGAGGCATTCTCAGTGATGTCACCGCTGATCTCTAGTGATGGATAGGAGGCATTCTCAGTGATGTCACCGCTGATCTCTAGTGATGGATAGGAGGCATTCTCAGTGATGTCACCGCTGATCTCTAGTGATGGATAGGCGGCATTCTCAGTGATGTCACCGCTGATCTCTAGTGATGGATAGGAGGCATTCTCAGTGATGTCACTGCTGATCTCTAGTGATGGATAGGAGGCATTCTCAGTGATGTCACCCCTGATCTCAGTGATGTCAGTGCCGATCTCTGGTTTCCCTCTGGTCGCTGTTTGTCCTCTGCTCTCTGTGCCCATGAGCGGGTGGGGGTGGGTACAACTGGTCTATCGTGTACAGGGGATATTTGTGGCACTGACTGTTGGGGGGACAGTGGATCGGTGACAATGGTTTCATCATATCTCAATAATCCCGTCCATCATACCAGCCCCATATTATCAGCTGCCGCATGTACCCTGAGGCCCAAATATAGAGGTTCTCCCGAGAACAATGCTGGAGCGAGGTCTGGGGTGGGTCTGCTCTGCGGCCAAGGATGGGGGTTTCTGGCTAATTTATAATAGAGCACAGATAGCTTCTGCGTCCATATGAGAGACCACCACAGACCCCAACATGGAAGGCATCAAGAAGAAGATGCAAATGCTCAAACTGGACAAGGAGAATGCTCTGGACCGGGCCGAGCTGACAGAGACTGAGCAAAAGCAGGTGGAGAGCAAGGGCAAGCAGGTAACAAGGGTGTGAGTGGATGGCCCTCCGGACCCCTCACCTGTCCACTGACCTCTGTGCCCCTCACAGCTGGAGGACGAGCTCCTGTCCATACAGAATAAGCTGAAGGGAATGGAGGAAGAGCTGGCCAAGTACTTGAAGGCCCTGAAGGATGTCCAGCAGAAGCTGGAGGTGGCCGAGAAGAAGGCAGCTGATGTACCTACTGGCCTGGGAGTTTCTTTACACAACCGTGCATTATATACAGTAGCGACCAAAAGTTTTGCTTTTTTTTTTTTTTAAAGTGTGATTACTTCTGTCTGGTTGTTATGATGCCATGTTCCTGTTGATTTTTGTAAACCGGAAGCGAATGGTTGTCAGCTATAGGGATGAAAATTGTGTTTGACATTATTTTATCCCTTTATGTGTTAGTTCTCAACATGTGCTGGGCCAAATGTTTTGCATATTTTCTCATGAGTTGTCAAATTTTGCCTACTTTTTTTAATGTTTGTGTATTTTTGCTTAACTCATGGCAAAGACAAAGCCAAATTTATCACTAGATGTCAGGAAGCTTATTATTCTGTGAAGTCAGGCAAAAGCCAAAAAGAGGGAACTATGGAAGTCAACTGCTCTCAAAGTCAAGAGTCATGTCACGTATAATAAAGAAAGAAAAAGAAGGTTATGGAACAGCAGACAAACCTAGAAGTGGATAACCATGGAAAACATCCTCCAAAGTTGATCACATTATTAAGAAAAAGTCAGTATCTGATGTCCATAAAGCGATGTACAGATTTTACACAAAATTAACAAAGAATCTGGGGTGAAAGAGAGTCATCAAACTGTGGGGCGACAGCTAAGAGCAGTAGGGTTGAATGTATGTGTAGCGCCCCCACTGCCGCAGGGCCGAGGGGTACCCGGTACCGGGCCTCTGGGTCTCTGCTCTGGGGTTGTCACGGTGGCTAGACCCGGTCCGTGACCCTGCTGAGGGGCGCCCAATGAAAGGTGTGGATGGTGGTGGTAGTGCGGTGCAGTGCTGGTCACAGTAAATAACGAGGACACCAGGTTGCAGTCTCTTTACCTCTTTACTGAAGGCTTCAGGATCCTCAGTCCGGAATACGGTTAACCAGGCTGCGCAAGTCCGGCCGGTCCGATGGCATCTCCAGAGTTCCCTTTGCAGGTGGAATCTGTGCCTACCTTCTAGCGCTTGTGTGTTGCGGTCCTCCCCTGCTGTGCTTACGGGATAGTCCCCACAACTGTTGTGTCTTTTTCTCGTGTTCCCTCACAACTCGATTCTGATGTTCTTCTTCGTCCCCCAGATGATATGGCTAGGACGCACCCGTATGACGGGTAGGCTCGGAGCTCTTCCTGGACCCTAGTGTCGCCGTTCTCCTGTTGTTGCCCCCTGTGTCTTCGTAGGTGATTTGTGTGAGACAGCCCGCCTATAGCTGACTGTCCCGCCGTAGGTTTCAAGTATTGCTTGGAGCCTAGTACTTCCTTGGCGTTCCGGCCACCGGCTACGCGCCTCAGTAGGATGTTGCCTCGTCTTACAGCACGACTCCTACTGGTAGTTCTCCTTGTTGCGTTGATCTCGTTTCTCACTCAGCACAATATACCTCGCTTCTTGTCCTTTCTTAGGGCACCGCCGCTATCTAGTGCAGGCGCGGTCCCGTAACGTTCTCTCTGTTCGCTAGGCCTCTGTCAGGATCCCACCCCTGACAGGGACCCCCCTGAGTCTCTCCCCGCAACACCCTCTGCCACAGGGTGTTGCCTGTTCGATTCCCAGTCAGCTTCTCCCTAACTTCCTATCCAACCCCCAGTTTTACCAGACTGTGAGGAGTGGCCTAATACATAGCACCCTTAGCTCCCCCTGGAGGCCAGACTGTGAAGTGTATTGGTGTCTGTGATACCTGGTCAGGTGAACTCCTTCAGTGCCATCAGACGTACCATAGCCCCCCTTAGCGGCGGAGCATCAGTACTGCAACGACCAGGACTCTGGGGCGCTGCATATGCATTCCAGTCAAGAAGCCTTTCATCTCAGCAAAGAACCTGAAGGTCTGACTTGAGTTTGCCAAGGCACACAGAAAATGGAAGGCAGATTGGTCTAAGGTGTTGTGGTCGGATGAATCCAAGTTCAATCTGTTTGGTAGTGATGGCAAGCATTATATACACTGCCCAATTGGAAAATGTACTGATGTAGGGTGTTCTGCCTTTCTCCAAGTATGATGCGGTGTGGATTCTAGCATACGGCTAAACCGTCATCCATTTCCTCAGTAAACAGACTGTATAGGTTCTTAAGTCTATATTTATTGAGATGGTGAACGATGAACAACAATAGTAGATGATATTGTGAGATATGCGATATAATGGATGATCAGGTAAAAACTATAAAGGAAATAACAGTGCATCAGTAATTGGCACATTACAGCATGTTACAGGATGCAATAACATAAATAACAGAGATTAGAGGACTAACACTGAACACAGGATAAGACAGATACACAGTTATAATGGCTACCCTAGGGCAAATTCAGGCTGTCAGCATTGTATTACTTTATACTACACACTCTGCTACACAGTGCCTCACCGGAATACGCTTATCAAGAGCAATGATCTGCAGGAAAAGAGCCATGAACATGTGTGTAAGACTCAAGGTCCGGGGGAAAATGGCTACCCTTGCCCGGGAAACCAGAGGGGCGGTTCTAGTCAGAACACAGGCTTAAAGGGAACCTGTCACCCCGAAAATCAAAGATGAGCTAAGCCCACCGGCATCAGGGGCTTATCTACAGCATTCTGTAATGCATTCTGTAATGCTGTAGATAAGCCCCCGATGTAACCTAAAAGATGGGAAAAAGAGGTTAGATTATACTCACTGTTGATTATACTTATACTGTCCGGTCCGGGGCTTCCTATCGTCATAGGATGACGTCCTCTTCTTGTGTTCACGCTGCGGCTCTGGTGCAGGCGTACTTTGTCTGCCCTGTTGAGAGCAGAGCAAACTACTGCAGTGTGCAGGTGCCAGGAAAGGTCAGAGAGGCCCAGCGCCTGCGCACTGCAGTAGTTTGCTATGCTCTCAACAGGGCAAAGTACGCCTGCGCCGGAGCTGCGGCATGAAGACAAGAAGAGGATGTCATCGTAAGAAGATGGGAGGACCCGGACTGCGACGGCCTTCGTATCGGATCCCCCCCCCAGGTGAGTATAATCTAACCTCTTTTTCTCATCTTTCAGGACACATCTGGGGCTTATCTACAGCATTCCAGAATGCTGTAGATAAGCCCCTTATGCCGGTGGGCTTAGCTCATCTTCGATTTTGGGGGTGACAGGTTCCCTTTAAAGCAAAATGCTCCTGGATACAGGAACAGGATAAATGTGTACCTAATGACCTCTAATGGTGACAACTGGTACTACATTGTGAATTAACTTGCTGCACATTAATGGGCAGAACATAAGGTACCTAACACCTTCAGGTAAACATGGTGGTGGCAATGTCATGTTATGGGCTACTTTTTTTCATCTACAAGTGCCCCTCTGCATAGAATCAATGGAAATATGAATGCTACCATGTACAAGGATATACTGGAGAATGTAATGCTGCCACATGGTAAAATCAAAGTAGGCAGGGGCTGCAAAATCCAGCAAGACAATGATCTTAAGCACACATCCAATTTAGTAAAAAATTGGTTAACTAAGAAAAATATTTGCCTGTTGCAATGGCCAAGCCAGTCACCTGAATTACATACACCCTTTGGCCATATGCACACATTGAGTATTTGGTGAGTTTTTTACCCCAGTATTTGTAAGCCAAAACCATGAGTGGGACAGACAGAGGGAAAGCATAATAGAACCATTAGCACCCTTTCTGCATTTATCACCCACTCCTGGTTTTGTCTTACAAATACTGAGGTAAAAAACTCACTAAATACTGAATGTGTGCATTTGGCCTTTAGAGCACCCTTGGGATGAGTTAGGGTGATGAGTTGGGCCCCTTCCCAGAGCAATAAAGATTAGTGATGACTGATGAGCGAATATACTCGTTACTCGAGATTTCCCGAGCACGCTCGGGGGTCCTCCGGGTATTTTTTAGTGTTCGGAGATTTAGTTTTCATGACCGCAGCTGAATGATTTACATCTGTTAGCCAGCATAAGTACATGTGGGGGTTGCCTGGTTGCTAGGGAATCCCCACATGTACTTATGCTGGCTAACAGATGTAAATTATTCAGCTGCGGTGATGAAAACTAAATCTCTGAACACTAAAAAATACTTGGAGGACCCCCGAGCATGCTCGGGAAATCTCGAGTAACGAGTATATTCGCTCATCACTAAGGCTAGTTTCACATTTGCGTTTAAATCCGCAGCGTTTAAAACGCATCCGCAAGTGGTGGAAAAAATGCATATAAACGCGTATGGAGTGGCCCCCAGACGCAGGGCAGCAGGGTACTCGGTACCGAGTCCCTTGGTCTCGGTTCTAGGGGTGTCACGGTGGCCCGACCCGGTCCGTGGCCCTGCTAAGGGGCGCCCAATTAAAGGTGTAGGTGAGAGTTTGTCAAGTGTTCGTGACGCCACCTGTGGTATTCGGTCAGGGTGACCGACGCTGCTAGGGGTCCGCTGGGGTGATGGAGTGGCAGCTAGAGTGTAACTTCCCACAGGTGAAGTATGTCCCCAGGGCTTCCCTTGATGAGTAGATGGTGGTGGTGTAGGTCGCAGTAAATAACGAGGACACAGGGTTGCAGTCTCTTTACCTCTTTACTGAAGACTTCGGCATCCACAATCCAGAGCACTGCTAACAGGGCTGGCTGAGACCGGCCGGTCCGAAGGCACATCCAGAGTTCCCTTTGCAGGTGGAAATCAGTACCTACCTACTAGCGCCTGGGTGTTGTAGTACCTCCCTGCTGAGCACCACGGGATAGTCCTCACAACTCTCGTGTATGTTTCTGTTCTCTCTCTCCGTCCCCCAGATGATATGGATAGGACGCACCCGTATGACGGGGTAGGCCTGGAGTTATTTTATAGGGACCCTAGAGACGCCCCTCTCCCACAATTGCCTCCGTTGTCTTGATTAGGTGTAAAGGTGAGACAGCCAACCTAAAATTAACTGCCCTGCCGTTGGTTTGAAGTAATGCATAGAGTCTATTACTCCCTCAGCGTTCCGGCCACCGGCTACGTGCCTCAGAAGGATGTTGCCGATCTCGGGGCACTACTCCTTCTGGTTTTATCTCCTTTGTGCTGTGATCTCGTTTCTCACTTCTCCACAATATACTTCGCTTCGTGTCCTTTCTTAAGATGCTGCCGCAATGAGGTGCAGGCACGGCTCCGTAACGATCTGTCCTTTTGCTAGGCCACTGTCAGGATCCCACCCCTGACAGGGACCCCCCTGAATCTTCCCAAGTAACGCTCTCCTCTCACTAGATGTTACCTGGGCAAAACCCAGTCAGCTTCTCCCTAACTTCCTATCCAACCCCCAGTTTTACCAGAGTGTGAGGAGTGGCCTAATACATAGAACCTTTTGCTCCCCCTGGTGGCCAGAGTGTGAAGTGTAATGTGTGACTGTGATACCTGGTCAGGTGAACTCTTTTAGTGCAATCAGACGTACCATCACTCCACTTAGCGGCAGAGCGACGTTAGTGCAACGACCAGGACTCTGGGGCGCTGCACGTACAAATGCGGCATTTTTTAGACGCATGCGGTATCGCATGCGGTTAAAAAAACGCCGCGTTTGTACGCGTTTATATGCGTTTTTTCCTGCGTTTGCGTTTTTGGTGCGCATGATGTGAAATTTCACAAGAGAAAAATCTAGACAACCAGATACCGCCAATGGGACTACAGAGGGCGTGTATTATGGAATCTCTATATATAGACCCTAGGGCTACTGAAATCTTAACAGTTTGCTAAGGTATCCTGTGTCATGATGGATCTTCGCATGGAGAGCTTTTATTTCAACCTGGATTTAAGCATCAAGCTGTTTCTTGCCTGTGCATTTGCTTGGGAGCAAGACAGAAATCGTGAAAGATGGAGAAGGAGACATCGTAGGCGTTTTTGGAGACACCCCATTATCGAACTACGTGAGAGCCGTGGAGCCTATCACACGCTGTATGGCGAGCTTAATGCCAACCCGGAGAAATTCCATGAATACACACGAATGTCGCAAGACTCGTTCCGGGATTTGCTTGCTCGTGTCCAAGGAGCCATACGGAGACAGGACACCCAGCTCCGTAGAGCGATTCCACCGGAGGAACGTCTGCTGGTTACATTAAGGTACGTTCCAAATCTAAAACAATGACAGTCCAAATTTTGTGTTTTCTGACATGTATGTTTTGGGTATTTTCCTTTCTTTCTTTAGCGTAACCACACCATAAATAGAATAGTTTGCAATTTTTGGGGGGTTTCTTTTTCTTACAGATTTCTGGCAACCGGAGAGAGTTTATTATCCCTCCACTTCCAATACCGGCTTGGAATATCCACCCTGTCCGGAATAGTTGCGGACACATGCCGGGCTTTGTGGAATGTACTCCGGGATGAGTTTATACCCCTACCCACCTTGGACATGTGGCTTGAAATTGCGGAAAAATTCTGGAGTGTGTGTGATTTCCCCAACTGTTTAGGAGCGGTGGATGGAAAGCACATTCACATTATCAAACAAGCCAGAACAGGATCGGAGTATTTCAACTACAAAAAATATTTTTCTGTTATGCTCATGGCAATAGCCGATGAGAACTGTCGCTTCATTGCCGTGGACACTGGAGCTTTTAGCCGTGGCAACAATTCCCAGACTTTCAAGAACTCGGATATGGGCCGCCGTGTGTATGGCAAAAATTTCAATTTTCCACCGCCACAACTTCTCCTCAACACTCAAGGTCCACCGATGCCATTTGTTATGGTTGGGGATGAGGCCTTTCAGATGTGTGAAAACCTACTGAAGCCCTACTCCAGTCGGGACTTGAACCACACTAGAAGGATCTTTAACTACAGACTGACCAGGGCCCGAAGAACAGTAGAGTGTACCTTTGGCATTCTGGTCTCTAAATGGTGCATTCTTGCATCAGCCATAAATCTAAAAGTGGAAACAGTCGACGAGGTGGTCAAAGCCTGTGTGGTTCTGCACAATTATATAATGGCTAAGGAGCAACCCAACATTGAACTGGATGAACCAGTTGTACACCCACTGCCCGATTTCCAGCATCATCCGATGCGGTCAACTGCAGCAGTTGGTCACATGCGGGACCAATTTGCTGCCTTTTTTGATTCAGATATTGGACGTGTGTCATGGCAGGACAATGTTGTGTAAATGTCCTTTTGTAATTCGATCTGAACCAGTAATTTTCTGCAATGATAATAATATTTCTCATTAATAAACTTTATTTTTGGTTGTGTTGACCGTGTCTCCTATGTATTTCCTCTACAAACCAAGGCTGTCCTAAAACTAGCAGTATTTGGTCTGTATTTAATATCAGTATTTGTAATCCAAAACCAGGAGTGGGTGATAGAGGCAGAGGTGCTAGTTATTATATTAATATCAGAATTTACTTCGAATTGTTCCACTCCTTGTTTTTGGCTTACAAATACTGATATAAAACAGTGGCCACATATTGCTAGTGTGGCAGCCATGTTGCTTTATTGGTAAGCTTGTTGACGTCATTGCGTCCTGATTCTATTCTGCTGTATCCATTGGACACAAACTGAAAAGACAATGAATGTCACACTGAAGAGATCTATACTCATCAAGTCAGGTGTCAGAAATAATGAATTCATGATGCTCATATAACAGCTTCATGAATTCACTATTTCTGACACCTGTGCAGGTGAGCATAGATATGCCGTGTGTGATCACCATCGTCCCTTCAATTTGTGTGTAATAGATTATGTACAAAGAAGAGAAAATGGTGGTTATACAAGGCAGTTCTCTACTCACCAGGTCAGGTGTCCCAACTAATGAGTTTTTTTTTACACCTGACCTGTTCAGTAGAGGTCTGCACTGTATTTCCACCATTTTCTCTTCAGACTGCCACACTAGTCACAGACTAAGCAGAAAGAAGAGATTATGGAGATAATACATCTAATATTTTTGGGCCTACCTCATATCTGTATACTAAAGACACACAAAGCTGCAGTCTTTTTTTTATAACTACTGGAGATATGATGTGGCCCAAAAAGTAAGTGTGTGGCGAAGTTTCTTAGTTGGCGCACGGTGAGTGTTGCCGGTGGCGATAGATACAATAAACCAAACCTAATTTGGGCAAATCAAATTGTATTTATTTTTTTACAACCAAAAAACTTTATTTAACTGCGCCGGCTTGGGGTAGAGTGATGTAAACGTGGAGTGTGAAGCACTGAGGCCTGGCTAACCGTGGACGACGCAGAGGTGGCAGGAGAAGGGGCTATGAAACTACTGGGGTCTGGTAGTTCGGGGATGGGGCTTGACACATGAGAGGCTTGAGACGCACTGGAAGGGTGAGACAAACCTAACATTACAGACACATTGGGAGGTGAAGGGGGAGGAATACTAAGAGTCCTCTGGTTTTTTTTTTGTGTGGTTTTTTTTTTGGTTTGCCTGGTTGTGGGAGGTCTTGGTGGGCTCATATGGCGTGGCGTGGTGGTGGGTGACCTTTCAGGGTCCGGCTGCACCATGCCAGAGTCCATAGTGCTCGTAGATCTTGCAGCCATGCCAGAGTCCATAGTGCTCGTAGAGCGTGCAGCCATGCCAGAGTCCATAGTGCTCGTAGAGCGTGCAGCCATGCCAGAGTCCATAGTGCTCATAGAGTGTGCAGCCATGCCAGAGTCCGTAGCGCTCGTAGATAGTGCAGCCATGCCAGAGTCCATAGTGCTCATAGAGTGTGCAGCCATGCCAGAGTCCATAGCGCTCGTAGAGCGTGCAGCCATGCCAGAGTCCATAGTGCTCGTAGAGTGTGCAGCCATGCCAGAATCCATAGTGCTCGTAGAGCGTGCAGCCATGCCAGAGTCCATAGTGCTCGTAGAGCGTGCAGCCATGCCAGGGTCCATAGCGCTCGTAGAGTGTGCAACCATGCCAGAGTCCATAGCGCTCGTAGAGCGTGCAGCCATGCCAGAGTCCATAGCGCTTGTAGAGTGTGCAGCCATGCCAGAGTCCGTAGCGCTCATTGAGCGGAAGGCCATGCCAGAGTCCATAGCGCTTGTAGAGCGGAAGGCCATGCCAGGGTCCTGCTGCATCGTGGTGGCGGTACGGAAGGCCATGCCAGGGTCCTGCTGCATCGTGGTGGTGGCGGTACGGAAGGCCATGCCAGGTTCCTGCTGCATCGTGGTGGTGGTGGTATGGAAGGCCATGCCAGGGTCCTGCTGCATCGTGGTGTCAGTGGAGGAGGTCCAAGCAGGAGCAGTGGTTGTCATGGTGGTGGCTGTGGGATGTCCAACTGCACTTGGCATGGTGGTGGTGCTGTAGTGGTGTCCGGCTGTGGAAGGAATTGAGGTGGCCGTGCAGTGGTATGCAGCAGAGGTCGGCATTGAGGTCAATCGTGACAGTGAAGGCACAGGTGGATATGCCGACACTGTCTGCTGGAAATACCGACTCTGCTGCATAGCCTGCACATAAGCAGCATTGCAGGCCTGCATGACACTCAGCTGGAGATCAGGAGTAAGGTGTTCCGACATGCCCTGCTCAATTTGGTTAAAAAAATTATGTGCTGGCCTCTGGAGGTCGGCTTTCACTTGGTCAAGGCTTTTGCTGACCTCCTGGATACGTGCATTCAAGAGGCTATGTGAAACATCCATTCGGTCACCCAAAGCCTTGGTTGCTTCGTGTAAAACTGAGCTCAAGTGCAAAAACTCCGGCATGAGTGACCTGTCCGAAGCCCTCTGCCGCTGCCGGGATGAGCCCCAAAAAAAGGGGCAGTGGAAGAGGACTGCGAAAGGGGAAGACCTGATGGACCAGCTCCCTGGTCTCCAGTTAGTGTGGAAGGCCCACTTGCTGCTGCGCTGCTGGATGGCTGGGACGAGTCCGTGGCTGTTGGATGAAGGACCGCTCCAGAACCTGGGCCAACAGTAGTGCTGTATGTGCTGTGAAAAAAGGAAAAAGAAAATCAATACCAAATATTAACCAGATGCAGAATCCTGTGGAATATAAAAATACAGATTATGGCAATACAATACAACCTAATGCACGTGATACTTACGTTCTCTGGGCAAGGACCGGTCTTAAAAATGCCAGAACTCGATGGTATTTGTATCTTCTGATCCTTGCTCCTGAACCACTGGGAACACGGCTCTCTTGATGCAGGTCCTTGTTGAAGCGGTCCTTCATCGAACGCCAACGTGTTTTGGCTTTGGCCACTGTTAAAAAAAAATTGTGGTCAGAAAAAGGACTTTTGGCCGTGCTCACACAACTGTGTGTGATGAGAGAAACTCCTGAGAGTTTCTTTCATCACACACAGTTGTGTGAGCACGGCCAAGGTCTCTGCTGCTTCACACTGCAGTGCAATACTTACCAAATGCATTTTGGACCCGTGTCGGGGCGTTATCCCAGCCATCCCACATCGCTTGGGCCACCTCATTCCATAACCGCCGGATCGTGATGTTGTTCGAGTGCAGTGGATCCCGGGTGTCCCACAACGGGACTCACTCCTGGACCAGGGTGATAAGGAGGTCATTCTCAATAAGATCATCCTCCCGTTGTGAAACCTAAAAATTAAAGAAAATCATTAAAGTTTGCTCAATTAACATAAGGAAAAGAAAGAAAAAAGATGCTGAGAAATGGCATGAATATGAAAGTCAACATACAAAAGGATTCCAGAAGAAAAAAGTTAAGAAATACGAATAGAAAGAAAGGAAGATTCAAGATAACAGTCAGCCTTGTATACGTACCCGCTGCCGTCTTTCCACCAGACCTTCACTCCGCTGCTCCTGCCCTGTCTCTGCCGCAGTAGAAGAAGAGCTCTAAAAAAAAGAAAAATTCAAATTGTCACATGTGTCGATGTGACAGTGAACACTTACCAATCTGACGAGGCAAGTACTCACCTCACTGACATGCTCCACTTCAGATGGCCCAGGAAGAAACTCCTCATGGGAAGAATCCGAAGAAGACATTCTGATGCATGTAGAAAGAAAGAAATGGCAGAAATTAGGACATGTAGAGAAAAAAAATAGAAAATAAAGGCATTGACTAGGATATACTCACATTGTTCAGAGGCTTGTTTTCTCCAAGGTGCTGTGGTCTGTCTGCTCTGCTTGGCTGTCTGGTGAGAAGTGACCTGCAACTGTCCACACCCTCCCTTTATCACCTTGTATGTGGAGGGTGGCTTATCAGTGTCTAGACATTTATATAGTAGAATATAGGTCACCGTGCTACCTTACTCCTGAAAAAGGTTAAATGAATAGTACCCCCAAAAAGAATAGAGTAAAAAACTTACTTAATCGCTGTAGTGCCGGTACTGTGTCTGTGGAAGCAGTTTTTATGACGAGGTGGAGCTGGAGGGGAACAGCTGCTCTTCCGTGCGTCTGGAGTTGAGGGTCCGATCGGCGGTGTGGGATGGTAGGTAACACCGCCGATCGGACCCTCAACTCCAGACGCACGGAAGAGCAGCTGTTCCCCTCCAGCTCCACCTCGTCATAAAAACTGCTTCCACAGACACAGTACCAGCACTACAGCGATTAAGTAAGTTTTTTACTCTATTCTTTTTGGGGGTACTATTCATTTAACCTTTTTCCGGAGTAAGGTAGCGCGGTGACCTATATTCTACTATATAAAGTTCTTCCTTCTACATATGACAGGCTTGGCACAGTAGCCGTCTAGGCACCAGCAGCTTCCCTCACCTCCATCGCTCAACACTTTGTGGAGCGCCGGTGTATCTACTACATATACTTCTTTTCAGTGTCTAGACATGTTTTTCTCTTGTGGAACGCATGCGTTCATGAACGCAACCAAACGCATGTGCTTGTAAACGCATGCGTTCATATAGACAGCAATGCGTTTTTTTGGCGCAAACCTTGCGCAATCGACCGCATGCGTTTCCAGGCGGCAAATTGACGCCTCTAAAAATTACTACATGTTGCATTTCCGCGCCAAGACGCAAACGACAAGACGACGCATGCGTCGTCAAACACGGCAAAACACGAAAAAGCAAAAACGCATGCGTCCCTAATGTTAAATATAGGAATACAAAATGCATGCGGATATATGCGGTACAAATGCTGCGGACACAACCGCAAATGTGAAACCAGCCTAATAAAGATGAATTGTTTGCAGATTTGCAAATGGAATGGAGCAAGATTCAAGATGGAGCAACCAGAGAGAAGGAATCACACTTTAAAAGAAATGCACAACTTTTGGTCACCACTGTAGATCACATGGGGCAGACCAGGAGTTTAGGGATTTTTTTTTCCCTGCATTTTATTTTTTTCCTGTCTTCTTCCATGGGCCATAACTTTTACACTTTTCCGTCTCCATTCTTCATTGCGGGATGAGTTGTAGTTTATAATGACGTCATTAATTTTACCATATAATTTACTGGAAAATGGGAAAAATTCCAGGTGCGGAGAAAAGGTGGGAAAAACTGAATTATGCCAGGGTTTTTGGAGTCACGTTTTTACGGTATTCGCTGTACGGTAAGAATAGCGTTCAGTATATGGCATAAACATTTAGAGATTTATTTATTTAGAAACAAGGTAAAAACTTATTTTTTTTGTTTTAAATCTTTATTTTTTTCACATGAATATATTGGATTTTATATTAATATATCGGAATGTTTACATTAGATTTTACACTATTGATATATTTTATATTACTATTATATTTTGCATTAATATATTCGCTTATTTTAAAATGTTTGCATATTCTTTTCTGTATTTTATAGGTTTTTATGTATTTTTAGTCTTGTAGGAGACGTGACGCCCATATAATAAACTGTACTATTTTCGCCTATTGTGTTTTTGTGACATAGAGGACCTCCTGTAGGGCGGCGTCACACATCGGACATGCGGGTGTCCCAACAGGACCATGGGCTACCATGGCAACCCACTAGTATCCACATAATTGATGGCAGACGTCTGTCAAAAGTGAGGGCCACCACATTGAAGTTTAAGGGTCTGTGCACACGTTGCGGTTTTGACGCTGCGGATCTGCAGCAGTTTTCCATGCGTTGTACAGTGCCATGTAAACCTATGGAAAACCAAATCCGCAGTGCACATGCTATGGAAAAAAATGCGCGGAAACCCTGCAGTTTATTTTCCGCAGCATGTCAATTCTTTGTGCAGATTCCGCAGCAGTTTACACCTGCGCCTCAATAGGAATCCACAGGTGTAAAACCGCAGGTGAAATCCGCACAAAAACCGCGGTAAATTCGCAGAAAAACCGCAGGGAATCCACAGGTAAAATGCAGGTCAGCATGGAAAAATCCGCAATGGAATCTGCAAAGTGTGCACATACCCTACAATGGCATTTAGGAGGTTAATACTCTGTCACACGGCATCATAGTTTAAATTGGAAAACTTGAGATGCTTGGCCCTGAAACGTCCAATATGTGGCATAATTCCTAAACCGTGCAGGAGCCTCCTGAAAATGTGCCGACAGTCTGTAGTCCAATAGTTCGGCAATGGGCTTCACTTATCAAAACCATCAACGGGTAATGAACCAATCACAGAGCAGTTTCGTTTTTTAAACTGCTGTTAGAAAATGAAAGCTGAGCCGTGACAGGTCAGTTCTGCGTTGCTGGCACTGGGTGCAATGCTGGCTTTCGACCGCCAGGTGGCAGCAGCGCTCCTCCGCGTTCTTTAGCTTCCTGGATATAAGGGAGTGGCGGCGGAAGTGCGGGGCGCGCGGGGAGCGGAAGTGTCAGGCATTCAGTCACTGAGAGAGAGGGAGGAAGAGAAGATGTCCGGCGGCGGGATGACCAGTATCGAGGCCGTCAAGAGGAAGATTCAGGTCCTCCAGCAACAGGCAGACGATGCGGAGGAGAGAGCCGAGAGACTGTGCCGGGAGGTGGAGGGAGAGAAGCGCGCCCGGGAGCAGGTGAGGCGACACCGGGCCGTGGGTGGGGCCCGAGACAGTGGACCCCGGAGAGCTTGAGATGGGGCCCAGAGCTGACAACTCACAAGGAGGGTCCCCACGGGAGTTGTCGCCCATAAGGGGTGGGGGCCCGTCCTGGGAGCTGGGCCCCTCAAGAGATGAAGCCCCTCCAGGGAGCTGGGCCCAGCAAGAGGTGGTACCCCTCTGGGAGCTGAGCTGTCTTCCGCAGGAGGCGGTGCTACCCCTCTGGGAGCTGAGCTGTCCCCCGCAGGAGGCGGTGCTACCCCCCTGGGAGCTGAGCTGTCTTCCGCAGGAGGCGGTGCTACCCCTCTGGGAGCTGAGCTGTCCCCCACAGGAGGTGGTGCTACCCCTCTGGGAGCTGAACTGTCCCCCGCAGGAGGCGGTGCTACCCCCCTGGGAGCTGAGCTGTCTTCCGCAGGAGGCGGTGCTACCCCTCTGGGAGCTGAGCTGTCTTCCGCAGGAGGCGGTGCTACCCCTCTGGGAGCTGAGCTGTCCCCCGCAGGAGGCGGTGCTACCCCTCTGGGAGCTGAGCTGTCCCCCGCAGGAGGCGGTGCTACCCCTCTGGGAGCTGAGCTGTCCCCTGCAGGAGGCGGTGCTACCCCTCTGGGAGCTGAGCTGTCCCCTGCAGGAGGCGGTGCTACCCCTCTGGGAGCTGAGCTGTCCCCCGCAGGAGGCGGTGCTACCCCTCTGGGAGCTGAGCTGTCCCCCGCAGGAGGCGGTGCTACCCCTCTGGGAGCTGAGCTGTCCCCCGCAGGAGGCGGTGCTACCCCTCTGGGAGCTGAGCTGTCCCCCGCAGGAGGCGGTGCTACCCCTCTGGGAGCTGAGCTGTCCCCCGCAGGAGGCGGTGCTACCCCTCTGGGAGCTGAGCTGTCCCCCGCAGGAGGCGGTGCTACCCCTCTGGGAGCTGAGCTGTCCCCCGCAGGAGGCGGTGCTACCCCTCTGGGAGCTGAGCTGTCCCCCGCAGGAGGCGGTGCTACCCCTCTGGGAGCTGAGCTGTCCCCCGCAGGAGGCGGTGCTACCCCTCTGGGAGCTGAGCTGTCCCCCGCAGGAGGCGGTGCTACCCCTCTGGGAGCTGAGCTGTCCCCCGCAGGAGGCGGTGCCCCACCTCCGGGAGCTGAGCTGCCCCCCCTCAAGAGGTGGCCCTCCCAGAAGCTGCAGGAGTGTCTTTTGTATCAGTTCCCCCAACTCCTCCTAGTTTGTGGAGTTCCCTTTATGGCCGCGGTTGGCAGTGTTGTCCCTGCAGCCCACTGATCATCACAGGATGATGCTTCTACACATTGGGTACTACTCTCCTCCTCTGCAGGGAGTCGTAGTGGTGTACTGCAGTGTGTGCTCTGGGCGGCTGCCTCACTGGGTTTGGTGGTGGTGGTTACTTTCCCTTGTTCCACCCTCACTCCTCCAGCTGCACACAATGCCCTGACTGATGGCAGCACTGACGCCCAGCTGTGTCATGCCAACTGCTGCTGCCTGGTGTGTTTGCTCTATTTTTTTTGGAGGGTAGAGCCGGTGCTCAACTTCCATTATCCCTGGAGATGGGTGTATTCATGCCTCAGTTATCAGGATCTCTGCTTGCTGTTCCCTATCGTTGTCAACTGGGTCCGAGGCCCCAGACTGATAATGTAATGGACCTTCAGCCTCACTGAGGGACTAGGACTGCATACAATTGTAGCAAACCCTCAGCTGTGTGCAAAGTGACTCACTGACAGCAAGTGGCTTCTGTGTTGCAGACCATGTTGGCTATGATCTACCGCGACTGTGTAGGTATTAACACTGCTCCTCGGCTTCTCTGTGCTGGCAGCCGTCTCTGTATATCAGTCGCACGTGTCTGCTCTTCGGAGCAGTAAGAGGATTCCTCCTGCTGCCATGGGGGAACAGAAGGGATGGCACCTGGTGAGTTCTGTGGGCAGCGCCGTGGCTGGGTCTGGCATCGTTTGGTGCAGGCTAGACTGTGGTCGCAGTTTATACGCTTTCGTTCTATGCATCGGTCAATGCAATGTGGAGAGTGGGGTGGCTATGGAGGTGGCCACATTGGGGTGCTGGGACATGGCTCCTAAGGCTACTTTCACACTAGTCCGTTGGTACGGGCCGTCGCAAACCGTCGGCCCGACGGACAGTGTGTTAAGTAGCACAACGGGGGCAGCGGATGCAGTTTTTCAACACATCCACTGCCCCATTGTAATGTCCGGAGAGGAGGGGGCTACCCTGGCATGTGCAATCTGCTGCCGGCCTCCCTATCCCCGTGTGTATAATCTGCTGCAGACTACTCCACCCCGTGGGTATGATTTGCCGTCGGCTGCTTCCTCCATGGGCATGATTTGCCTTCAGCTGCTCCCCCCCAACCCTCCCATGGGCATAATCTGCCGCTGACTGCTTCCCCTCCGTGGATATAATCTGCTGCTAACTGCCCACTTCCCCTTGGGTCTAATCTGGTGACGACTGCTCCCCCCGTGTGTATACTCTGATGCCGACTGCTCTACCTCCGTGGGTATAATCTGCCATCGGCTGCTCTGCCCCCTGCCCCTCCGTGGGTATAATGTATAATCTGCCATCTGCTGCCTTCCCCCCCCTTGTGGGTATAATCTGCTGTCGGCTGCTCCTCACAACCCCCCCCCCCCCCCGTGGGTATGATCTGCCGACGGCTGCTTTCCCCGTGGAAATAATCTGCCATTGGCTGCTTCCCCCTCCGTGTGTCTAATCTGACATCGACTGCTCCCCCTCCATTGGTATATTCTACCACTGACTGCTTCCCCCTGAGTATAATCGGTCCCTGACTGCTCTCCCCCCCCCCCCCCCCCCTTCTCCTGTGGATATAATCTGCTGCTGACTGTTCCACCTCCATGGGTATAATCTACCACCCACTGCTCCCCCATGAGTATAATCAGCCGCCAACTGCTCTTCCTCTGACACCCTTCCCTGTGTGTATGATCTGAAGTTGATCTCTCCCCACAGGCTGAATCGGAAGTTGCCTCGCTGAACCGCCGCATCCAGTTGGTGGAGGAGGAGCTGGACCGTGCTCAGGAGCGTCTCTCCACCGCCCTGCAGAAGTTGGAGGAGGCTGAGAAGTCAGCGGATGAGAGCGAGCGGTGAGCACCCCCTGTAGGATGTCCTCAGCACTGTTCGGTCTTCCCAATAACAACATAATCTGTAGATCGCAGGCTATCGCACGCCCTGTAGGATGTCTTCGGCTCTGTTCCGCCCCCCAATGACATCATAGCCCGCATCTGCAGATTATCACTCCCTGTAGCTGCCGTCCTGATTTTTGGAGAGGGAAGCTGCAGAGAGGTATTCACTGCCGGTAGCTAGGCCTCTTTCACACTTCCATCTTTTTCCTCCAGTCGAAATCCGTTGAGTTTTGAAAAAACAGGATCCTGCAAATTTTTCTGCAGGATCCTGTTTTTTTTCCCATAGACTTGTATTAGCGACGGATTGTGATGAATGGCCATCCGTTTCATCCGTCGTGCACTGGATCCTTCGGAAAATAGCGGTCCGTCGTGCGGAGAAAACGTTCAGTGTAACGTTTTTTCTGCACGTCAGAACACCGCTCAGCGGCGGGTCCTGCGCTGCCCGTGTTTGGCTACAATGGAAGCCTATGGACGCAGGATCCGTAGCTGACCGTCAAACACTGGAATCCAGCGACCTATCCTGTTATTTCATTTTGAGCATGCCCGGAACCATTATCCAAGTCAGGGGAAAAAAAACCTCCCTCTCCTCGTTCGACACATCCAATTTTATGACTGATGCGTTCCACACGTTTTTCCCTATTTTCACAACATCCGTCGATACGTCACTTCACTGCATTAGGAAGTACCCCGAACGACGGAGGTGTGAAAGAAGCCTAAGACCACGGTGTTGGATTATGTGATTACCGTACTGTGTATGCGATACTGGGGGGAAGGGGCTGTGAGGGAGCAGCGGTTCCAGCCCCCGGCAGATGCTTTGATGCTGCCTCTAATCCTCTGTCAGCTCCTTGGGAACAGGTTTGGAGACGCTGATGTCATCTGTAGATTTACGACCTAAGCAACCACCAAACCAGTTGTTTCTACGGCGTATCCAGACTCGTAGAGGGCGAGTCTGGGATGATGGGAGTACCTGCTTGCGGGGATGAGCCCCTGAATTTTGGGGATCGCACTGAAAGCCTCCCTCTCTGGACCACGTGATGTCTGGCTGCACGCCCTTCCCCGTCCTGTGGAGGCAACACAGGCTCTGCTGACATCCTGACCCGTGTGGTGACATTCTACTCTGCAGGGGGATGAAGGTGATCGAGAACCGAGCCCTGAAAGACGAGGAGAAGATGGAGCTGCAGGAAATCCAACTGAAAGAGGCCAAGCACATAGCCGAGGAGGCGGACAGGAAGTACGAGGAGGTGAGCGGGGGCTGGCCTATGGGGAGGGGCTACACCGCCAGGACACAGGCTGACCCCGCCTCCTCTCTACACAGGTTGCCAGGAAGCTGGTGATCATAGAGGGTGACCTGGAGCGCACAGAGGAGCGGGCGGAGCTGGCAGAATCGTGAGTATTGCCCCAATCCACCTGCCTGCACATGTTACACAAGGCCTGAGGAGGAGGGCGGAGGCTTAAATATATGCACACTGGCGGAGGGACGGCCAGGATAGGGAGCGCAGCTCTGGCATATACAGGATCAATAATGTATGTACACGGTGACTGCACCAGCTGAATAGTGAATGCAGCTCCAGGGTATAATACAGGATGTAACTCAGGATAAGTAATGTATGTACACGGTGACTGCACCAGCTGAATAGTGAATGCAGCTTCAGGGTATAATACAGGATGTAACTCAGGATAAGTAATGTATGTACACAGTGAGTGCACCAGTAGAATAGTGAGTGCAGCTCTCGAAGTATAATACAAAATGCAACTAAGGATCAGCACAGGATAAGTAATATATGTACACAGTGACTGCACCAGCAGAATAGGGAGTGCAGCTGTAGAGTATAATACAGGATGTAACTCAGGATCAGTAATGTAATGTATGTACACAGTGACTGCACCAGCAGAATAGTGAGTGCAGCTCTGGAAGTATTATGCAGGATGTAACTCAGGATCAGTAATGTATGTACACAGTGACTCCACCAGCAGAATAGTGAGTGCAGCTGTGGGGTATAATACAGGATGTAACTCAGGATAAGTACAGGATCAGTAATGTATGTATACAGTGACTGCAGCAGCAGAATAGTGAGTGCAGCTCTGGAGTATAATACAGGATGTAACTCAGGAATCAGTAATGTATGTACACCGTGACTGCTCCAGCAGAATAGTGAGTGCAGCTCTGGAGTATAATACAGGATGTAACTCAGGGTCAGTACAGAATCAGTAATGTATGTACATAGTGAGTGCAGCTCTGGAGTATATGTGGGGGGGATTACGGAGCGCAGTCCTAGCTTTTCAGGCCTTGTTTAACCTCTTCCTCCTTGCATGAATTGAATTTGATGTTTCTGTTTTTACCCCTCCTCCCGCGTGTTCTATGTTGCTGCCGCCTCTCCCCTCCATCCTTGCACGCACACAATTTCCCCCCCACACCTCTCCTGTGATCGCCGTGCAGCCGGGGCCGTGAGCTGGAGGAACAGATCCGACTCCTTGACCAGAGTCTGAAGTGTCTGAATGCATCCGAGGAAAAGGTACAGTAAAGGTGGCTGCTCCTGTCCCGGCTGCCCTCCTGTGTCGTCTCCCTGTGCTCCGCCATGTCCTGCTGAGTTAGGTCAGTGTTGTCATTGTACCCGGGGTGTGCAGAGCAGGATGTCCCGGACCCCTCTGTATCTTCCGTCAAGGCGGAGTCCACTCTTCTCATTCCTCCACTCTTTCTGTCTCCTCTTTCTCTCCTCCTGTCGCTCTCTCCTCGGCCTCCATCCTCAGTAAATGTGCCGAGCTCGAGGAGGAGCTGAAAAATGTCACCAACAACCTGAAGTCTTTGGAGGCTCAGGCCGAAAAGGTAAGGGGAGCTGGACAACCCCCGAGGGTGCGTAGATGGACCCATACTGCTCGGAAGTCACAACTGTCAGGCTAGAAATTAGTCATATGACCTATAATGGCCAATAGGAGGCTTTCTTAGAGGGGGTCTCCTCTGATACGCGTGCCCTAATACGACGTATGTTTAATATTGATCTTTTCACAGTCTACCCTAAGGTACAAAAAGTCTGTCTCCTGTGGTTAGTGATGAAAACGGGATTAATTCCTCATCGGATGTGATTTTACTTGTCTTGTCTCTCTATTTCCAGTATTCACAAAAGGAAGATAAATATGAAGAAGAGATCAAGATATTGACGGACAAGCTAAAAGAGGTGGGCGTGGCCTGCTGGCACTATGGGAGGGGCCTAACATGGGCATCGTAGGGGGGTCACCGTCTGACTCACTTCCTCTCCTTTCAGGCCGAAACCCGGGCAGAGTTTGCAGAGAGATCAGTTGCCAAACTTGAGAAGACTATTGATGACCTGGAAGGTAGGTGCCTGCATAAATATCTGCACCCCTGTGTGCCCGGAGTGCTGCAGCCTCCACCTCACCCGTTTCCTTCCCGTCTCCTCACCCAGACCAGCTGTACGCCCAGAAGCTGAAGTACAAGGCTGTTAGTGAGGAGCTGGACCACACCCTCAGTGACATGACCTCCATGTAAATACCACGCTGTGTGCCCGCCTCACTAACCGCACTGTGCAGCGGGTGGGAGGAAAGGAGTCCTGCTTGTGTGCGATCTCGGGAGCTCTGCATCTACTGCATGTAGATTGCTGTGTGACTAGTGCAGAGGGAACACACGGCTTGTGTGTGATCGCAGGGTCTCTGCACCCACCACAATGCGCAGATTGCTGTGTGACTTCTGCAGGGGGGGGGGGGCATCCTGCTTCTGATCACAGGGTCTGTTCACCATTGCACCATGCAGATTGCTGTGTGATTTCTGCAGCAGGGGGAGGAGGGTATCCTGCTTGCGTGTGTGATCTCAGGGTCTGCACCATGCAGATTGCTGTGTGATTTCTCCAGTGGGGAGGGGGGTATCCTGCTTTTGACACCAGGGTCTCTGCACCTACCGCATTGCACAGATTGCTGTGTGACTTGGGCAAAGGGGGTGGGCATCCCACTACTGATCACAGGGTATCTGCACCCACAGCACTATGCAGATTGCTGTGTGAATTCTGCAGCAGAGGGAGTGAAGGCATCCTGCTTGTGTGTGTGATCTCGGGGTCTGTGCACCCACCGCATTATGCAGTTTATTGTGACATTTGCAGTGGGTGACAGAATGGCATCTGCTGGTGATCACAGGGTCTCTGTACCCATCGAGCACTGATTTCTGTGACTTTTGCAGCAGAAGGGAAGACCTCCTGGTTCTGATCTCGGGTTCTCTGCAGCCTGCACCAGGCAGATTACTATATGACTTCTGCAGCGAGCAGGGATATGGCATGCAGCTTGCGTGTATGATCTTGGGGTCTCTGCACCGAGCGCACCACCCAGATTATGGTGTGTCTTATGCTTTGGGCAAGAGTAGGATATCCTGCTTGTGATCACAGGGTCTCTGCACCCACTGAGCACTGATTGGTGTGCAGCGAGCGGGGTTGAGGGCATGCTGCTTGTGTGTGATTTCAGGGTTTCTACGCCCACCAAGCCCTGACTGCTGTGATTTCTGCAGCTGGGGGAGGGCAATCCTGCTTGTGTGTGATCTCGGGGTCTTTGCACCAACCGAGCTTTGTTTAATGTGACTTCTGCAATAAGCAGGGGGGGTGGGGGTCCTGCTTGTGGTATTTCAGTGTGTCTGCCGTGTTAATAACTAACCCCCTTCATGGATTCCTGCCGTCTCTGCTTCCCTCTACCAACTCTTGTCTCTCTCTCATAGATGACCACAGCGAGTTTCCCGCAGCCGCTCCTCTTCTTCCTCCCTCTCTCTCTGACAAATTACACCAGATTTCTATACTTGCCTGTCTCCTCTGTTTTTCTTTTCTGCGTCACTGAGTGCAGGGTCTGATGTACAGTACAGTCGCTCAAATGGTAATTTCTGAATACATGTGAGGTTAGCTCGGGTCAAACTGCAACTCCCAGCATGCCCTGGAGCAACGATCTCGGAGACCATCTGTTATGACCTGGTCTCTGCTTCCTGTTTGCACTTGACACTGGAAATGACCGCTCAGCCAATCATAGGCCAGCATGGGCAGTGATTTTCTGCAGTGGTAACATGTCCCTAGTGCAAAAGGAAATACAGAGAGGGCAATCACTGAGGTCAGTATCGTGCCAATGGACGGCTCCCTAAAGGCAAAGTGCAGCAATTGTCACCTTCCTAGTCTGGGGTAGAGGTGCTCACATCATCGATTGGCACCTTCTGTTCCTGTCTGACCAGGTGCTCCAGACGTGTCGAGGCAACAACGCCAGGGTCTCCACAGCGCAGCAGAAGCGGGAGCCACATTCCTAAGGTACCGTCACACTAAGCGACGCTGCAGCGATACAGACAACGATGCTGATCGCTGCAGCGTCGCTGTTTGGTCGCTGGAGAGCTGTCACACAGACAGCTCTCCAGCGACCAACGATGCCGAGGTCCCCGGGTAACCAGGGTAAACATTGGGTCGCTAAGCGCAGGGCCGTGCTTAGTAACCCGATGTTTACCCTGGTTACCAGCGTAAAATGTAAAAAAAACCAAACAGTATATACTTACATTCGCGTCCCCCGGCGTCCGCTTCCTGCACTGACTGAACGCCGGCCCTAACAGCAGAGCGGTGACGTCACCGCTGTGCTGTACTTTCACTTTCACTTTACGGCGCTTAGTCAGTGTGGGAAGCGGACGCCGAGGGACGCGAAGGTGAGTATGTAGTTTGTTTTTTTTACATTTTACACTGGTAACCAGGGTAAACATCGGGTTACTAAGCGCGGCCCTGCGCTTAGTAACCCGATGTTTACCCTGGTTACCAGTGTAAAACATCGCTGGTATCGTTGCTTTTGGTGTCAAACACGACGATACACGCCGATCTGACGACCAAATAAAGTTCTGAACTTTGTTCAACGACCAGCGATATCACAGCAGGATCCTGATCGCTGCTGCGTGTCAAACACAACGATATCGCTAGCCAGGATGCTGCAACGTCACGGATCGCTAGCGATATCGTTTAGTGTGACGGTACCTTTAAAGGGGTGCCTTCATGTACAGTTGTGCTCAAAAGTTACATACCCCAGCAGAATTTTTACTTTCTTGACCTTTTTTCAGAGAGTATGAATGATAACACTAAAACTTTTTCTCCACTCATGGTTAGTGGTTGGGTGAAGCCATTTATTGTTATGTATTTGATCCTAATCAAATCTTTACATATCCTGGTTATTTTGGCCTGATAACATGTACAGAAGTTGACACAAATGAGTTTGAATGGCTACTAAAGGTAATATCCTCACCTGTGACCTGTTTTCTTGTAATCAGTGTGTGTGCATAAAAGCTGAGTGAGTTTCTGGGATCCAGACAGACTCTTGCATCTTTCATCCAGCCACTGACGTTTCTGAATTGAGTCATGGGGAAAGCAAAAGAATTGTCAACGGATCGACAGGAAAAGGTAGTTGAACTGTATAAAACAGGAAAGGGATTCAAAAAGATATCTAAGGAATTGATAATGCAAGTGAGCAGCGTTCAAACTGTGATTAACAAATGGAAAATCTCAAGTGGGGGGGATTTCGGTAGATCAATGGGAGTCAATAATGCAAATGATCCCTAAGTTGTCCCTAAGTGAGCCTAACCGTCTGTCTCAACTATATATCCTTTATAGGACTCCTAAGTGGCTGTTTGATTTAGGTCTAAGGCCAAATTCAAAATGTCCCAAATGTACGCTCGATAATACAGATATCCTACACATGTTCTGGACGTATATATGGCCACAGAGCAGGATATTCCCAGAGATCCTATTGTCTGTGTGCTTGGATATGTTGAGGAGGCGGGATGAGATGATTATTCACAAATAGCTGTTGCCAGAATGCTTTTTACTGCTAGAAAATTAATAGCATATCACTGGATCTCAGATACAGTTCCCACGAGGAAAGAATATGTAAATAAGCTAAACCTCATACTATGCAGAGAGAAGGCCATTTATCTTAAACGGGGTAGACCGGCAGTGTTTGAGAAAATTTGGGCAGGATGGTTGATACCATGTTTATATCACCCTGAAAGTGATTTAGTTGTACTCCATGACTGGTGCCTTGGGATATGTGCCTTATCTATGTCTGTATTTTTCTTGTGATATATTTTATCATTGGACCAGGGTTGGGTAGGGGGGGAGCGGTTGGGAATGGGGAAAAGATTGTGGGGTATTTTGTAAAAAATTCTGTTATGTTCTGAAAACTTTAATAAAAAATATCTGATTAAAAAAACAAATGGAAAATCAGGGGCTCTGTAAAAACAAAACCATGGTCAGGTAGACTAACAAAAATGTAATCTATGACTGCCGGGAAAATTGTTTGGGATGCAAAGAACAACCCACAAATCACATCAGCTGAAATACAGGACTCTCTGAAAACTAGCGGTGTGGCTGTTTCAAGATGCACAATAAGGAGGCACTTGAAGAAAAATGGGCTGCATGGTCAAGTGGCCAGAAGAAAGCCATTACTGCCAAATGGCACAAAGTATATCTGCTACAATATGCAAAACCGCACAGAGACAAGCCTCACTTCTGGAACAAGGTAATTTGGAGTGGTGAACCAAAATTGAATTTTGGCCACAACCATAAACGTTACATTTGGAGAGAGGTCAGCAAGGCCTATGATGAAAGGAACACCATTCCTCCTGTAAAGCATGGAGGTGGATTGCTGATGTTTTGGGGATGTGTGAGCTACAAAGGCACAGGAAACTTGGTTAAAGCTGAAGGAAAGATGAATGCAGAACGTTATGGAAGCTGAGCATGGGAAGTACTTGGAAGTTCCAACATGACAACGATCCAAAACACAAGGCCAAGTCGACCTGTCATTGGCTACAACAGAACAAAGTGAAGGTTCTGTAGTGGTCATCTCAGTCTCCTGACCTCAATAATTGAGCCACTCTGAGGAGATCTCAAGTGCACAGTTCATTCAATTCAATGAATTTACAGGAACTGGAGGCTTTTTGCCTAGAAGAGTGGGCAGCTTTTACAGAGAAAATAAAAAACCTCGTCCACAACTACCACAAAAGACTTCAAGCTGTCATTGATGTTAGAGGTGGCAATACACGGTATTAAGAAATGGGGTATGTGAACTTTTGATCAGTGTCATTTCGATACCTTTGGTTGTCATTATGATTTAAAAAGAGAAAACACAGTAGTTTGGCAATAAATGGCTTCACCCAAACACTAACCATGAGTGGAGAAAAAGATTTGATGTTATCATTCATATTCTCTGAAAAAAAGTCCAAGAAAGCAAAAATTCTGCTCATGTCACAGCATTTGCATGTATAGCAATTCCCTAATGAGCAGTAGGTAAGGGGGGAAACTAAGGAAACGCCCTGAGTCTTCCTCTGAGGAGTCCTTTAGGTTGGGTTACTTCCGTTAGTAGAGAGCCTTATGTCTACAGATCCTTATTCCTCTGTGCATGTGACCAATAAAGGCCCCTAGGTTCAGCCTGATGGGTCAGATAGTTCCTGCAGATCCTCGTATCTTACATTCCCTCTTGCGTAACAAACCCTCAGCTGTGAGCAGTAATGGGCAGCAAGGTGAGGAATAGGGATGCAGCTGCAGAGCCTGGTGATGATCCATCCCTGGGGTATCTCGGCTCCCCTATCAAATGCCCTCTGTGATTTACTCTCTGCTGTGTGATTCCTCCTGTCGCCTGCAGGGGCAGTGCAGTATAGCCACATAACCTACAGCCATGTTGGATCTGTGGGAGTACAGGCACTGGGGTGACATTCTGGGGGTCGAGCCGTTAGTCTGAATGGGATATGACGACTTGAACTTCAGTCACATCCAGGGCTTTAGAGCCGTGCAGTTCACTAATATATCCAGCAGATGGCAGCAGTGAGGATGGGTACAGCTCTGGTTGTAACTAGAGATGTTTTCAGGTGGCCGAGGTCTCTCCTGCAATAACACATGCTGTCTCTTCTCTCTCTCCTCCCCGTCCGCCTCTTTCCCTCCCCTGTCTCTTCTGCCCTCCCCCGCAGAACGTCTCTACAGCCAAATGGAGAAAAACCGTCTCCTCGCTAGTGAGCTGAAGGTGACTCTCCATGACCTGTGTGACTGAGGGGCGTCCCCGGTCCGTAAACACCGTCACCACCAGCGCTGCCCCCTGTGGAGCGGAGGACTGTACCCAGATCTGTAATGCAGCCATCAGCTATGACACTACAACTCCCAGCATGCCATGCCCAGAATGGAAATGCTGGGACTTATAGTTCACCTCATCGGGGTCCTGTCGCTCTCCTGTAAATAAAGCTTGGTTTCAGTTCCCAAGACCTCAGTTGTGAGACGTATCGGGTCCTTTACTGACAGCAAGCAGAGGCCTCGTTGCACTGTGTCTGGTCCGTATAGATGCTCTGTAACCGACCCTCGTGTTATGCGATGTCTGTCGTAAGGAACCCGCAGCAGTGAGAACATTATACACGGACTGGGCTCTATTTACACCAGTGTGGTATTCTGGGCTGCTGCACCGCTGCTTGTAGGGGGACACCTGCACCATGGCTGCATTATTTCTTGTATCTAATAAATCTCCATGTTGTCACTCGCTGTGTGCAGCCGCCTCTTTTTTTCCCAGCCGCGTCGTAACATCTGCAGAACACAACTGCGTCTCATCCCTGTCTGTGGTGTTGTGTACTCTGGCCACCTCCAGAGCTGCACTCACTCTTCTGTTACATCCTGTCTTATACTTCACTCGCCTCCAGAGCTGCAGATACTATTCTGCTTTTCTTCTCGTCATCTCACTATTTCCTGTTATCCTCCAGTCCCCTGAAGAGATGCAGGGATTATGCTTTCCCAGGTCCGGTCTAACTCTGTACACGGCTCCAGCGCTTGTCTCCTGACCCCAGCGGTGTCCCCACTGTCCTCCGTAGGTCTCCGCACTGCTGCGGGCTCAGGAGCCGCAGCGGAGACAACTGTGATGGCATCTGCTACTCTCTCTCTGCAAGCCATGAACCGTGCTGATCCTGTACCCCCCAGTGTGTCCTCTGCCTGCCGCATGGCCTCTCCTTGGTGTAAATCATAGGCCTTTCAGTCTTTCCTGCTCTAGTCACATCCAGAGCTGCTGTTAATACTCGCTGACTGCAACTGTCCCCTGTACTACTGATGGTGAGCACAGCTCTAGATAGGTGGAGTACAGGGCTCAATGTGTGTGGAGTATAGGCCCTGATGTGGCCAGTGCAGTTCCATGTGTGTGGAGTATATGCCCCCTATGTGGCCCCTGCAGCTCTGGATGTGTGTGGAGTGTGATGTGCCCATATACAGTGCCCCTGGCTCTTAGCTGCTGGCCGAAGACTACCTCACGCTGAGACTATGTGCAGCTGAGGCCTCTCTGGCGCCACCTGGTGTGTGGCCAGAGAGCTGGGAGTTGTAGCTCCCACCCCCTGACTTCTCTCTCTTCATCCCACAGATAAGCTGAGGATCACCAAGGAGGAGAATGGGAAGATGCAGAAGATGTTGGACGACACTCTGCAGGAGCTGCACAGCTTGTAGACCCCGTGTCACTGCCTGATGTTCCCCACCACTGCCAGCGGCCGCCCACCTGCCCGAACTGCCCTCCACCCTTCTTCCCCTGATGCTGGTTATAAGGACCATTTGTCACCATGCTACAGCCAGTGCCATATTGTGTGGTCGGGGTCCTCCCGCCGCTCTGCCGCATGGTGGTGACCACTTTATATTCCGGAAGCTTCTGGCTGCTCTTGTGCGATTTTCAGTATTTTCCTGTGACTGTAGATGATGAAAGTTATTGTTCTATAAGGACGGGCACCTTATACCTCCACAGTTATGTGGGGTCACCTTACTGCTAGGATTGGGGGTCAGGAGCCTGCCAGGCTTGCTGGGAGTTGTAGTTGTGCAGCAGGCTGCTGACCCCTGCTTCAGTCAACATGTGGTGGGTTTGAACGTTTCCCCTCCCCCGCTCTCAGATCATGTGGTCTGTAAATTACTGTAGTACTACAACTCCTCTCATCTGTGCTGGGGAGTGGTTGGGGATGCCTCTTATTTTTCCACCCAGCCAATAAATGCCACTTGTGTCCTGTCTGTGGTGGTCAATGGAGGTCCCCCTATGGTGAGGTGGGGAGGGAATGGTGGGATGACAGTTTTTTTTCTGACTGGTTTTAAACAAATTTTTTAAGCTTTCAATAAAATAAGGCTGCTACGAGAAGGATACCGCTGCTCTGTGCTCATTCCACTGACAAAGGGAGCGTAGTGGGGGGAGCAGTATCTGTCAGCCCAACTCCATGAAATTGCTGCTTTGATCAGTATCTCCCCCTGGTGCTTGGGACAGGAGTGTTTTAATATATTCTGACTGCTCTGAGCAGTTTTGCTGCAAGGATGCATCTATACTAAACCTCAATGATCCAGAATTAAAGGGAACCTGTTGCCCCCCCCCCCAGGCGTTTGTAACTAAAAGAGCCACCTTGTGCAGCACAAATGCTGCATTCTGACAAGGTGGCTCTTTTAGTTATGATGCCTGCACACGCTGAAATAATCACTTATAAAATGTGACCCTCTTACCCTGAAATCGACAGGGAGGTGGGTCTTTCCTTCCTAATCAGACGCAACACAGCCGTCACTCCGAGCCTGTGTGCGCCGACTCCTCTTGCTTCATTATCGTCCCTGGCGCCAGCACATTAAAAAAAATTTTCGGGCGTGTGCAGTTGCGCTGCCCTTTGTACTTACAGCGCAGGCGCCGGGGCCGATAATGAAGCAACAGGAGGCGGCGCGCACAGGCCCAGAGTGATGGCTGTGCTGCGTCTGATTAGGAAGGAAAGACCCGCCTCCCTGGCGGATTCAGGGTAAGAGAGGCACATTTTATAAGTGTTTATTTCAGCGTGTGCAGGCATCATAACTAAGAGCCACCTTGTCAGAATGCAGCGTTTGTGCTGCACAAGGTGGCTCTTTTAGTTACAAATGCCTGAGGGGGGTGACAGGTTCCCTTTAAAGGGGGTTCTAGTGCAAATCTATTTGCTGCTGGTGTGACTATTTTGGGGAATTTTTGTCTTCACTGGTGACTATACTGGTATAGGGGTGCAGGTACGTGGATGCCATAGTGTAAGATGAAGGTGCCAACTGACAGGGAAGGTAGGTATGGATCTCAGTACAGGTGTGGTCCATTTTTAAGACACACTGTGGGTATGTGCACATGTAGGTGGGATGTCTGCGGATTTTTCCGCACCTGTTTTTGTAAATCCGCAGGTAAACAGCACTGCGGACTACCTGTGGAATTACTGCGGATTCCTGTTATGGAGTAGGTGGAATCTGCACAAAGAATAAACATGCTGCGGAATAAACAATGCAGTGTTTCTGTGCATTTTTTCAGCAGCATGTGCACTGCGGATTTTGTTTTCCATAGGTTTACATGGTACTGTAAACTCATGGAAAACAGCTGCAGATCCGCAGCGTGTGCACATAGCCTAAAAGGGAAAACACCAAGGTTACTTACCGGTAGCCGTTTTTTCCGGAGCCCATGACAGCACACCTGAGAGAGGGGATCCGCCCAGTCAGGACAGGAAACCTACTGAAATAAAAGGGCGGTACCTCTCCCTCGCTTCAGTTGGTTTTCAGAGCATGAGAGGCCCCCTTGGTTAGTTCACATGGCAAGCTACCACCACATTATAATAACAACAAAAAAACACCCAATTAAAAGTGCGCACCAAAGGGTGAAAAAGAAGGGAGGGAATATACAGGTGCTGTCATGGGCTCCGGAAAAAACGGCTACCGGTAAGTAACCTTGGTGTTTTCCCATCTCCCATGACCGCACACCTGAGAGATTTTTGGAGAAAGGAACACCTTAGGGAGGGACCACCGCTTGCAGCACCCTTCTACCAAAGGTAAGGTCAGTAGAGGAAGATAAATTCAGTCGGTAGTGTTTAAAGAAGGTAGACGTGAGGACCAGGTAGCGGCCTTACATATCTGATCAATCGATACCCCTGCTTTTTCAGCCCAGGAAGTAGCCACGTCCCTGGTGGAGTGAGCCTTGATGCCTTCAGGGATCGGAACGCCACATGCATAGGATAAGCTAATGGCCCCCCTAATCCACCTGGCAATAGTACCTTTGGATACCCCATGACCTTTCCTGCTACCCTGGAAAGCTACGAATAGAGACTGATCTTTCCTCCACTGACTGGTTAAGGATATGTACTGTAACATAGACCTCCTTACATCAAGAGTATGAAACCTTTCCTCATCTTGATTTCTAGGATTAACACAAAATGAGGGTAATACAATCTCCTGACTCCTATGAAATTTAAGAACTACCTTAGGTAGATAAGCCGGATCTGGTCTTTGAACCACCCTGTCATCATATATCTGTGTGTATGGAGGACAAACGGACAGGGCTTGCAAGTCACTCACCCTACATGCGGATGTTAAAGCTACCAGTAGCACTGTTTTTAGAGTGAGAAATTTTACCGATAACTCTTGCAAAGGCTCAAAAGGACTTTTAGTTAGAGCATCTAAAACCAGATTCAAATCCCAGGGAGGAATTTTCTGAATTACTACAGGTCTAGACCTACTACATGATTTAATGAAACGGGCTACCCACTTATTGGAGGCTAAATTACAATGATATAAAGCTCCTAACGCTGACCCTTGAACCTTAAGCGTATTGGTTGCCAACCCTAGTTGTAAGCCTGCTTGTAGAAACTCTAAAATAGCACCCACAGGAGCCTCATCCGACAAAGGTTGTCCTAAAAACTATAGAAATCTCTTCCATGTCCTACCATAAATTCTCGATGTAATCGACTTCCTACTTCTCAACAGGGTGGAGACTAGCTCTGGCGAGAATCCCTGTCGGCTTAGTAATGCCCTCTAAAATTCCAGGCTGCCAGCTGGAAGCCCTTCACTTGAGAGTGGCATACTGGACCCTGGGTAAGCAGGTCCGGAACCTCTGGTAGGATCCAAGGATCGGTTACTGACATTTGTCTTAGGAGAGAAAACCATGGTCTTTTCGGCCAAAATGGAGCAATCAGAATCACTCTTGCCTGCTCCATTCTGATCTTCCTTACTACTACCGGAATTAATGCTATCGGTGGAAACACGTAAGCGAGGCTGAATTTCCACGGTATTTGAAGGGCCATCTACTGCAACCGGGTTCCCCCTCGGGTCTAACGAGCAAAACCTCTCCACCTTCCTGTTGTGAAGAGTGGCAAATAAGTCTATTACCGGTTTGCCCCAGGCCTGCACTATCTGTTGGAAGACCCTGGGACTCAGCGACCATTCTCCCTGTCTTAGCTTTTTGCGACTTAAGTAGTCCGCTTTCGTGTTTTCGACCCCCTTTATGTGCAGAGCTGTGAGGGACAGTAGGTGAGATTCGGTTAACTGAAGAAGCACAGATGTTGCGCCCATAAGTGAAAGGGACCTTGTTCCCCCCTGATGGTTGATATAGGCTACTACTGCATAATTGTCGGACATAACTCTGGTATGACGACCCTGAAGGATAGGAAGGAAATGTATTACTGCCCTTTCTACAGCCCATAACTCTTTTACATTGGATGTCTGATGTGTTTCTGTATGGGACCAGGATCCCTGTATCGAAAGGGTCCCTAGATGTGTACCCCATCCTGTACCACTCGCGTCTGTTGTAATCACGTCTTCTATCGGAGTTAGCCACTGAACCCCTGAGCTCAAGTGATCCCTTACTGACCACCAGATTAGGGAATCTCTGACGCCTACTGAAAGGTGAACTTTTCCCTTCCAACGCCCTTCTAACAATCTTTGTGTTGACAGGACCTCCCACTGTAATTGCCTCCAGTGAAACTGCCCATTTTACAGCGGGAATACAGGATGTTGGTGACCCCAGCAGGGACATCGCCTTTCTCAGTGTCATTACAGGCTGATGTATCGCCAATTCCACAAGACTTTGTATTTTGGATACCTTGCCCTTCGGCAGGAGACAGAGTTGGCGCGTGGAGTCTAGAACCAACCCCAGGAAGGACTGAACTTTCTCTGTTGTTAATCTCGACTTGGCAACATTTATTTCCCAACCTAACACTGCTGGGGTCGTAGTTACCTCTTCTATTTGTGCAAGACAGAGATCCACTGATCTGCCTATTACAAGGAAGTCGTCTAGGTATGGAACAATGACTATGTCCCGGGAACGGAGGAAGGACATGACCTCTGACATTAATTTTGTAAATATTCTTGGCGCTATCGATAGACCAAATGGAAGGGCAGCATACTGGTAGTGTTTGAGTTGCCCTTGGACAAACACTGCTACCCTCAGAAATTTTTGATAGTCCCGATGAATTGGGACATGGTAGTAAGCGTCTTTTAAGTCTATAGCTGCCATGAAGCAGTCCGGGAACAGCATCTTTATTGCTGAGTTTACCGACTCCATCTTGAAAGAGTAATTTATTACTGACCGATTGAGTTTTCTTAAGTTGACAATAGTCCTTAGCGAGCCATCTGGTTTTCGTATCAAAAAGAGAGGGGAATAAAAACCTTCTCCCTCCTCTTCCCTTGGAACTTCTACTAGGACCCGTTTTAGAACTAGCCCCAATACCTCTGTTTCCAGAGCTAGCTGTTCCTCCGGAAGTTTTCTGTGTGGTGTCAACACAAAAGTCTGTCGAGGTGGATGAATAAATTCTATTTTTAGTCCGTTGCTGACAACACTTAACGCCCAATGGCTGGGGGAAATACTTATCCAGGCGTGAAGAAAGAAAGAGAGCCTTCCCCCTACTTCTGGCTTGGCGTCATTGGGAGGGCTTTTTTGCAGATGTGGAGGGTCCTTTAAATATGTACCCAGATCCTTTTCTATCTCTATAGTCCCAGTTCCTTCTATCTCCCGGAGGGCAACCTCTATTAAATTTTCCCCTCCGAAGATAAGGCCTTCTTATATCCACCGGAAAGCGAGGAAAACCTTTTTTCTTGTCGCCTGCTTTTTCTAAAATGTCCTCCAGCTTCTGACGAAAGAGGAATTTGCCGTCGCACGGAATGGAACAAAGTCTATTTTTTGAGGGTAAGTCCCCTGGGCACCCCTTTAACCACAAGGCACGTCTTGCTGCGTTAGACAATCCCGCTGCCCTAGCTGCTAGTCTTAGAGTCTGCTGAGGAATCTGCTATGAAAGCTGCCGCTCCTTGTGCCATTGCCATATTGGCTAGGACCTCTTCTCTTGGCACTTTAGATTTCAACTGATCCTCTATTTGTTGCAGCCAGACAATAAGGGAGCGGGCAACACATGTTCCGGCTATTGCTGGTTTTAGACCTCCTGCGGCTGCCTCCCAGGTATGTTTCAAAAAAGCATCCACTTTTTTGTCTAAAGGGTCCCTTAGGACACCCAAATCCTCTAAGGGTAGGGATGACTTTTTAGATGACCTAGCCACCGCACCGTCAATCTTAGGGGCTTTATCCCATACTTCTGAATCCTTTTCCTCAAAAGGATATCGTCTCTTAGAAGCTGAGGGAAGGCTTCCAGACTTCTCAGGCTTCTTCTACTCTTTTTCTATAAGGGCTTTTACTTTAGTATTAACTGGGAAGGTACGCTTCCTCTTCTCCTCCAAACCACCAAACATAACGTCCTCTACCGATCTAGACGCTTTCTCATCCTTAAGGCCCATTGTAGCCCTAAGGCTAGGTTCACATTGCGTTAGGGCAATCCGTTTAGCGCATACGCTAGCGGATTGCGCTAACGCAATGTCCCAAAAGGGATCGCATTTGGCGATCCCGCTAGCGCAGATGCCCGATCTGTGCTAGCGAGGAACGGACCTCGGACGCTGCAAGCAGCGTTCGAGGTCCGTTCGAAAATAACGAGACATCGCTAGCGCATGCCAAAAATTGTATGCGTCAGTGACCCGCTAGCACATTGCGGTCAATGGGTGCGCCGTTACATAGCGTTAATTGCGACAATTGCGCCATATAACGGAGTCCGCTAGCGGACACCCATTAACGCAATGTGAACCTAGCCTAACTGATTTCACCAGTTTATCTGTGTTCTCAGTTAGAAAGCATGGTCGACCCCCAACATCGCAAACTGAAGAGGAGCCAGAGAACACAGAAGAGGATGAAAAGGGAGACAGGTTCCTCTTGATATTCCTCGTCAGACTGAGAGGCACCAGAATCCGAAACAGTCTCTAGGGTTTTGCTACTTTTCTTTTTTAAGGACTGATTTTAAAGACCCTTTAACCTCTGCCCTAATCATGGCCCTGAGGCTAGAGGCAAAGCCAGGGGATTCAGTCTGGATAGTCTTTTGGATACAGTCCGCAGAGGCTTTTCTGCCATTGGACTGCTAGCGGGGCTTTACAGAGGGCACATTCTTTGTTCTTTGACTTGGCACTAGCCTTCCTCGGCGCCGGATTTTGAGACCGATCTGGAGTACGGACAACGTCCCTCCTAGAAGCTGAGGAGTCCTGCGACTTTCGATCCGGACGACTGCCGCTTCTCCTCTTAGTATGCTGGTGAGCAGACATAGCACCTGGTAAGATCTCTTGCTGCTGTAGCAATGGCTGTTGTGGGTGCTGCTCCATACAATCCTCCATAGTGGAGCTCTGTAGATGTGAGCACTTCCACTGTGGACTCACCACCTTTTGAAGGCTGATCCACTCTGCTCACCACCTCATCCGGTTCAGGAATCGCCCCTCCCCCGCCTCTGCGCCCACCAGGAGACCGCCAGAAGATCCCTGTGACCCGGCCAGCGTTAGTCTATGGGCGCCACCATCTTGGATCCGGCGCGCAGCACTGACGTCACGCGGGCACACCCATTCACAGCGTGCCCTGCGTGCAACGCCTGCCGCACACCCGGAAGCTAGGCCCAGGGCCGAAGGCAGCAGCAGAGGGGGCAGAGAGCAGCGTGGCAGCCGCAGAAGAGCCCCAGTATTCCGGACTGCGCTGACCCGACGCCCGCAAAGGCCCCAGGAACTGCGAACTGCGCTTCCACAGCCTGAAGGTCGGCATACAGGCTCTCTGCCTGTTCTTCCAGTGCCGGGACAGGAGTGGGTGAGTCTTCAAAACCGCCGTGATTCCAGAACTAGGGCTCCCATCAGGACAGGAAACCCAACTGAAGCGAGGGAGAGGTACCGCCCTTTTATTTCAGTAGGTTTCCTGTCCTGACTGGGCGGATCCCCTCTCTCAGGTGTGCTGTCATGGGAGACGGGGAAAAAAACGTTACATGGAAGGTTTTTTTTTTGTGCCGACAGTCCGCCAAAACATGACGCATCCGTCACTATTGTAAGTTTATGGAGAAAAAACGCATCCTGCGGGCAACTTTGCAGGATGCGTTTTTTTCTCCATAACGCATTGCAACGTCCGTCACACAACGCAAGTGTGAAAGTAGCCTTACTGTTCGTTCAGAAAGATATTTTTGTGCGTCGAGCCCACCATTTTTGACTGCGCATGCTCGGCCGAAATTCCGCCCCCTCCTCCCCAGACATTACAATGGGGCAGCGGATGCGTTGTAAAACTGCATCCGCTGCCCATGTTGTGCTACTTTAACACACTACGTCGGGCTGACGGCCCGTACCGACTGACTAGTGTGAAAACATTAAGCTACTTACGGGTAGCGGCATTTCTCGGAGGCCCATGACAGCACGACAAGAGAGGGAATCTGCCCATCAGGAACAGGAAACCTACAGATACAAAAGGGCGGCACCTCTCCCCTGCATCAGTTGTATTTCAGAGCCTTGAGAGGACTACCGCGGTTAGTGGCACGCAAAAATATACATTATATACAGTTTATATACAAAATTTTAACCAATATATTGGAACTGGGTATCATACGTGAGATATATACATTATAGGAGGTGCAACCCCCACGTGAATAGGGAGGGAACTAAGGGTGCTGTCATGGGCCTCCGAGAAATGCCGCTACCCGTAAGTAGCTTAATGCTTTACTCGGACTCCCATGACAGCACGACGAGAGAATTACAGAGATGTAAGGTACCTTAGGGAGGGACTATGGCCTGTAGCACCCTTAACCCGAAGGTGAGATCAGAGGAAGCCCCCAAATCCAACCTACAGTGTTTAAAGAAGGTGGACGGGGATGACCATGTGGCCGCCTTACATATCTGGTCGATTGATACTCCAGATTTTTCCGCCCAGGATGTAGCCATGGCCCTGGTGGAATGCGCCCTCAGATTCTGCGGAGTCGGACCCCCACCTGCAGTATAAGCCAAAGAGATAGCCTCCCTAATCCACTTTGCTAGTGTGTACTTTGATACCCTGAGGCCATGTGCACACGTTCAGGATTGTTAGCGTTTTTTTCGCGTTTTTTCGCTATAAAAACGTGATAAAAACGCGAAAAAAAACGCTTACATAAGCCTCCTATTATTTACAGGGTATTCCGCATTTTTGGTGCAAATGTTGCGATTTTTTCCGCGAAAAAATCGCATAGCGGAAAAAAAAGCAACATGTTCATTAAAAATGCGGAATTGCAGGGATTCCGCACACCTAGGGGTCCATTGATCTGCTTACTTCCCGCACGGGGCTGTGCACACCATGCGGGAAGTAAGCAGATTATATGCGGTTGGTACCCAGGGTGGAGGAGAGGAGACTCTCCTCCACGCACTGGGCACCATATAAGTGGTCAAAAAATAAGAAATAAAATAATAAACAGTCCTATACTCACCCTCGATGTCTTGCCGCCTCCTCGCACGCTGCCGTTCGGTTTCTGTACCTGGTGTGCGCTGAAGGACCTCGCCGAATGACGTCACTGTCCTGTGATTGGTCGTGAGCGGTCATGTGACCGCTCACGTGACCGTGACGTCACGGGAGGTCCTGTGCGCACAGACCAGCTATACGGAACGGACGCCGGTGAGATGTCTGGGTGAGTATAAGCATTTTTTTATTTTTTTTATTATTTTTAAACATTCTATCTTTTACTATAGATGCTGCATAGGCAGCATCTATAGTAACAAGTTGGTCACACTTGTCAAACGCTATGTTTGACAAGTGTGACCAACCTGTCAGTCAGTTTTCCAAGCGATGCTACAGATCGCAGGGAAAACTTTAGCATTCTGCAAGCTAATTACGCTTGCAGAATGCTAAAAAAACGCGAAAAAAACGGAAAAAAAACGCAAAAAAAAAAATGCGGATTTCTTGCAGAAAATTTCCGGTTTTCTTCAGGAATTTTCTGCAAGAAATCCGCAACGTGTGCACATACCCTGAGTCCCTTTCTAGGACTTTGGAAAGATAAAAATAACGCATTATCTTTCTTCCATGTATCGGTAACAGAGATGTATTCTAGCAGGCATCTCCTAACGTCTAACGTATGGAGTAGCTCTTCTTTAGGGTTGGAGGGATTGGGAAGGAAAGACGGTAAAACTATCTCCTGTGACCTGTGAAACCGTGATGATACTTTTGGTAAATAGGCCGGGTCCGGTCTGAGGACTACCCTATCCGGCAGAAACTCTGTATAAGGGGGAAGCCTGGAGAGAGCTTGTACGTCTCCCACCCTACAGGCAGATGTAATTGCTACCAGAAATGCTGTCTTAAGGGATAAGGCCTTAATTGAAGCTGATTGTAATGGTTCAAACGGCTCTCTAGTCAATGCTGACAGGACTAGGTTGAGGTCCCAAGGCATAGATCTATCCTTATGTATGGGTCTAGCTCTACTAGATGCTTTAATTAACCTTGAAATCCAATAATTATTGGTGATGTTACAGGAAAATAGGGCCCCTAGGGCCGAGACCTGTACCTTTAGAGTACTAGTGGATAGATTTAGCTCTAAGCCTTTTTGCAGGAATTCTAAGATCTGTTTTATAGGTATTCCCTCTTCTAAATTAAAATCAGAAGAGGCCAGGAATTTCCACCAGGTTCTAGCGTAGATTGTTGTCGTAATCTGTTTCCTACTTTTCATAAGGGTCTCAATTAAATTTGGGGAGAACCCTTTGTCTTTCAGTAACGCCCTCTCAAACTCCATGCCGTCAAAATGGAGACTCTTTACTTGTGGATGGCTGATCGGACCCTGGTAGAGTAAATCTGGAATGTCCGGAAGCACCCAGGGGTCCTCCACTGACATGATCCTGAGCCAGGTGAACCAGGCCCTTCTGGGCCAGAATGGGGCAATCAATATAACTCTTGCCCGATCTTCTCTTATTTTCCTGATTACCAGAGGTATCAGGCCTAGCAGGGGGAACGCATACGCCAGCTGAAAATCCCAATTGATCAGAAAGGCATCTACCGCCAGAGGATTCTCCCTGGGATTTAGGGAACATAATTTTATTGTCTTTCGGTTGTCCCTGGTGGCAAATAAATCCACCTCTGGATGTCCCCATTTGTGGACAATCTGGTTGAACACGAGACTGTTTAGAGACCACTCCCCTTGTCTTAAGGTGTTACGGCTTAGAAAGTCCGCTTTCACATTTTCTTTTCCTCTTATATGCAGTGCGGTTAAAGATAGAAAATGGTTCTCCGCTGTCTGGAATAGAGGATCCGCCACTCTCATCAGTGATTCGGAATGAGTTCCACCCTGGTGATTTATGTATGCGACCGCCACCTGGTTGTCCGAGAGAATCTTGACATGGTGACCCTGCAGATATATGAGGAATTTTTTAACTGAAAGTTCAATTGCCATTAACTCTCTTTGGTTGGAGGAGGCTGATGTTAGGGGGTCCCATAGACCCTGAACTATCATGTCATCCATGTGTGCTCCCCAACCCGAAGGGCTTGTAGGCACCTGTACCTTCAGGAACAGGAAACCAACTGATGCAGGGGAGAGGTGCCGCCCTTTTGTATCTGTAGGTTTCCTGTTCCTGATGGGCGGATCCCCTCTCTCGTCGTGCTGTCATGGGAGTCCGAGTAAAGTAGCCTTACATATGGCATGGAAGGGGACTGGGGTGGTCACAGCCCTTCTGCTTAAAGGGAACCTTTCACCCCCACAATCGATGGTGAGGTAAGCTCACACTCATCAGGGGCTTATCGACAGCATTCTGTAATGCTGTAGATAAGCCGCCGATGTATCCTGAAAGATGAGAAAGCATTAAGCTACTTACGGGTAGCGGCATTTTTCGGAGGACCATGACAGCACTACGAGAGAGGGGATCCGCCCTTAAGGAACAGGAAACCTACAGATACAAAAAGGGCGGCACCTCTCCCATGCATCAGTTGTATTTCAGAGCCTTGAGAGGACTACCGCGGTTAGTGGCATACAAACATACATTATATACATTTTGAAAATGAAAAATTATTTATTAAATTGAAGCTAGACACCATACGTGAAATCTACATACTATATACAAATTAGGAAGTGCAACCCCCACGTGAAATAGGGAGGGAACTAAGGGTGCTGTCATGGTCCTCCGAAAAATGCCGCTACCCGTAAGTAGCTTAATGCTTTATTCGGACTCCCATGACAGCACTACGAGAGATTTACAGAGATGTAAGCTACCTTAGGGAGGGACTATAGCCTGCAGCACCCTTAACCCAAAGGTGAGATCAGAGGAGGACCCCAAATCCAACCGATAGTGCTTAAAGAACGTGGAAGGGGATGACCAAGTGGCCGCCTTACATATTTGTTCCACCGACACTCCAGATCTTTCTGCCCAGGATGACGCCATGGCTCGGGTGGAATGTGCCTTTAGATTCTGCGGAGCTGGCCCCCCACCCGCTGTATAAGCCATAGTAATAGTTTCCCTAATCCATCTAGCCAGTAAATATTTTGACACTCTACACCCTTTCTTTGGACCTTGGAAGGAAAGAAGCAGTGCCTCATCCTTCTTCCAACTATTGGTGACTGAAATATACTGTAGGAGAGATCTCCTAACGTCTAGAGTATGAAGCTCCTGCTCTTTAGGATTGGATGGATTAGGAACAAAAGATGGTAAAACTATTTCCTGCGACCTATGAAACCTTGTTGCTACCTTCGGTAGATATGCTGGGTCTGGTCTAAGGACTACTCTGTCAGACAGGAACTCTGTATATGGGGGAAGCCTGGAAAGTGCCTGGATATCCCCTACCCTGCGAGCTGAGGTTATGGCAATCAGGAAGGCTGTTTTAAGTGTCAACATTTTAATCGAGGCCTCGTGTAGAGGTTCAAAGGGGGGTTTTGTTAGTGAGGATAGAACTAAATTTAAGTCCCACGGAACCGATCTATCTTTATACACTGGTCTAGTTCTACAGACCGCCTTCATAAACCTCGCTATCCAATAGTTGTTAGCTACATTACAGGAAAACAGGGCACCCAGAGCTGAGACCTGTACTCTAAGGATACTAGTAGAGAGTTTTAGCTCAAACCCCTTCTGTAGAAACTCTAAGATTTGTTGTATTGGCACTCCTTCTTGGATATTAAATTTAGAAACGGACAAGAACTTCCTCCAAGTCCTAGAGTAGATTTTTGTAGTTATTTGCTTTCTACTCTTTAGGAGCGTTTCTACCAGGTTTGGAGAGAAGCCTTTATCTATTAACAGTGACCGTTCAAACTCCACGCCGTTAAATGGAGCGCTGCCACTTGTGGATGGGAGATTGGTCCCTGAGAGAGTAAATTCGGGATCTCTGGCAGTACCCAGGGTTCCGATACAGACATCGTCCTGAGCCAGGCAAACCAGGCTCTTCTGGGCCAAAAGGGGGCAATAAGGATAACCTTTGCTCGATCTTCTCTGATTTTTCTCACCACTAGAGGAATCAGATTCAGTGGTGGGAAGGCATAGGCTAGCGGAAAATCCCATTTTATTAGAAAAGCGTCCACCGCCAGGGGATTTTCCCTGGGATTCAGAGAGCAAAAAAGTTTTACTTTCCTGTTGTCTCTGGTGGCGAACAGGTCCACCACTGGTTGACCCCATCTGTGGCTGATACGGTTGAAAATGTCTTTGTTGAGAGACCATTCTCCTTGTCTTAGCGTGTTTCGACTTAGGAAATCTGCTGTTATATTTTCCTTTCCTTTGATGTGGAGAGCCGTCAAAGATTGAAAATTGAGCTCTGCCACCTGGAACAAGCGATCCGTGATCTGCATTAAAGTCTCGGATCGTGTTCCCCCTTGCCGGTTTATGTAGGCGACTGCCACTCTGTTGTCCGACAGAATTCTGACGTGCTGGCCCTGTAGATATATGAGGAATTCTTTAACAGCCAATTCAATTGCCAACAATTCCCTCTGATTGGATGAGAATGTTGTGAAGGGTTCCCATTGTCCCTGAACCACCATGTCCCCCATATAAGCTCCCCACCCCGAAGAGCTGGCATCTGTGGTTATTACTTGGGTGACATTTACTATCCAGGGCACCCCTGCTGACAAATTCTGTATGTCTAACCACCACCTGAGGGAGTTCAGTGTTATAGGCCCCAATGTTAATTTCCCATTTAATACGCCATTTAGGGCTCTGTCATGGAATAAAACTTCTTTTTGCAGGGATCTGGTGTGTAACTGAGCCCACTTAACAGCGGGGATGCAAGATGTGAGTGACCCCAGTAGGGACATTGCTTGCCTAAGTGTCATGGAGGGTGTTTTAATTGCTTTTAACACATAACTCTGGATTAGCGCTATTTTTTCCCCAGGGAGAAGACACTGCTGTGTTACCGAATTCAAAATTAACCCCAGGAATTTTTGCATATTTAGAGGCTGTAACTTAGATTTTTCAAAGTTTATGATCCAACCTAGACGTTCTAGTTTAGCTTTAGTAATTTCCCATTGTGACAGACAGTGATCCACGGAGTTCCCGACAATGAGAAAATCGTCTAAGTAGGGGATTATAAGGACATTTGACTCCCTTAAATGCGCCATGACCTCTGCGATTATTTTAGTGAACACTCTAGGAGCAGAGGTTAACCCAAAGGGGAGTGCCCTGAACTGAAAATGTTGAATCCTACCCTCCATTATCAGTGCTACTCTCAGGTATTGTTGAAAATCAGCATGAATGGGTACATGATAGTAGGCATCTTTCAAATCCACTACTACCATAAAACAATTTTCAAAGAGCATTTTTATTGTTGAATTGATGGACTCCATTTTGAAAGTATGCTTTACCAGAAACTTATTGAGACCTTTAAGATTAATAATGGTTCTATAAGTATTATCTGGTTTCTGGATTAGGAAGAGGGGGGAGTAAAACCCCTTCCCTGTCTGAGAATATGGTACTTCCACCAACACATTTTTAGAACAAAGAGTCCTCACTTCCTCTTCGAGGGCAAACTGTTCAGTGGGAGATGAGCGCCAGGGTGTAAGCTTGAACTTGTCCCGTGGAGCCTGGACAAACTCAAGTTTGAGACCATGGGAAACAGTGTCTTTTATCCAAACGCTGTTTGTGATTTCTGACCATGCTGCTGAGAAATGCAACAGTCTCCCTCCCACTGGGATTGCTAGTCATTGTTCTTGTTTTTTGTTTTCTGTCGGGTTACGGCGAAACATGAGACCTGTACCTCGTTTCCGCTTATCGTCCCATCTGGATCGATCTCTGCCCGGTGAGAAGGCGCGTTTCCCTCCCCGACTGAACCTTCTTTTGTTGAAGGGACGACGGTATGCATTGAAGGTATTGGGAAACTTTTTCTTATCGTCACCTGCCTTCTCCAGGAGTTCATCCAGGGTAGGCCCGAATAAATACTCGCCTTTACAAGGGATAGCGCAGAGCTTTGCTTTCGCCTGCATATCCCCAGGCCAGCATTTTAACCATAGGGCTCTCCTTGCAGCATTAGACAGCCCTGCTGCTCTAGCTGCTAATTTAACGGAGTCAATTGAGGCATCTGATAAAAAGGCCGCCCCCTCCTGGATTACTGGTAATGCTGCGAGAATAGAGTCTCTAGAGGCCCCTTGTCTTAATTGGGTCTCTAACTGGTCTAGCCAGACCATCATTGACCTCGCCGTGCATGTTGACGCCACCGCAGGTCTTAAGGAACCGGCTGCCATTTCCCAGGTTCCCTTTAAGAAGGTATCCACCTTCCTATCTAGGGGGTCTTTAAGCGTTCCCATATCCTCAAACGGGAGAGAGGATCGCTTCGCTACCTTGGCAATTGCTGCATCCAGTTTTGGGGCTTTTTCCCAGCTACCTACTGCTGGGTCGTCAAAGGGATACCTTCGCTTCTGTGCAGGTGGTAAGGAACCTTTCCTCTCCGTTTTTTTCCACTCTCTGTTGATAAGTTCTTGTATCTTTTCATTCAGAGGGAAAACTCTACGCTTTCTTTGATCTAACCCACTGAACATCATCTGTTCTTTAGACAGTTGAGGCTTGGGTTCTGTTATACCCATTGTGCCTCTGACCGCTTTAATTAACTTGTCTATTCTCTCCAAGGGTAAACAAAACCGAGCAGCGTCTTCTTCCGAGGAGGAGGATGATGCTGCTGAATCGTCCGATTCTACACTCTTTTCCTCCACCGACGAATCCGATGACCACTGAGTTTTCCGTTTAGGGGCTCCTGACTGTGAAAGGCCCTTAATGGACTGCTTAACCTCCATCCTAACCATTTCCTTCAGACTGGCCGCAATAGAAGAGGATTCTTCTGCTACCTGAGGGGGCAAGTAAGGCAAGCTAGTCTAATGAACTAATGCCATGACCCCCTCCCCGTCTGCTGGATACAGGGGTCACATAGCTTTTTAGGGCATGAGTCAGGCAAGGGAACCCCGCAGATGGCACATTCCCTATGCTTTGCTTTACTGGTGTTTTTCTTCCCCTGTGAAAACATATACGGGGGGAGACTAATCACTGAGTGAACATTCTCGAAGATCACTTACCAGTGGATGCCCATACCCAGAAAGCTACCGAAGTACGAGGGGGATTTTTCCTGGCTGACGCTCCAGACCCCTGTCTGGAGGAGCTTCTGTGGCCAGATCCATCGCTCTTTTTTCCATGCTCCTTCTCCACAGGCTTCTGAGGTGCTTCGTCCAGCAGCAGAGGCTGCTGATCCTGATCGGACTCCATCCTGATTTGGAGGCCAGAAGCAAGGAATGCACGTTTGGCGACCGATATATAGCCCCTCCTTCGGTCAGCGTACTCGTGCCGCGCTTTCCGGTTGCTCTCCTCCCCCCCTGCAGCTGCAGGGGATCAGCCGACACCTGAGGGTGATTGGCGCACACTTTCCGGTGGGCGCCGCCATCTTGGAGCCCCTGCGCATGCGCAGAAGCTCCGCGACCCGGAAGTCACCGCCGGCTCCACCCTCCAACGTCACCCTGAGTCCACAGCGCTTCCTGTCAGCGCTGTGAACAGCGTGGGACGCCGAGGCTTCGCCAGGAGACTCCGGGCGGCGCCACCACGATGCCGCCGGTCCCACAGAGGTGCCCACAGTATTACAGGGAGGGGAACCGTCATACTCACCACACGCCGGCTCCGGAGACAGGACACCCCCTGGCGACCGCTCCACGCTGAATAGCCACCGCCGTGCCGCCCTGCCAGGGCCACCGTGACTACTACAGGTACTCCGCACCGGCCGAGGTAGGAGACCCCCTCGCTACCAGAATTGGTCCGGCCGGCCTGGAAATCCTCATAAAGAGATCTTCTGTAGGATCCAGTCCCCTCAGGAACAGGAAACCAACTGATGCATGGGAGAGGTGCCGCCCTTTTTGTATCTGTAGGTTTCCTGTTCCTTAAGGGCGGATCCCCTCTCTCGTAGTGCTGTCATGGGAGTCCGAATAAAAAGAGGTTAGACTATACTCACCCAGGAGCGGTCTGGTCAAATGGGTGTATCAGGTCTGCTCCGGGGCCTCTTATTTTCATTCCATGACGTCCTCTTCTGGGCTTCACGCCGCAGCTCCGGCGCATGCATACTCTGTCTGCCCTGTTGAGGGCAAAGTACTGCAGTGCGCAGGTGTTGGGTCTCTGACCTTTCCGGCGCCTGCGCACTGCAGTACTTTGCTCTGCCCTCAACAGGGCAGACAGTACGCCTGCGCCACGGTGTGAAGACCAGAAGAGGATGTCATGGAATAAAGATGGGAGGCCCTGTACCGGACCTGAGACGGCCATCAGAGCGGGACGCCCCTTGGTGAGTATAATTGAACGTCTTTTTCTCCTCTTTCAGGTAACATCGGTGGCTTATCTACAGCATTACAGAATGCTGCAGATAAGCCCCTGATGACGGCGAGCTTACCTCACCATCGATTTTGGGGTGACAGGTTCCCTTTAAGTGTTACTGCCCCTATTGGAGACTGCTGTGAGATTCTGCAAAGCAATATCACAGCTGTATAGTTCTGATCCCCAAGGACCTTCAGGGATTTGGGACACCCTGCAGCATCCTCGTCCATCTGTAATGAGGCTGCCTTTACATCAAGGCATGTTACAAGTTGCATGGAAAATCGGGTGTGAACTCTGGTTTCAGGCAGTGGATCCTCAAAGTGGGCTCCATGGATCAGGTAAGATTAGCAGTCACCGCATGAGTCCACCACGTGGTGGCAGCAGACCATTCACCCATGGTACTGCCCCCATAGTTTGCGGTTGGTGCCAGGATACACCAGCTTTAAAAAGGTGGAGTACATGAATTCCTGTCCTGGCTGTCTTCTCATTGCTTTCTGAAGACTGGCATAGGTGCAAAGCTCTGGTCAATGATGGGAGTTTGAGGCCAGATGTGCAGGGTGTGATGGCACATTTGTCAGCACAGAATAAAGACTTCTTGCTCAGTTATCAGGAAAATGTTACCCACACAAATTCCTTAAGGTTCTGGAGTAAAAATATTCACTGGGAGCCAGATTTATACTGTTGGGTGGATGGTGAATCCCCATTGCCAGATAGCAGTTTGTGAATTATACGCAGATCAAGCAACAACACAGTTTGTATAATAATCACAACTGTCTACAGACATTCTCTGCAGTAGCCTCACAGCGCCTCTATTGCTGGAGCATTAGTGTATCCAGTGATTGTGTGGCCAGAAATCTAAATATGATGCCTTCTGTACCCCAAAAAGCTGTCACCAGCTAGCTGCTGGATACCCCTTGTGCATCAATTGCTTGGTCTCAGGATCACAGTGGGGGACCCATGTTCAATCACCCATAGTAATTCAAGAATAGAAATTACTCTGCTAAATTGCTAGCAACGTGATTTTTTTTGCTTGAGCCACATTGGTAGCACCCACCTGGAACTAAGTTGACAAATACTGGAAGCCATACCAACTGAAAGGTATAATTCATTAGCTATAACATTGACCAATCTGCCAACATCACAACCGCCACATTGTGGAAGATTTCCTGTGAAGAACCTATGACCGGTCACCCTGAACCAGGCTCAGGTTGATTTCCTACCCCACCTAACCTGCTTCACCACCTCATTGTGTAGAGCTGCATTGCACTGCACATGCCATCCTGTCACTTTCAGTGCTTTCATCAGACTTCTGTGGTTGTTGTACTGTACCTCATGGAACTTGTCTGGACACGCATCTCCACTCAGTCAGAACATAGAGTAGACTAGTTTCTGAATATCCTTCTACCTTTCACCCCCCTCCCCAGGTATTGCCTGATTTCTCACCATAGAAGGTCCACTTCTATTCTGTTATGACAATTCCCCATGAGCCACAATCAAACACAAAATTAGCAGGATCATTCAATGTTGTTTAATGGACATAAGACACCCCCACCTCTCAGGGGTCCAACAATTCCTGGAAATAACATTCTGAACACAAAATCAAATTGTATACAAAATTTATTGACAGTCAGGGTAGAGGCTACAGTGTCCTGGGGTCAGCAGAGCCTGGCCCCCGCTGCCATGTACAGTCCACTCTCCAGACATAAATGGCACTGCCACCGCACGGATCCAGAGCGTCCACATCTAATGCTGCTTCCGCCTGAAAGAGCAACCTGTGAGGAGAGAAGAAGAGTCAGCAGCTGAAGCACCATCCTGACAGGTGTCTACAAGAGCACCCCGACAGTACAAAGATCCCCTGGACTATGTACTGTCGGGGTGCTCCTACTGTGGCCAAATATCCCCTGGACTATGGCCACAGTAGGAGCACCCTGACAGTACAAAGATCCCCTGGACTATGGCCATAGTAGGAGCACCCCGACAGTACAAAGATCCCCTGGACTATGGCCATAGTAGGAGCACCCCGACAGTACAAAGATCCCCTGGACTATGGCCACAGTAGGAGCACCCCGACAGTACAAGAATCCCCTGGACCATGGCCACAGTAGGAGCACCCCGACAGTACAAAGATCCCCTGGACTATGGCCACAGTAGGGGCACCCCGACATTAAATTAAAAGTACTTTGTCTTATGAGGCCTTTGTGAGATTCATCCATGGTACCATTTAGTGCCAATGCGCTTCCAATTTTGTGTAAATCATTGTATTTATACAGCGCCAACATATTCCACAGCATTGTGCACTTGAAAGCCTGTATTCTTGCTGTGTTTTTTTTTTTATGAGACACTGGACAGTTAAAGAGTACTGGAGGTCATGAGCAAACAGGCTTGAATAAAGTGTTATCAGAACCAATAGTATTGGAGCATCTTTAGCATGCTCGAGTCACCGCAGCTGCATGTCCAGTGGCCGTTCTACAGCTGTAACATGCATGGATTCCCTAACAAAAAGGCTATCCATGCATCTGTTGCAACTGTCTGACAGCCACAGGACATGCAGCCAGAGCAAATAGAGCACACCGAAGACACTTCGCACACTAGCGTGCTTGGATAACACCTCATCTGAGCATGTTCGCTCATCACTAGTGGTTACGTGTGTAAATGCACTACGCAGTCCCCAGGATTAGGCCTCAGCCAGACATCCACTTGTTTCATTAGGGTATGTGCACATGATCAGTAAACGCTGCATACTTGCGCAGCATCCAGCAAGAACTCTCAAGACCACCATGCATCCAGAAGCCCGCAGCTCACCTGCGGAGCATTTTTCCAGACCTCAACATGTCTATCTTGTGGAGACGCAAGCCTTAGCAAGGCAAGTTTCATCAGTATTGGGAGCGGTGATTCTGCACAGTTCAATGAACACATGCGGAATCACCTGCGTTCGACAGCAGCGCTTTGGACACAGCAGACATGTGCTGCATCCAAAGCACTGCCAATTCCTGATCGTGTGCACATACCCCAATGTCACACCTTTATCACACATGTAAGTCTACAGGCACCAATGCCAGCACCTGAGCTGCTTTCCAGCACTGTGATTTTACTGACAAGAGAAACACTGACTGTACCAACAAAACCAGACCAAACAGTTATGGCAGGTGCACAGTTGTCAGTGTGGTTTTCATGTACACATGTTGCAAGCGGTAACATTTCTCCTACACATGATGGGGTAATGTTCTCTAGTGAGTGATCCCTGTATAACAGCTATAGGGGCTGTCTGGTGAAAAATACCCATTAGGACAGGTTGTATCTCGATGGTTGGAATCACCAGAATGGGGGATTTTTAACCCGTTACAAGGTTGTGCAGCAGGCGAGATGCCCGACCATAGATGTAGTCACACTAAGGTGCTGTTAGCAAAAGCCTGGCACAGAGCACACCAGACCCATAGGGAATGAGTAGTGCAGCAGTCTAACCTCCACCAGTCAGCACGTTAGTCATCCTCTGGACAAATGCCTTGTTTTCACCAAACACTGCCTTTAAATGGGGGGTTTCCAGATTTTGAAAAGCCCTTTAACCCATGCTGTATAGCCCACATACAAGTAAATCAGCAATGATTAGTTTCTCTACGTGCACAGAACTCACCCTCTGTCAGTCGCGCCTTGCCGCCTGTGGGCTGGCAGAGGACCGTGGAGCAGCCCACACACAGGACGACCGTCTGAGCATGGCTGAACACCGTGGTGATCTTATAACAACCTGCAGGGACACGAAGGTGGACATGGTCAGACATTGCACAGGTAGCAATATAGAACAAGACCCTCCCATCCAAACACTCACCTGGACACTTGACGTCCATGAAGTAGGAGTTGGGGCTTTGGACCAAGCGCTTCTTCTTGTGCTTCCGCTTCTCCTCCTCGGGAGAGGGGTGCAGGAGGTCTTTAGCGAGCTGTGGAGGGAGCAGAAAAGACCTTAAAACCGTTATCCTCTAATTCACGACAAAAATACATACCCCCTGCATAGACCCCCCTCCCCAAGCAACCTGTAGAGACCCAAAATAATTAATTATTCACCCAACAACTGAAATCTAGACCCCAATTAACTCCTCCTCCCAAACCCAGGTATAGAGACCCCTAAAAACACACCCATACTCCTAGTCACCTATAGAGACACCAAAAAAGAAAAAAAAAACCAAAAGGCACCCATAGAGACAAAAAAAAAAATCCTCAAAACTTAAATAGACCCCGATATAAACTCAGCTGTAGAGACCCATAGTAAATATACACCCCCTGAACTCCACTTCAGACCCCAAAAAGCATTGTAACCAGCACATACCCCGTTCAGCAGATGTAACCTTATTATCTGGTAAATTAGCCCCCAATCACCAGCCCTTGGGGTCAAATTTACCGTGAAAGGACACAAAGCTGAGACCCCCATTAGGCAGCAGCACAGGTAACCATAGCACCGCCCCCCAATCAGTACACGCAGACCCCTGAGCTCACTGGTTGGGGCCCACTCACATAGTGATACAGGAAGCCTCTACTCCAGGCCTCGCTGCGCCATCTTGCCCGCGTTTCGCCCTCGTTACCACCCTCTCCGCGCCCCCAGCAGAACTCCCCATTATATAATCCCCCACCCTAGTCACTACCCCGCTTTCCCAACCGCACTCCACCATCCCAGGCCCAGCTCCGCTCCCCGCACTCACAGGCATGTTCTCAGGACGCGGCCGCTGCAGAAAAGGAGGGAGACCGGAAACGGAACGCTCTATATAAGGCAGAGAGGCTCAGCGCCCGGAAGTGACGCAATGGAGGTGGCGGCCCGCCATCTTAGGAAGGTCATTGGCGATCTTTGGGATAGCTTTTCATCCACATTGGGGGCAAGAGCTGGTGTGGGGGGAGCATAGAGCGTTCAGGAATCTCTGTGTCCCAAGGACAGAGGGTAAACGGCCGGGGCAGGGTAACTGTAGGGCCCGGTAACCAAACATAAGGCAGAGCAATGGAGGAGACAAGTCAGGACATGTTCTGTGGTACCTAGCACTGAGGAGGGGCTAGGCCGAGCAGCTGACCACTCCAGTGCCTTAGCCCACCTGAGTCCTACACTCAGTACACTGCAGTTCTGCAGGACCAGACACTAACGTTTACATTTGTATATATTGCATGGATAATTTTCCGCCTCGCTGTACACACTGTCAGGGGCTGTGGTGGCGTTCACGGTGGTTACCAGCTGCGATTTGTGACTTTTAGCATTTTTTTATTCTGCCCGTTTCTTACATAGTGGCTGAATGATGAGCTAGATTCATAAGGAGGCCACCACATCCACGTACCCTCGCGTCCAACCCGCAGCATTCATGTGCACATACCCTAACTAGGGAAAATACAGCTGCCAGAGGGGGGAGGAGATCGATTCAGGAACTTACTGGCAACTATGCAGCTGCCAGAGGGGAGAGGAGACTGATCCAGAAACTTACTGGCAACTACGCAGCTGCCAGAGGGGGGCGCAGGAGCAGACTGAGCCAGGAACTAACTATGAACTATATAGCTTGTAGAGGGGGAGAGGAGACAAATCCAGGAACTATATGGGTATGTGCTCACGCTGCGGATTTTGCTGCGGATCCGCAGCGGATTTGACGCTGCGGATCCGCAGCAGTTTTCCCAAAGTTTACAGTACCATGTAAACCTATGGGAAAAAAAACCGCTGTGCACATGCTGCGGAAAATTCCACGGATTATTTTCCGCAGCATGTCAATTCTTTGTGCGGATTCCGCAGCGGTTTTCAACCAGCACCAATAGGAAAGTGCAGTTGAAAACCCGCAGAGGAATCCGCAGAAGAAACTATATAGCAGGTAGAGGGGGGAATAGACAAATCCAGGAACTATAAAGCTGCTAGAAGGGGTAGAAGACTGATCCAGAAACTAAGCAGGAACTATACAGCTGCCAGCGGAGGGAGGAGACTGATCCAGGAATTTATTGAGAACTATACAGCTGCCAGAGGGGCGAGGAGACTGATCCAGAAACTAGGGACTATACAGCTGCCAGAGGGGGGAGAAAACTAATCTGTTTATAACCAGGAAAGGGTAACACATGGGTGCTTTGGGACTTGGGTAGAGGACAGAGCAATGGGGAATTTCACACTGATCAGTTGCCTGTGGAGGGTGAAGTGGAGACTGAGACATATAAATGATAGAAAAACCTAAAAAACAAGGACCCCTAAAATCTAACTTTTATTCAACAACATTTAAAACTCTCTTAACAAAAACAAGAAATAAGTAATTAAATAAACAACAAGTTGTGTACCTGTTGGATCCTAGGAAATAAGTACACTTAGCCCTACCTGGCAGTGGGGGTAGGCACCCTAATTTGCTGCGGTAGGTGCCCCCACTCAGCGTAGGCTAACCCTCAGAAAACCCTAGAAATCCCTAAATAAGGAACCCTGAAAAAATACTAGAAAATCCCTAGAGGGAAAACACTACCTAGCAGTAGGGGTAGGCGCCCTAATGTAAAGCGGTAGGCGCCCCCACTTCGCGGCGACTGGCCCTAGAATCCCTACAAAATCCCTAAATCGGGATAGAATAAAGAAATGTGCCCAAAACTCCCAAACACCCAAAAAAAAATTAAATATTTTTTAAAGAACAAAAAAAGAAAAAAATGAAAAAATGCACAAATATTGAAAAAAAGTGAAACAAGATCTCACCAATTATATAGATGTGCCCAGGAATCGCATAGCAAACATCTATAACTAGAGCAAATTATGCCCCACAAAAAAGTACGTCAAATAAATAAGTAGGACATAAATGGTCCTACTTATTTATTTGACGTACTTTTTTGTGGGGCATAATTTGCTCTAGTTATAGATGTTTGCTATGCGATTCCTGGGCACATCTATATAATTGGTGAGATCTTGTTTCACGTTTTTTTCAATATTTGTGCATTTTTTCATTTTTTTCATTTTTTTGTTCTTTAAAAAATATTTAATTTTTTTTTTGGGTGTTTGGGAGTTTTGGGCACATTTCTTTATTCTATCCCGATTTAGGGATTTTGTAGGGATTCTAGGGCCAGTCGCCGCGGAGTGGGGGCGCCTACCGCTTTACATTAGGGCGCCTACCCCCACTGCTAGGTAGTGTTTTCCCTCTAGGGATTTTCTAGTATTTTTTCAGGGTTCCTTATTTAGGGATTTCTAGGGTTTTCTGAGGGTTAGCCTACGCTGAGTGGGGGCACCTACCGCAGCAAATTAGGGTGCCTACCCCCACTGCCAGGTAGGGCTAAGTGTAGTTATTTCCTAGGATCCAACAGGTACACAACTTGTTGCTTATTTAATTACTTATTTCTTGTTTTTGTTAAGAGAGTTTTAAATGTTGTTGAATAAAAGTTAGATTTTAGGGGTCCTTGTTTTTTAGGTTTTTCCATATATCTAGGATCCCAGGTTATCCTGTTGTGGTTTGGTTTTTACATATAAATTATAGTAAAGTATTGGGTAGTGGTCTCTCCTGACTTATGTGTCACACTTTTCCCTTTGCACCTTCTCTGTGTCACACTTCCCGGTTTCTCTTTTCCATACACGGTATCTCCTGTGGTAGTGATCTCCATGCCCTGTGTGTCAGGCGAAGTGCTGCTTCTTCCTTGGTGTCTCCTTTGTCCTGGGTGGAGAGCCTCCTCTTCCCTGGTGATTCCTGGGTCCCGGGTGGAGTGCCTACCCTTCTCTGGTGGGTCCTGGGTGGAGTGAATACCCTTTTCTGGTGGATCCTGGGTCCCAGGTAGAGTGTGTCACCTTCCCTGGTGGGTCCTGGGTGGAGCCTCCCCTTCTTCGCTGGTGGCTCCTGGGTCCCTGGTGGAGTGCATCCCCTTCCCTGGTGACTCCTGGGTCCCTGGTGGAGTGCCCCCTTCCCTGGTGGCTCCTGGGTCCAGAGAGGAGTGCCTTCCCTTCCCTGGTGGCTCCTGGGTGGAGTGCCTCCTCTTCTTCCTGGTGGCTCCTGGATCCAGGGTGGAGTGGTTCCCCTTGCCTGGTGGCTCCTCTGTCCAGGGTGAAGTGCCTCCTCTTCTTCCCTGGTGTCTCCCCTGTCCTGGGTGGAGTGCCTCCTCTTCTTCTCTGGTGGCTTCTGGGTCCCGGGTGCAGTTCCTCCTCTTCTTCCTTGGTGGTTTCCGAGTGGAGTGCCTCCTCTTCATCCCTGGTGGCTCCTGGGTCCGGAGTGGAGTGCCACCTCTTCATCCCTTTTGGCTCATTGGTACCAGGTGGAGTGCCTCCTTTTCATCCCTGATGGCTCCTGGGTCCCAGGTGGAGTGCCTCCTTTTCATACCTGATGGCTCCTGGGTCCCAGGTGGAATGCCTTCTCTTCTTCCCTGGTGTCTCCTCTGTCCCAGGTGGAGTGCCTCCTCTTTTTCCCTGGTGGCTCTTGGGTCCCAGGTGGAGTGCCTCCTCTTTTTCCCTGGTGGCGTGCCTCCTCTTCATTCCTGGTGTCTCCTGGATCCCGGGTGGAGTGCCTCCATTTCATTCCCGATGGCTCCTGGGTCTCAGGTGGAGTGCCTCCTCTTCTTCCCTGGTGTCTCCTCTGTCCCGGGTGGAGCGCCTCCTCTTTTTCCCTGGTGGCTCCTGGGTCCCGGGTGTAGTGCCTCCTTTTCTTCCTTGGTTGCTCCTCTGTCCCGGGTGGTGTGCCTCCTTTTCTTCCCTGGTGGCTCCTCTGTCCTGGGTGAAGTGCCCCCTCTTCTTCCCTGGTGTCTCCTCTGTCCTGGGTGAAGTGCCTCCTCTTCTTCCCTGGTGTCTCTTCTGTCCTGGCTGGAGTGCCCCCTCTTCTTCCCTGGTGGCTTCTGGGTCCCAGGTGGAGTGCCCCCTCTTCTTCCCTGGTGGCTTCTGGGTCCCAGGTGGAGTGCCTTCTCTTCGTCCCTGGTGGCTTCTGGGTCCCAGGTGGAGTGCCTTCTCTTCTTCCCTGGTGACTCCTGGGTCCCGGATGGAGTGCCTCCTCTTTTTCCCTGGTGGCTCTGTCCCGTGTGGAGTGCTTCCTCTTCTTCCCCGGTGGCTCCTCTGTCCCAAGTGTAGTGCCTCCTCTTCTTCCTTGGTTGCTCCTCTGTCCCGGGTGGAGTGCTTCCTTTTCTTCCCTGGTGGCTGCTCTGTCCTGGGTGGAGTGACTTCTCTTTATCCTTCGTGGCTCCTGGGTCTCGGGTGGAGTGGCTCCTGGGTCCCGGGTGGAGTGACTCTTCTTCCTTAGTGGCTCCTGGGTCCCGGGTGGAGTGGCTCCTCTTTATCCCTGGTGGCTCCTGGTCCCGGGTGGAGTGCCTCCTCTTCTTCCCTGGTGGCTTCTGGGTCCTGGGTGGAGTGCCTCCTCTTCTTCTTCCTCGGTGTCTCCTCTGTCCCGGGTGGAGTGCCTGCTCTTTTTCCCTGGTGGCTCATCTGTCCCGGGATGGATTGCCTACTCCTCTTTCCTGGTGGCTCCTCTGTCCCAGGTGGAGTGCCTCCTTTTCTTCCCTGGTGTCATTTGTAGTCTCGGGTGGAGTGCCTCATCCTTGTCTCTGGTGTCTCCTGCGTTCCTGGGTGGAGTTCCTTCTCCTCTCCCCTGGTGTCTCCTGTGTCTAGTGCCTCCTCTTCTTCCCTAATGTCTCCTGGGTCCCCAGGTGGAGTGCCTCCTCTTATTTCTTGGTGTCATTTGTGGTCCCTGGTGAAGTGCATCCTCCTCTTGCCTGGTGTCGTCAGTGTCCACGGATGGAGTGCCTGCTCTTCTTCCCTGGTGTCTCCTGGGTTTCCGAATGGGGAGCCTTTTTATCCTCTCTGGTGTCTCCTGTGGTCCCGGGTGGAGTGCCTCCTACTTTTCCCTGGTGTCTCCTGTGTTCCCTGGTGGAGTGCCTCCTCTTCTTCCCGGGTGTCTCCTGAGTTCTGGCCAGGTTAGAGTGCTTCCTCCTCTTCCCTGGTGTCTGCTAGGTCCCCTGGTGGTATGCCTCCTCCTCTATCTTGGTCTGATTAGTAGTCCCGGGTGGAGTGCCTCCTCCTCTTCTCTGGTGTCTCCTGTGTCCCTGCATGCAGTTCCTCCTCTTCTTCCCTAGTGTCTCCTGGGTCCCCGGGTGGAGTGCCTTCTCCTCTTCTCTGGTGTCTCCTGTGTCCCTGCATGGAGTTCCTCCTCTTCTTCCCTAGTGTCTCCTAGGTCCCCTGGTGGTGTGCCTCCTCCTCTATCTTGGTCTGATTAGTAGTCCAGGGTGGAGTGCCTCCTCCTCTTCTCTGGTGTATCCTGTGTCCCTGCATGGAGTTCCTCCTCTTCTTCCCTAGTGTCTCCTGGGTCCCCGGGTGGAGTGCCTCCTCCTCTTCCCTGGTATCTTCAGGGTCCTGTGTACAGTGCCTCTTCCCAGGTATCTCCTGTGTCCCTGGTGTAGTACCTCCTCCTCTTCCCTAGTGACCCTTGTGTCTCGGGATGAGCGCCTCCTCCTCTAATCTGGTGTCTCCTGTGTCCCGGGTGGAGTGCCTCCTCTTCCTATTCTTTCCTTCATTCCTGCAGGTTTTTCTCTTCTTTTTTTTTTCCTGGCCAATCCTGAGTTGTCTCCCAGCGGCTCCCCCTCCTCCTCTCCTCGCCTCTTCCTCGCCCCTGTCCTCTCTTCCTCCTCCTCCTCTTTTGGCTCTCTCTTTTTTTTTTTTTTTTTTACTTTTGCTCTCCTCTTTTCCTCACCAGGTCAATATGGCAAAATCCTATGACCATCTCTTCAAGCTGTTGCTGATCGGAGACAGTGGGGTGGGGAAGACTTGTTTGATCGTCCGCTTCTCTGAGGACAGCTTCAACAACACCTACATCTCCACCATAGGTAACTTGTCCTTGCCCTTCCCCTCTGGCCGTGGGATCTCATACAGCCAGCTAGAGCTAGAGTGTAGACTGTTAGCTCTGTGGGCGAGCTCGGCCTGGCCACCAGAGCTGCAAGGTCTGTGTGTGAACCGGTTCTGTATCTTGTGGTGTTCGTTGATTATTGTACTGTTTCTATATCTTTATATTGTATTTTGCTGTAGTTTCTCATCCTTCCTTGTGAGTGGTTGTGTTGTTATAGCCAGTGTGTGGCTGTATTCAGTCACTGGTTTCTTGTCCTTCCTTGCGTATGGTTGTGTTGCTATGTGTGGATGTACTATGTTGTGTGCGCTGTGTACAGTTGCTGGTTTCTCGTGCTTCCTTGTGTATGATTGTGGTGTTATATCCGGTGTGTGGCTGTAGTATATTGTGCACACTGTGTAGCTTCACTGGTTACTCGTCCTTCCTTGTGTATGATTGGGTTGTTATCCAGTGTGTGGCTGTGTACCTTCGCTGGATACTCCTCCTTTCTTGTGAATGGTTGTGTGTGTTTGTGTGTGTGGCTGTACAATGTTGTGTACGCTGTGTACCTTCTCTGGTTACTCGTCCTTCCTTGTGTATGATTGTATTGTTACATCTGGTGTGTGGCTGTATTGTGCACGCTGTGTACAGTCGTTGATTTCTTGTCCTTGTGTATGGCTGTGATATTAGATCTGATGTGTTGCTGTGTTGTGCACGCTGTGTACAGTCGCTGGTTTCTCGTTCTTCCTTGTGTATGGTTGTGTTGTTATATCCAGTGTCATACCTCCCAACTTTTGAAGATGGGAAAGAGGGACAAAGTTTGCGGCGCGCTTTGCGCGCCGCGGCAAATTTTAGGCCACGCCTCTGACCACACCCATTCATAATTAGTCACACCCATATCCACATCCCAACCACACCCATTTAGCACTGCCGATCACACTGTTTCATATACAATAATTATAAACAAAAAAATATGGCCACACAGTGCCCCATACTGTATAATGGCCACACATGATGCTCCATACTGTACGATGACCACACATGACGCTCCATAATATATAATGACCACACATGACGCTCCATAATATATAATGAACACACATGACGCTCCATACTGTATAATGAACACACATGATGCTCCATACTGTATGACCGCACATGATGCTCCATAGTGTATAATGACCGCACATGATGCTCCATACTGTATAATGAACACACATGATGCTCCATACTGTATGACCGCACATGATGCTCCATACTGTATAATGACCGCACATGATGCTCCATACTGTATAATGACTGCACATGATGCTCCATACTGTATAATGACCGCACATGATGCTCCATACTGTATGACCGCAAATGATGCTCCATACTGTATAATGACCGCACATGATGCTCCAGACTGTATAATGACCGCACATGATGCTCCATATTGTATGACCACACATGATGCTCCATACTGTATAATGACCGCACATGATGCTCCATACTGTATAATGGCCACACATGATGCTCCATACTGTATAATGACCGCACATGATGCTCCATACTGTATAATGACCGCACATGATGCTCCATACTGTATAATGGCCGCACATGATGCTCCATACTGTCTAATGACCGCACATGATGCTCCATACTGTATAATGACCGCACATGATGCTCCA